>NW_008348657.1:846956-866587 GCF_000622305.1 Nannospalax galili
TGCTGTGCAAACCTAGAGACCAGAGTTTGATCTCTAGAACCTATGTAAAGGTAAAAGGAAAGTTGTCCTCCAGCCTTCACACATGCACCGTGGCATGGGTGCACCCACAAACATAAACATTGTACACACACACACACACACACATAATAACAAAGTTTAAAGTTTTCTGTTTATTTTTAAATCTCAGATAGGTAGCTTTATTGTTTTAATTATGTGTATGTTGCAGGGGATGCACATGAATGCAGTTGTCTGAGGAGGCCAGAGGCATTGAATCCCCTGCAGATGAAGTTACAGGTGGTTGTGAGATGTCTAATATGGGTACTGGGAACCAAATTTGAATCCTCTGCAAGAGTAATGCACACTATTAACCAGAGCCACCTCTCCAGCCCCATAGGTACATAGGCAGCACTAGTAAAGCCACCAGGGGGAAGGTTAATATGGCCAGTATGGTCAGTGTGGTCAGTATGGCAGGTGATCAGGTGTTTTGCTTTGTTTCTATACATTGTATGTTAACTATTTTGTTTATAGAGTAAGGATTTCAGAATTTAAAATATTTTAAAATTAAGCTAGATCAAGCCAGACCTGGACACTGTAATCCCAGCTACTTAGAGGCTGAAGAAGGAGATCTGTAAATTCAAGTCTTGTCAGAGCTACAAAGTAGTTCAAGCCCAGTCTGTGAGACTGTTTCAAAATAAAAGGTGAAAAGAGAGCTGGGGCTGTAGCTCAGTGGTAGAGTGTGTGAAGCCCTGGGCTCAGTCCCCAGCACCACAAAATTTATTAATTAAATTCTCTACATCCAGTAGAAATGCTGACCTTTGTTTTCACTAAACTTTTGAGAGCTGAGGCTACTGTGCCTATAGGCAGGGACTAGAAGGTCCTCGCAGATCAGTGCTGGAGGAGACATTTTCTCCAGCTATGGCATCCTCTGTCCAGATGGTGGACAAGGCCCTGCATCTGCAGCTGTGAAAAGGGGGTGGGAGAGACTGTACCGTGCTGTAGCTTAGTCCCAGGTTCAGAAAACCTTGGTGTCACGCAGAAACTGCGTTAAATTATTGAAGTCTGAACAGACACCTCTGTGACCATTAAATCCACTTTGCTATGGATCGTGACTGTATTTTCTTAAATTCATAGTGACACACTGTTTTAAGTCATTCGTGATAGCAGCCATGCCTTTGTGACATCATTTCCTGGGCTTGAAAAGCACCTGGAGTTGGCAAGAGTTGAGATGGCAGAGGAGGATGGCTGGGTGGCCCAGAGACAGCCAAGAGGACAGGCAATCCGGAGTGCTGCAGACTGTGCACTCAGAAAAGGCTGAAGGGGAACACTGAGGATATAGCTCAGGTAGTAGATTGATTGTCTGACATGCACGAAGCTCTAGGTTCAAACCCCAGTACTGCATAAACCAAGTGTGGTAGTACACACCAGTAATCCCAGCACTCAGGAAGTGGAGGCAGGAGGAGGATCAGAAGTTAAAGGTTATAGTTAAAGACACAGTGTCTCAGCCAGGCCTAGTGGCTCAGGAGGCGGAGGCAGGCAGATCTCTGTAAAATCGAGGCCAGCCTAGTCTACATGGCAAATCCAGGCCAGCAGGGGCTACAGGGAGACCCTGTCTCTAAACAGAATTAGTGAAAATATAAAATACTGAGTAGCACCATCTGTCATGTGACACTCCACATAGGACTAGCATGGCTTGGTCTGTTTTCTACTGGCTTGCGGGCTAGGTGAGACATAAAGAAGAGAGATTAGCAGACCCTGGTGCTACGGGGAAGGCTAAGGCAGGAGGGTCCTAAGTTGAACTGTGAATTTGTCTTATTTTCCCTTACAGTTTTACAGTTTCACTTTTTAAATTAAATGCATATCTCTTTTAAAAATATTTTATTGAATTTTTTGCATTTCATATAACAGATCTTCACTTTCACTTCTTTAAAATGATCCTTTCTTCCCACTTAAAATTTTAGCGTATTTTTATTTCAGACGTGTTACCATCTCTACAATTTCCATTTGGAACTTATCTTTTTATTTCATGCTTTACCATGTTTGTCTTTTGTCCACTTCCCTGCACAGTGAAATATATAATATATTGTGTGTTATGTAACAATGTTTCACCGACCACTCTGTCATCTCTGCTGTTTCTGCTTTATTTCTGCTTTGTTTGGGTTTTCTGGGTTTTTACATTTTTTTAGCCCCATCTGGCTTGGAACTTACTCTGTAGAGCAGGCTGACCTCGATCTCACAGAGATCTGCCTGCCTTTACCTCCCAAATGCTGAGATTAAAGACATGTGCCACCATGCCTGTCACTCTGGTCTATTTCTATTGACAATTTTTTTCTTCTGATAACGGTTCGTGTTTTCCTGCCCTTTTTTTCTGAGACAGGGTCTTACTCTGTAGCCTTAGCCAGCCAGGAATACATAGTAAGACCTTGTCAAAAAAAAAAAAAAAGCTGGGCATGGTGGCGCACACCTTTAATCCCAGCCCTCGGGAGGCAGAGGCAGGCAGATCTCTGGGAGTTCGGCCAGCCTGGTCTCCATAGTGAATCCAGGCCAGCTAGGGCTACAGGGAGACCCTGTCTCAAAAAGACAAAAAAAAAAAAATCAGTGAAATGGCTTATTGGGTTAAGGTACTTCCCAGCAAGCTCCATAGTGGAAGGAGAGAACTTATGATGGTTTGAATGAGAATGTCCCCCATAGGCCCCCAGTATTTGAATACTTGATCAGTTGGTGGTGCTGTTCAGGGAGGGTCATGGAACCTTTAGGAGATGTGGCCATGCTGGAAGAAGCTCATCACTGGGGGACAGGCTTTGAGGGTTTATGGCCCCATCCCACTTCCAGTCCCCAGCCCCTCTTCTGCTTCCTGTGCCTGCTTGAAGAGATGAGTGCTCAGCTTTCTGCTCTGGCTGCCTCCTGCCATGCCTCCCCCACCATCCCCTGGAACTGTAAGCCCAATAAATTCTTTCTTCTATAAGTTGCCTTGGTCATGGTGTTTTATCACAGCAATAGAAAAGAGGCCGGGAGAGGTCACTGATGAAGGTGCAGCCTCAGTTCCAGTAGAGACCTCAGCATATTGGAGACTTCAGGACTGTGGGATGATCACCAAGGGCAGTGGCAGGTGTGGAGTAGAACTGGCCAGAGCCTACAAGATAAGCTGTATTATGTACTATGGGTAGCAGAGCCAGAAAAGTTGAGCTGCCTAAGCCCTTTGGCGCCCAGAAGATTGTGAGTGAATCCCAGATGTCAGACACTGCTGAACTTTGGTTTTGCTTAATTGTTCCAGTTCTTCCTTTTTCAAGTAAGAAGGTATTTAGCTTGTTTTTGATTTTACAAGAGACTTCGGATTTTTAAAGAGACACTGGACTTTTAACATGTTTGAATTTTTTTATTCTTATTTTTATTTATTTTTATTTTTTTGGTCTTTTTGAGACAGGGTCTCCCTGTAGCTCCAGCTACCTGGAACTTACTCTGTAGACCAGGCTGGCCTCGAACTCACAGATGATCCACCTGCCTCTGCCTCCTGAGTGCTGGGATTAAAGGCATGTGCCACCACGCTAGGCATATATTTTATTATTTTTATGTGTATGTGTGTACTGCCTGCATGCAATGCCCTCGACGGACAGAAGAGGTTGTTGGATCCCCTCGAACTGGAGTTACAGTCATTAGCTGCCATGTGGGTGCTGGGATTCGAAACTGTCTTCTGCAAGAACAGCCAGTGCTCTTAACTGCTGAGCCATCTCTCCAGCCCCATGTGTTTGAATTTTTAAAGACTGTGGGACTTGTGATATTAATATTAACATGAGATCTTAGGGACAAGAAATAGAAAGGTTATGGTTTGATAGGGATGGGTTTGTGTCTGAAATTGACAAGGGGTCAATTGTGCTGGATAGCTTCAGTTGTCAACTTGACACCCTCTGGGAAGAGGAAACCTCACTAGGGGAATTTTCTCTTTTGAATTGGTCTGTGGGCATGTCTATGGGGCTTTTTCTTGATTGTTGAGTTGATGTGGAAGGGCCAGCCCACTGTGGGTGATGCCACCCCTGGGCAGATGGTCTTGGGTTATATAAGAAAGCAGTTTGAGGGGCTGGAGAAATGGCTCAGCAGTTAAGAGCACCGACTGCTCTTGCAGAGGACCTGGGTTCGATTCCCAACACCCACATGGCGGCTATGAACCGTCCTTAACTCCAGTTCCAGGGGAATCCGAAGCCCTCTTCTGACCTCTGCAGCATTGCATGACCCAGGTACACTCACGTACATGTAGACAATACACTCATACACACAAAATAAAAATAATAATAAGTAAAATACTTAGAAAAAGAGAAAGGGAAGGAAGGAAGGAAGGAAGGAAGGAAGGAAGGAAGGAAGGAAGGAAGGAAGGAAGGAGTTTGAGCAAAGTCCAGAGAAGCAGCCCAGTAAGCAGCATTCCTCCATGGTCCATATTTCAGTTCCTGCCTCCAGGTTCCTGCCCTGGCTTCCCTCAGTGATGGATGTGTTGTAAAATGAAATAAACCCTTTCCTCCCCAAGAAGGTTTTGGTAAGTGTTTGATCACAGCAATAGAGAAGCTAACTGAAACAGAACTGAATCCTGAAAGTTGATTTCTGACTTCCACACACATGCTGTGTTTTGCATGCACACACATACACATATGCACGTGAAATTTGAAAAAAAATGCAATTTTAAAAAGACTAACTGGGCATGGTGGTTCATGTCTTTAATCCTAGTATTCGGGAGGCAGAGGCAGGTGGATCCCTGTGAGACTGATCTACATAGTGAGTTCCAGGCCAATTGAGACTACAGGGAGACTGTCTCAAAACAAACATCGAACAAATACACAAAAAGACTAAAGAAAGGAGGTTGGATGTGTCCCAGTGGTAGAGACTTACCTGGCAGGGAGCAGCCCTCTCTTTCAGCAGCAGCTCAGAACTGGACAGAATATATGCTGTTGGTCACCAGCACATGTCCATTGCACATCTCCTGGGGTTACAGATCTGCCATATCTGACTCATGAGGCCAGGGACCATAATGATGTCAGCCAATGACGGGCTGCATTGAGAAGGGTGGTCCCTGTGAGATTATAGGCTTGATGATGCCAGAGCCAGTTTTGTGTGTGCACAAGCACTGCTGGATGATACTCACAGAGCGTGAAATCGAAATCAGCTAGCGTACATTCCCTAAAGCACCTATCATTAAGGAATGCATGACTTTAATTGAATACACGGAAAGGGGGAATAAAATTCACTTTATTAGCAAAATGAAAGAACATGTTTGCTTTCTCTAACTTGATGAGCATGGGTCCCATGATCCAGACTGAAGACACAAGCACGGAGCACCTGAGAGAGTGGTGAGTGGCTTCTGCAGCACTATGGACTGTCTGCCCTGTGGTGTGGGCCTCCCTCTCGGCTCCTGCTGGACAATACCTGGCATGGCAGGACAGCTTCTGAATTAAATCCAGGCCAGTGTAGCAGGGTCTCCATGGGAAATCCCACAGAGGCGGGTGGCAATCTCACTTGCAGCCCATCATCTCCTTAGTATTTGTTTGGATGTGGGGTGGGTGTACATATGCCATAGTATGCATGTGGGGGTCAGAGGACAGCATGGAGGAGTCAGTTATCTCCTTCCACTATGTGGGACCCAGGAATCAAACTCACATAGACTCAGGTGACGCTTGCCCACTGAGCAATCTTCAGCCCTTGTTTTTGTTTTTCAGCAGAATCTCATGTAGCCCAAGCTGTTCTCAAACTCACATGTAGCCAAGGATGACCTTGAACTTCTGATCCTCCTGCCTCTACCTCCAGAGTGCTGAGATTACAGGTGTGTGCCACCACAGTGATTTCTGAGGTGCCAGGGATGGAGCCCAAAACTTAGAGCATGCTTAGAAGCACTCTACCAAATGAGCCACACCCAAAGCCTTCTGAGATGTTTTAAATTCTCTGTTGACCTCTTCATTGTCCCCACTCAGAGTTGACACTTAAGCATCACCTTAATGCCTGTTTCTGTATAGGTTCGCACCAGGGGATGGGTCCCTGGAGGGAAGGACCGGTTTATGAAGTGACACCTTGATTAGAAATTCCTCAGGCTCATTTATTCAAAGTCAACTATGTTAAAAAATAAAAAACGGAACATCTTCATCAATCATTCTACCGAGCTGCCTGCTCAGAGCTTCGTGCCAGTATTTCAGTGCACCATGTGTGACTCTGCCAATTTTGGTTTTTTTATATTTTATTTATTTTTTATTTTATGTGTGTGAGTGTATTACCTGCATGACTGTGAGTGCACCCATGTCATGCAATGCCATGGAGGTCAGAAGAAGGCATCAGATTCCCCTGGAACTGGAGTTAAAGATGGTTTATAGCCATGTGAGTGCTGGGAATCAAACCCAGGTCCTCTGCAAGAGCAGTCAGTGCTCTTAACCGCTGAGCCCCAACTCTCCAGGCCCAACTCTGCCAATTTTATTGACAGGACTGTTGCAGGGAAGAGCTGCTGTCTGAGGGTTGCCCTAAGCACTTCAGTCTCCCCATCTTCCATCTTTGGCCTGGACTACACAATTATGTAGTATCTCCAATTGTATCTCCAATTTTCAAGTGCATAGTTCCTACAGACTGAATGAATCTGAGAGGTTGTCCTTAGTCTTTGTTGAAGAATTGGAGCCCCTCCACCCCCCCCATACACACACACACACACACAAACACACACACACACATACACACACCTACCCAACTGGAAAGTAGAGACAATTTTTGGCATTTTTTTTTATTGATACATCACTGGATATAATTTTGTCCTGGAATAGTGGCATATGCCTGTAATGCCAGCACTTGGGAAGTGGAGGCAAAAGGATTGCCTGAAAGGTAGAGGCCAGCCTTATCATTTAACCAGTTCTCAGCCAGTCTGGGCTGCAGAATGAGACCCCATACACAAACAAACAAGCAAACGAAAAATCCGAAGATAAATAAAACAGAACAGAACTTGACTCAGATGCAGAATAACCATTCCTGAAGCGCTATCTATTATGTTGTGAGTATGATACTTTGAAACTTTAATTCTTAGCTATTCAATAAAATTCTCCGGAATTGTAACTGAAGTTTTAGGGTAAGAGTTCAGACTCCAATAAGCAAGGCTCAGTCACCTGTCCTAGTACATCAACAGAAGAAACAAGCCAACAATGAAAAACAGAGAGATTTAGTCAGTATGTTGGGAAGAGTGAACAAATAAAGGGCTTAATGACTCCCAAGTTTGTCTTTGGGGGTATTGACATGAGAGGAGGAATTGGGGCAGGGGCAGGAGGTGTACGTAATGAAGCAGTCAACATCTGTCACTGTCTCAGCTCTCATCGTGCAAGGTGTTCCAAAAAAGTTCTTGTTCCTGGAAGGGACAAGCTGGCCCTTGGGAGACAATTACTCCTGCTCCGGGTGCAGGTTTACCCTCATGGATAATTGCCCCCATGGAGGGTGATCTGTCCTGTGAGGCTCTGCTGCTCCTGGAATAGGTGACTACAGGTTTGAGACAAGGGCTTATTTCTGCCATTAGCCTTGAAGGAAAGTGAGAAAGATTAGACATATACCCCTTGAGTGATGCCCATGCCTATGCAGAACCAAGCAGATGATGCAAAGTACAGGACACAATGACAGGACGAAAAGACAGGCACAATTCAGGCACAGGTGCCAGGCTTCACCTTGCTTTTAGTTACCATGTAGGTGCAGGTGAGGAGTCAGTGCTTCTTAGCAAAAGCAGCTTAAGCACCTTAGAAGATATAGGACTGTCCCCTCTCCACACCTTTATATACAAGCATGTCCAGGAATCACTCATTAAACTGAGTTGGTCTGACATGGTTTGAGAGAAATCTGCTCACAAAGGTTGCTGAGCTCTTTCACAGAGCTCTTCTGTCCAGAGTTCTCCTCCATCATCTGTCCATCCTCCTTGTCCATTACCACACTGCAGAAACCAAACCCTTTCTCCATTTGCCCTAAACTTTGACCATCTCTCCCTCCACCCCTACTGCTTAGGATTTCTGGGCACACCATTTCATGCCAGCCCTATTTGGGATCTTACTGAAGACCTTTTCTTTATAAAACCTGTCTTTTCTGGCATTTTAGAACAACCTGGATCGTTGCTCTTTCTGGTTAAGCAGTTTTTGAGAAAGGTCTTCCTGGGCAAGAAGCCTATTTGCTAACAGAGGTGCTATGTTGGTGCTTTTTTTGAACCTCCCAAGTGTATGCTAGGCAGAGCAAAACATTTTCACAAGCTGAGTTTGATCATTAGCATTTCAAGGACAGGAACCCCATAGTGTGAAATTTTGTTTCTTCTTTTTCACTCTTTGCAGACATTCTAGGCCAAACACAGACCAGTGATAAACACTTGTTGAGTAATTGATTGATTGACAGCCAGCTGGGCATGCCGGATGTTTCTGTCTGACCACAAATGTCTGGGAAATTTTTTTCAGTAAAAATTTTGATTATTTTCATTTGGTCTATTCACCAGATCCCCCTAGTGGGTCCCTTATTTTTCTTGTCCTAACTTTTCATTTTGCAATGTTTAAAACAGACAAAAACCTGAAAGAACAATAATAGCTCCATACTGCTCTCCAACTGACTTAGCAATGTCTTCCACATTCACTTTCTCTCTCTCTCCCTCTCTCTCTCTCTCTCTGTAGTATTCACATTGCTCTCTATAAACATAAATACTTGTTTTGGCTGGGTCATTTGAAAGTAAGATACAGACATTAAGGCATCCCAGGTATAAATATGCCAACAGACGTTTCCTGAGAATGAGAACACTTTCTAGCCAAAGAATTAATAATCATCCCAAAATATAACCCAGTAACCAACCATTTATTTATTCTCCCATTGGAGAGATTTGCCTTTGGGTCAGACAAAGAGTTGGGTCCCAGGTCTGATTCTTACAATCCCACTAGGATCTAGGGATACATCTCAGATCCACAGTTCACATAGGCCAGTTGCAGTCTCTGATTTTTTTTTGCTTTATTTTTTAATTGAATTTTTGTGAAATCCACATAATATATTTTGATCATATTTAGTCCTCCTCTCCTAGCTGCACCCCTCTCATTGCCTTCCCTGTTGGATTTCATGCATTCTCTCGTATATGTTAAGGCCTATTAAGTCTCTCCACTGGAACTTGCCAACCTATTTAGTGTCACTCCCTTAAAGAAAACCAACTCTCCCTCTCCCAGTAGTCATCAGTTTCCAATAGTTTCTTAGCTAAGATTGGGGCTTCTTACCTAATTCCCCACTTATACGCTGTTTTTTTGTTTTTGTTTTTGTTTTGGTTTTGGTTTTGTTTTGGTTTTTGTTTTTGTTTTGGTTTTGTTTTGGTTTTGGTTTTGGTTTTGGTTTTGTTTTGGTTTTGTTTTGGTTTTGGTTTTGTTTTGGTTTTGGTTTTGGTTTTGTTTTTGTTTTGGTTTTGGTTTTGGTTTTGGTTTTGTTTTGGTTTTGGTTTGGTTTTGGTTTTGGTTTTGTTGAGCTTGCCTGGGTCTTGTATATGTTGTCACCATTGCTGTGAGTTCATAGGAGCAACTTCCTAGATGTCTAGAAAACTCTGTTTCCTTGTGGCCATTCGCCACCCCTGGCTCTTATGGTCTTTCTGTCCCCTCTTCCACAATGGCCCCTGAGCCTTGGGTGGCAGAGGTTTTATATAAGTGTCCTACCCAGGCACAAGCAGTCTGTGGTCTCTTATTCTCTGCACTTTGGCCAGTTGGGGGTTTCTAGGTTAATCACCATCTGTTACATGAGGAAGTTTCACTGGTGAGAGTTGAGAAATGCATTAATATTCTTTCCACTCCCCTGTTCCACTCTGTTTCCTGAGCCTTAGGTGTAGAGGTTACATTGTAGATATGTCACTTTGGGATGGTCATCTCAAAGATACTTATTCTCTGCGATTGACCACTTGTGGAATTCTATGACAGTCTCCATCAGGCTAGTAGGGTACTCTCCAGCAACAGCAGTGGGAATGTATTCTTTGATTTGGAGGTGACAAAGGGATGCTCAGGCTCAGATAGGTTGTTTCCAGAATAAGCCAAGTTTGTCCTCAAGTGGGACCAGTAAGGGCTGCTGTGGGCTCCACACTCAAGTCTCTAACTTCACAGCCAGGTGATATACAATTTCCTCCTCCTCCTCCTCCTCCTCCTCCTCCTCCTCCTCCTTCGCTCCTTCTCCTTCTCTTCTTCTCTCCTTTTTCTACTTCCCTTGATGCCCAGAGGGGCCAGCAATGGAGAAGTTGGGTGAGCAGAGGCAAGCGGTGGGAGGGGTCCACTGGCTTCCTCCTCCTCCTCCTCCTCCTCCTCCTCCCCCTTCCCCTTCCCTCCTTCTCATTCTCTTCTTCTCTCCTTTGTCTACTCCACTGTTGAGTAAAAAACTCTACCACTCAGTTTTCCTCTTGGCAATTGGAAACAACAGAAAGTATTTTTTAAGATTTATTTTATTTGTAGTCATGTGTATATGTGTAGGTTTATGTACATGTGGTACCAGTGCCTGTGGAGTCCAGGAAAGGGCATTGGATCCCCTGAAGCTGAAGTTACAGGTGGTAGTGAGCCACCTTACATGGGCACTAGGAACTGAACTTCAGTCCTCTTGAAAGAGAAGTGCATACTCTTAACTAATGAGCATTTCTCCAGCCCTGAAAATTTGTCTCTCCATTACTGTAACAAAATACTCTGACCAATACCAATTTGGGGAGTGATAGAGCAAGATGCCTGACGTCCTCCTCTTGCCTCCGCATTTATGCACCTTTATGTACATGTGCACCCCATACACAACATGCAGCAACAGCAGCAGCAGCAGCAGCAAATAGCTGTGAGTTACAAGCAACAGAGTCAGAGACAAGGCTTCACCCTGCAGTAGCCTGAGGAGTTCCCTTAATGTTTTTGCTTAAGATTTATTTTATTTTTAATTATGTGTGTATGCGTGGGTATGTGCATGTGAGTGCAGGTGCCTGCAGCAACCAGAAAAGGGTATCACTTCCCCTGGAGCTCCAGGTAGTTATGAGTCACCCAATGTGGGTGCACAGAACCTGGTCTTCTGACAAGAGCAATACATACTTACTCATCTCTTCAGCCTCTCCCTTAATTTTTTAAAGATCTCCACTCAGGTAAAAGTGGATCCTTGGTTTCATTGCAGAAAAGAACTTCAGGATAAGCCAGTATGAAGCAGAATTTGAGATTTATTAAAAGAGATTTCAATATGACTTTGTTAAGCAAAGGGTTATGACAAAGAGAATCACTTGGGAAGAAAGCAAGACATACCCTTGATCATGGGTGTGGGCTTCTCTAAAAGGGTCCCATTTGTCTTTTCAATAGCCATAGATACCATTTTGGTGGGTTCTGAAGCTATTGTCTTCAAAGAGTGGCTTAGAAATCTAAATGGGATCACAGGATGATTCCTGGCAGGATTGTAATTGATACAGTAAAACTCTAGATCACAGGCACACAGGAAGGTAGGATATCTACTGTAAACAAAGTGTTTTATAAATTTGTATTTATTTTTTGTGTATGAGTGTTTTGTGTACATGTATGTATGTATATATGTACACCGCATGCATGCAGAGCCTGCAGAGGCCAGAAGAGGGCATCAGAGTCCCTGGAACTGGAGTTACAGGCACTTTGTTGTTAGCTACCACATGGGTTCTAGACACTGGGAATCTAGTGTTCTGCAAGAACAACAAGTGTTGTTAACTACTGAGCTATCTGTCCAGCCCCTACTGTAAACAAAGTTAACAGTCTTATTTGAGATTCCCAGGAAATGTCTGAAAAAGGAATGAGGCCCTACCAAAGATCATATACATACAGGCCTTCAACCTGGTTCATTGCTGCTTTAACATAAATATCTATGTCAGTAACCTTCACAGCAAATGTTGATTGTGCTGGAATTCTGGCATCTCAGCTGGTGAGAGGCTTCAGCCAGACTCCAGGGTTAAGGGACTCCTTTCCCTTCCATGTTCCTCACGATTTGTGCTGTCTTTCTAGCCTGCCTCATGCCTATGTCACATATACCTCTTCTGAGGGCTTGTGTGAGATTCTATAGATGATTCCAAGCACCTGTGAATATAGGGGGGGACCATGCATTAAAAACAAGAGGCTTTCTCAGGACAGCTCAGTGGCAGAGGGGGCTGTGGACCTAGCATGAGAAGCCTGGCAGGGTCTATGTGCCGTCCTGGCTGACTGAGGGCACAGGCAGCCATGACAGCCCACAGCCTCCACCAAACCTCAGCCTGTCATCCACCAGGGTGACTCTGCACTTTGAGAAAGCACTTTTTAAATCAGAAGTCTAGATAAGCCACTGCGATAGTCATCTGGAGCCCAGATCTATGGGAAGATACAGGTTGGTTCACCAGAAGCAAGCCACTGCAAGAGCTGGGGGCCTTCTGGGAAGACGCTCCAGCACGTGGCAGCCCTGGAAGAGTAGCAGCGGAGGGCCTCCTGAGGTGAAGGAGCACCAGCCCATGGTCAGGAGGACTCTGCTCCTGGGTCCTGGAAAGTTCTGATTAGACAGACCTGCCTTGCCCTTCTCTCGATGACCTACCTTCTGTGTGGGGAATGTTGGGCTGCCATGGATGGGTTCTCATCTCACGCTATGTGGCCTATGGATCATGCAGCCTGTGACCTGGATGTTTCAGTGGAGATGTGCTTCCCTGCAGTGTGGCCGAGTGCTTGCTTTCAACCCAACACTCTTCAGCTCTGCCACTTTGGGGGCTGCCTTTGGCAGATGGCTTAGCACCATGCTGGCACTAAAAAGCTAGAATGGTGGCCATGTTCTGCAGTGAACAGTGCCAGGCTTACAGTGAGTCCATCACTCATGTCCACAGATTCAGGGTGATAGACTCCTTTAACCTAAGGCATGCTAGTAAACTATTTCTCAGTCACAATACAAGCAAGGCAATTCTGAGAAAGCACAGAGGGTGGTCATCACCATGCCTGGTGTCACTAAGAGCTACTTACTGCTAGGCTTCAAGGCGTCCTCTCCATTAATGATAATCACAGTGGGTCTTGGGAGTAGCAGAACCTGGGCATTTAACATTTTCCTTTGACAAAAGCCTCTGTGTACATGTGCTTTAGATTCTTATTGGAAAGAATTCTTATTAACCATTTCCTTGCTCATGACCTTTTTGTCTGAGAAGTTTTTATGCAACCTTAAGTATATAGGTATATAAAACAGGTATATAAATCTAACATTTCCTGATAATGAGTCACAAAGAATTTAATTTTAAAACAATTCTATGATTTGTTAAAGATGAGAACAAATTTGCATACTAATTAGATGAATTTGTTTATTTTTACATAAATAATTAAATTTTGGCTGAATTTGATACTTCAGGACACTGAACATCTTCAGCATTTTTCAGAATTGATCAATATTTTGATTTTTAATCATCAAAGCAAAGAATACTACTTCACATAAATACATTGTACATAATGGCAGAAATATATGTAGGGTCATTTCAGAAACTGTTGGAAATTCTGTCCTAATCCCAAACCAAAATTCATTTAACAATTTATTTTACGACACTCAAGTCAGCAGTTCAAACAGCAATTAAATTTTTTTTTAAATTTTATGTGTATGAGTGTATTGCCTACATGTAAGTGCACCCGTGTCGTGCACTGCCGTGGAGGTCTGAAGAGGGCTTCAGATTCCCCTGGAACTGGAGTTAAGGACGGTTTGTAGCCGCCATGTGGGTGTTGGGAATCAAACCCAGGTCCTCTGCAAGAGCAGTCAGTGCTCTTAACCGCTGAGCCTTCTCTCCAGCCCCAAACAGCAATTTTTAAAATCAAACATTTTAATACATCCCAAAGATATACCAATTTGATATATTCTGAGGAATGACAGCAGGAAAATATTAAAAGTCTTTGTTTCCTGTAATTAAACCATTATGCTTCTATAGGATGAGAAAACTCCAAATACGCAGAGAATGTACTTCAATTCATAACAAAACTGTCTCAGATCTGAGCTGAGGTGTTTGATTGCACGGTGTGATGCCATCATAGTCCAAGTGTGTGTGCGCTGCTCAGAGCCAAGGCTGCAATGAAGCTGAGATGCAACACAGGTTAGCACTGGAGAGACACCTCAGATTCATTACGCATTTGATTCTGAATTTCTGGTCATTGTACATTCAAAAACTTTTACTGTTGTCAAACTCTTGGTGACCACCCCACTCCCCCATTCTGTCTCGACCTATAGTTTGAAGACATTCAAGAGGCCAGGGCTCAGACCATGATAAGCGGTCAATGATCTGGCAGCGGGAGCAGGGGAGCTGTGTTCCCGTGTTACTGTACACTCGTAACTCTTCTTGATGCACTGTGAGTCAGGAAACAAAGCCTTCGGGGCTTCTGGCATGAAAAGATTGCAATAGTAAGTGACAGCTAGAGAGCTGCAACCTGCAGGGATGGGAAAGGGGAAAAGCAACCATGTTCACTGCTGGCCTGTTACCTGGCTGAAGGTGCCTGTGGCATCTAGAGGCCTGGGTTGCACTGCCTTAGCAGGTCTGTGGGAAATGAAGCCAATCAGAGTTGGCCACATTCAAGTAAAGCTACTTTTCAAAGAAATTATTTTCAACCTATAGCAAAGTTATGGCAACAGTGTGGAGAATTCACGTCTTTTACCAGACTTACCATTTTTAATATTTTGCTACATTCTTTTTCATTGTTTTTGGGGGAGAGGTTAGTTTGTTTTGTTTCTGATCCTTCTGAGAGGCACATGTCTGTCATGGCTGAATTCTGTCATGGAACTGCAGGGCATTTACTGAAAAATGCAGAGCGTTTAGTAAAAAAAAAAAAAAAGTGTTGTACTTTACACTCCAATTTTACTGAACTACATTTTTTTGAGACAGGGTCTCCCTGTAGCCCCAGCTGACCTAGAAGTCAATATATAGACCAGGCTGGCCTCAGTCTCATAGAGATCCACCTGCCTCTACCTCCCAAATGCTGAGACTAAAACTATACCACCACATCTGGCTCTTGGTGTTTTTGTTTGTTGGTTGGTTGGTTTTTTTTCCTGAGGAGTTAACTACATTTTAGGATAGCACGCTTTCTTGTCGCTTGGTGTTACTATCACAGAATGCTACAGGCTTGGAAATTTATAAAGAACAGAAGTTTGCTTCTCTGAAGTCCAAGATCCTATTCCAAGATAGTACATTCTTTGGTGAGTCCTTGGGGTGGTGGTAGGGGAATGAGCACTGTACTCCTTACAGAGGGTGAAGGAGCTGCTAACCTGTAAGAAATAAATCATTATGGTCCATTTTCAGTAAGAAGTGTGTTTAGAGCACATCAGAGAATCACAGAGAAGCAGGAGACACGAGGCCTCTGTCTTCCCTAGCTGACAGCTGGCATCTGGTTGTCCAAGTATTTGTAGTTCATCCTAGGTTGAAAGTTATAGACAATCTGCAATATGGCTGAGCCCACAGATCAAAAAGGAGGGACTCTCCAGGCCAAGGATATACATTAGATAAGGGTTTGCATCCTGAACCAAAAGAATGGGGATTCTGTGGATGGGGCAGTGGACACTGGGAAGACTGAATCTACCTGAAGAACTCAGCCAATGAGGAATTCGGGGGGCAGAGAAATGCTGTTAGGAATAGAAAAACCACTGTTGTTGCCTTTTTTTTTTTTTTTTTTTTTTTTTTTTTTTTTTTAAAAAAAAACTCTAAGCTGATGCCAGACTTTGCAAGGTCATAAAATAAACTGCTTCACTCTTACTACTCTGAATCTCCAGTACTTTTATTATGAAGTGAGGATCATTGTTTCTCACAGACCCACTCCCATAATCCCCTGTAGGACTCAAGGACAGAGCTTCCACCACCTAGCATCACTCTTGAGGCCTCATGTCCCAGCACCACTGCACTGTGGGTAAAGTTACAACTTGAGCTTCAAAGAGACAGAACACTGCAATCCCAGTGGCCCCACACCACACCCGGCTTACAGCCTGCCATCCAACTCCATCCTGTGGGGCCTTTCTCCTGTGCTCCATGGTGGGCACAGGACCTGTATTACATTTAGCTTTCATGTCTCCTTTGACCCATTAACCAGGGACAGTGCCTCCCTCTGTCATAATAGAGAAACTTTTGAAGAATGTAAACCAGTTATTTTACAGAATGCTCCTGGATTTTGTTTTTTCACCCATATTTCTTCATGACTACATTCAGGTTTGTGTCTTTGGCCTCAACACTGAAGCTGTGACGTTCCATCCTTCTTTGAGTCTCTGCAGACACAGGCCATCCATCTAACCCTCAGAAGGAGCGGCAGTTTGGACTATCTGGTCGCAGTGTTGTTTCTCCACTAGTTACTAATTCCTCCCCTCACTAACTTAGTTAATAAATGTTCTTTTGTAGAGCACTTCAAAACTTTATAGTACCTGCCTCCACCTCCGTGTCCACTGATAGCCATGTCTAGAACAATAGTCACTGTTACTAATTAATTAATCAATTGTATGTGTGTGCTGGTACCCGTGCGTGTGAAAGCCAGAGGTTGACGTTTTCTTCATTTGCTCTCCACCTTAATTTTTGAGCCAGGATCTCTTGCTGAACCTGGGCTGGCCAGTGAGCCCAGGCTCCACCTGTCTCCACCTCCCCAGTGTTGGGATTACAGGTACACAGTGTCACACCTGTTTTTATGTGCATGCTGGAGAGCCAAACTCAGGTCCTCACACTAGTGCAGCAAGCGCTTTATCCACTGAGCCATCTTCACAACCCCTATTACTGTGACATTTGTGGAGTGTGACTCACCTTCCTTCCCAAAGGTCACTGGACATTGCCACGACAGCCTCTCTCTTTCTCTCTCTTTCTCTCTCTCTCTCTCTCTCTCTCTCTCTCTCTCTCTCTCTCTCTCTTTCCTTTCTATTATAGTAAGGTGTCCCAGCTCAGGCCGGAGAGATGGCTCAGCAGTTGAGAGCACTGGCAGCCCTTGCAGAGGACTGGGGTTTGATTCCCAGCACTCACAAGGTGGCTAACAACCATCTGTAACTCTAGCTTCAGGGAATCCAACGCCCTCTTCTGATCTCTGTGGGCAATGCACAACAAGGGTACACTTAAGTTCATGCAGGCAATACACTTATATGCATAAAATAAAAATAATAAATAAAATACTAAAAAAAAGATGTCCCAGCTCATCTAGTACCTTCCAGCCCCCAAAATGGAGTCCCTCATTTCTCTAAAGAAATGTTCTCAGTGGAGCATGGTGTGATATCGGGGAACTGAGCTCTTAGGTGTGTCTTACTTTCTTTTCCTGTTGCTGGGATAAAATACTCTGACAAAAACAACTTAAGGCAGATAGGGCTTATTCTGGCTCACAGTTCAAGATACAGGCCATCATGAAATCACAGTAGCAAGAGTTTGGAAAAGCTGGTCACATTGCATCCACAGTCAAAGAGGCCAAGCAACAATGTATTCTAATGCTCAGTTCGCTTTCTTTACATTCTCCAGTCCAGAATCCCCTGCCCAGGGAAATGTTCCACCAATTAAGATGGGCCTTCCCACCTCAATTAACATAATCAATGTAATCCCCTTCCCCAGGCACGCCCAGAGACTTGTTTCCCAGGTGATTTTGGATTTGGTCAGGCTGACAACCAACACTGACCATCACAGGGTGGGAGGCATGTTCATTGCTGGTTGCTGCTGACTGAAGTACATTCCATGGGTGGGTGTAGGAAGCACATAAACATGCACATCACTTGCATGTGCACCAAAGTGTGAGCATAGTGGTGTGTGTGAATTGAGTTCATACTGTCATCTCCAGCTTCAATCTTGTCTATTAGAACTTCTCTGCCTTTACTTGTTCCATACCAAACCTACCTCCTTCCACAGTGGAAATCCTAGGGCCCCCAAAACACATGTTTGATTTGTTGATTCACACACAATGCATAAATTAGCTTAACTAAAAAATATATTTTTATTTGTGTGTGTGTGTATGTGTGTGTGTGTGTAAGTATATTGTCTGCATGTGTGTAAGCATACCCACATTGTTCAATGCCTGCAGCCTGCAGAGGTCAGAAGAGGGCATTGGATCCCCTGGAACTGGAGTTATAGATGGTTGTTAGCCACCATGTGAGTACTAGGAATTGAACCTGGGTCCTCTGCAAGAGCAGCCCCAAGTAGTTTAATGTTTATACCCATTATGATACAGACAAAAGAAAATTTAAAAATTCAAAATCCTTCACAGTTCTTTTATTCTCTAGGCTGAGTTGGAAAGCCCAAATACTCTGTTTAAACATTATATTTTAAAAAGCTGGGTGTGGCGGCACATGCCTGCAAGCCTAGGACTTGGGAAGCTGAGGCAGGAGGATCAGATAGTCTAGGTCTCTTCAGCCACTCAGCAATAAAAAAGTAAACATTACAAGCCAGGCATGGTGGCGGGAGGCAGAGGCAGGAGGATCTCTGTGAGTTTGAGGCCAGCCTGGTCTCCATTAGTGAATCCAGGCCAGCTGCAGCTACAGGGAAACTTTGTCTCAAAAAGACCAATAAAAAACATTACAAACATTCTTTCTTTGACTCCCCATGGTTTTTTTTTTTTTTTTTTTTTTGGTTTTGGTTTTTGAAACAAGGTCTTACTATGTAGACCTTGTTGGCATGGAACTCACCATGTAGACCACACTGGCCTCCGACTCACAGAGATCCACCTGCCTCTGCCTCCTGATTGCTGGGGTTAAAGGCGTGCGCCACCATGCCCGGCTACATATGTGGTTTTGGATTCCATTTTTCTTCACTTCCTCCATCTCTGTTGCTTTTATTTTCTTTTGCTTTCAGACAGGATCTCACGTAGCCCAGGTTGGCCTCAAACTTGCTATTTAGCTGAGAATGACCTTGAACTTCTGATTCTCCTGCCTTCACCCCCTGAGTGTTAGGAGCACAGGCATGTGTGGTTTATGCAATGCTGAGATCAAATCCAGGGCTTCATGCATGCTCAGCAAGTACTCTACCAGCTGAATCATATTTCCAGCCCTTATCTTATTTTCTGAATATGTACAAAATTATCAAACCTAGAAAAGGGGTGTCTTCAGAGCAGAGATGCTCCTCTATCTCAAATGCCTTTTCCTAGGCCTCCTTGTGACTCACCAATTTTCTTTCTCCTTCCTTCCTTCCTCTTTATTTTTCCTTTCTTTGTTTTTTTCTTTTTTATCATTTAAAAAAATTTTTAATAACTAACTACATGACTAGAAGAAGCATTTCATTACAGCTTTAAAATATCCAGTAACACACTCCAGAGCAACAGTACATCTCTCTCACAAGTGGGTGCAAGTTTCTAGGTTCACAGTTGAATTAATACAGTTAAACAATATTGAACTCAGTATAAGCCCTGTAAGATGTAAAACTGAGTTTTTAACCTTTAAAAAAGATCTCCATTTCATTTTAGAATATATTGTTCCTTGCAGAAAGACTCATTGTTTTTGCTACTAACACTGAGATGTTGGCCCATGCATCTCTAATCTGTGTGTATCTGATGATTACTAGTCATAATCGGTCGCACTTGGATCCTTGGCACCTGTGTATGTCTATAAAGTCATCGGGTAGATTTCAATGGTAATGTTTATTACCTCTACTACTAATTAACATGATGTAAATTTCCATGCTTCCTCCTTAAATATAATACGTTTTTAAAACTTTGTTGATATGTGTGTGTGCGTGTGTGTGTGTGTGTGTGTGTGTGTGT
>NW_008348657.1:866969-868375 GCF_000622305.1 Nannospalax galili
TGTTATGTAGCCTTTAGCTATGCATATGGACTCTTAAGAAATTATATTGGCCCCTTTAATCTTTGGTTATACTTTCCTTTTGGGTGTTTAAGGCCATACAGTTTGTCCAGATAAACCGATTTAATTTTACTCCTAAGGTCATTTGAGGATCTGTTCCTCAGGGGTCACATGGACTTGGGATGAGCCCCTGGCTCCTTTCTTTGACCAGTTCCGCCTATGTGAAGATAAGTCAAAGGTCCTGCTCGACCATGGTTGGCTTTACTTGGAGGAAATTATTCCTCTGGTTGACCCTCCTCTTTGTAGAATGGACACTGGTTCAAGTCCATCTGGTGGGATCTCCTCGGCCTCCTTGATCAAGAGGACAGGTGACCCACCACAATTACAGGACATTTTGAGAGATGCTCATAGTCCCCTGGAACTAGTCAACCTAGGAGGGCAAGGAGCAAAAACTGTCCTTTACGTCCCTCTGGCCAAATTAGTATAGGCCTCAAAGTATGGTGGTTAAACATCCAAGAAGGTTAGTTTCACCAGTCTGGTACTTTTAATTACTGTGTGTCATGTAGATAAATCTTGGGCAAAGACCAATTGTTCTCAAATAAGCCTAACCTAGACATGTAGTTCTTGATCTGCTATGTATAATTTGTCTGTAGGTTGTTGGAGCAAAATGATTCCCTCTGGTTTTTAAAACTAGCTAGGCATTAGTTATCTCTCACATTGTCTCACCCCTCCACCATGGTTTCCCACTTAAGGTGCCCCGATTTCCCCTCTTCCTCCCTTAATAATACCCTTCTCCTATGTTCCTACCTCTCTTGAGCTCCTTCTTTCCCTTTATCCCCTAGGTTCCTTGTATACCCTTCCCTCCCCACTCCCTTACATTAGCCCAATTTTTATCCATATCTCCCTTATTAAGGCCTGTTTCCTACTGTTCTTTTCTTTCAGGTTATTTCTTTTCCTTTACCTCCCTATTTTCTTACCATTATCCTGGTTCCTGTAGTTACGTCTGGTTGCATACTTATTTATCAGAGTCTGGTTCTAGGATCAACATATGAGGGTGTGATGGATAGCTTTAGTGTCAACTTGACACACCTGGGTTGAGGGAGCCTCAGTCGGGGAATTGCCTCCATTGGACTGGCCTGTGGCCATGTCTGTGGGGCATTTTCTTGATTGTTGAGTGATGTGGGAGGTCCCAGCCCACTGTGCGTGGTGCCATTCCTGGGCAGGTGGGCCTGTGTTGGATATGAGCACAAGCTGAGCAGGGGCCAGGGGAGCAAGCCAGTAAGCAGCATTCCTCCATGGCCTGTGCTCCAGCTCCTGCTTCCAGATTCCTGCCCTGAATTCCTACCTTGGGCTCCCTGATGAACTACGACCTGGGAGATGTAAGCTGAATAAACCCTTTCCTCCCCAGG
>NW_008348657.1:868553-868843 GCF_000622305.1 Nannospalax galili
CTTCATAGCCATCTTTACTTCTTTTGAGAACTCTCTGTTCAGCTCCTTAGCCCATCTTTTAATTGGGTTACTTCTTGTCTTGACTCTCTTGTTTTTTTTAGTTCGTTTTGTATTCTGGCTCTTAAACCTCTGTCAGATGTGTTACTGGTGAAGATTTTCTCCCATTCTGTGGGTTTTCTCTTTTTTGATTGTTTCTTTTGCTGTACAGAAACTTTTTTAGTTTAATGAGGTCCCACTTGTTGATTGCTGACCTTAATTCCTGAGCAACTTCTGTCTGATTTAGAAAACCC
>NW_008348657.1:870483-871544 GCF_000622305.1 Nannospalax galili
GTATTGTTTTCTTTGCTTGATTTCATTAATTTCTGCTCTGATTTTTGTTATTTCTTCTTGTCTGCTGGGTTTAGGTTTCATTTGTTGTTGCTTTTCAAGTGTCTTGAGTTGCAGTGTTAAGTCATTTATTTGTATTCTTTCCGATTTTTTAATGTAGGCTCCTAGAGGTATAAACTTCCCTCTAAGGTCTGCTTTCAGCATGGCCCAGAGATTTTGTTGTATTGTATTGTCCTTTTCATTTAGTTCCAGGAATACTTTTATTTCTTTCTTAATTTCCCTTTTGACTCATTCATCATTTAGGAGTGTGTTATTTAATCTCCATGTGTGCATGTGGTGATTAGGGCTTCTTCCGGTGTTGACTGTAAGCTTTATTGCATTGTTGTCTGATGGAATGGATGGAATTATTTCAATCTTTTTGTATTTGTTGAGGTTTGTTTTGGGCCCCAGTATATGGTCAATTTTGGAGAAGGTTCCATGGGGTGAGGAGTAGAAAGTATGTCCTTTGGTGCTTGGGTGGAATACTCGGTAGATGTCTGTTAGGGCCATCTGATATACAGTATTGTTTAATTCAGATATCTCTCTGTTAACTCTCTGCCCTGTTGACCTACCTAATGGAGACAGTGGGGTATTGAAGTCCCCTACTATTAATGAATTGGGATTAATCTGGGTCTTAAAGTCCTGTAGTATTTGGTGAATATATGTTCATTATTGTAATATCTTCTTGATTCATTGTTCCTTTGATCAAAATGAAGTGGCCCTCTTTGTCTCTTCTGATTGGTTTTAGTTTAAAGTCTATTTTGTTAGATATTAGAATTGCTATGCCTGCTTTTTTCTTCAGTATCATTTGCTTGGTATATTTTTTTCCATCCTTTCACTTTAAGATAATGTGTCTCGAATGTGAGATGAGTTTCTTACAGACAACAAAAAGATGGGTTTTGTTTCTTAATCCATTCACTTAGCCTGTGTCTTTTGACTGGGGATTTCAGTCCCTTGATACTTAAGGTTATTATTTAAAGGTGTATAGTGGTTGCCATGATTTTGATTGCTATTTCTGTTCTCTA
>NW_008348657.1:872018-876512 GCF_000622305.1 Nannospalax galili
GGTGCTCATAGTATGCTTTATTTACATGTGGCAGTGGGCTCCTATCTTCCAGACTATCAGGCAATGCCTGATTATCATGTAGAAAAAACCTGGGGGTAGTTTTTACTACAGGTAACTATGCCAAAGGTCATGTTTTTAGATAAGGTCAGGCATCCGTGCTTGGTGGCACTTTCCAGGTGAGCCAGGAAGAGAGCAGGAGGTCCCCTGCTGAAAAAGGGGAGTTCTTCCATTTGGCACCGAGCCCCTCAGGGCTACCCGGACATGGAGAAACTACAACCCTAACAGCAGGTTTTCCCAACAAGCAGTCTTCCATATTTCTAACTATTTTCTGAATTCATTCAGAAGTTTATCCCTATCTTCCTTCAGTTCTTTTATTTCTTTGTGTGTCCTTTACATTCACTGAATTGTTTTATCATGTTTATAATTGTTATTTTGAGTTCCATGCCCTGTATTATCTCTAGGGGGTTCTCACTGTACTCCTCTAGAGGACTATTGGTTTTTGGTGGGGATATGTCATTTTGGTTTTTCATGTTATTATTTTTTCTCTGTGATTTTGACATGTGAATTTCTTTTGTAGTTTCTGATTCTTGTGTGAGACTCGAGCCTTCAAGTTTAAGTCTGCTTCTTTTTGTAAACTTTATGTGTCCTTGTGGTTTACTTTTTCGGCACGAAAAGCTGGTTCCTCTAAGCTTCCGGTTCTCTCTTTTGATTTTATATTGGAGTGGCCAGACTGCTTTTGTCTTCAGGAGTTCCCACAGAGGCCCAAGTCAGATGAGGATCAGATGCTCTCAGGCTTTCTCCTAAGGTCTGGATCCCTGCAGGAAAGATTTTGGCCTCAGGAATTTGGGGGTTGGACTGGCATGGGAGCTGGGCCCAGGAAAGATGGTGGTATAGGGCAGCTGGCGGCTGTGCCACCCAGAGGTGCAAAGGAAGATGGGGGCAGGAAGTTGCCCCAAGGGCTCCTGGGGACAGCACTGAGGAGCTGGGTTGGTCCTGGAGAGAGGCCTGTTGGTGGTGGCGGGGGGGAGAGAGCTCTTTCTTTGTTTTTTTAAAGACAGGGTCTCACTAGACCTCACAGAGCTCTACCTTCAGGCCTGGGTCACCACACTCTGTTTTTCTTTCTTTTTTTATAAAGAGACAGGGTCCCACACCGTAGCCTATGATGACTTGGCACTCACTATGTAACCCAGGTTGGCCTTGAACTTGTGACAGTCCTCGTGCCTTGGCCTCCCAAGTGCCAGGATGTACAGGCATGAGACAACATACCCAGTTTTTGGCTTACCAATTATAATATTCTCTGGTGTATCATTAGTGTCTGCATTTTGCCAAAACAAGCAGATATATTTATACTTTCTTATTTTCCTTCATTTTTAATATAAAAGTAGCATATGATACTGTTCTGTGACACTTGCCTTTTGATATCACAACATGTTCTGGGAATCCCTCTGTATCTGCACACAGAGGTTTGCTTTATTCTTTTTTATAGTCTTGCTAACAGGATTTTGTCAAGCTTTTGAGTTTTTGCCAGTTTTAGGGAGATAAACAGTGTCTCTGTTGTTTCAGTTTGAAAAGGAGTGAAGCTTAGCATCTTCACACATGAGCGTAGTCTCATTGTAGAGTATTTCTGGGAATTGTCTGTTTATAATTTTGCCCATTTCATAGGACTTCCCCTCAGTAATCCAGTTCTTTACATATCAGGACTGTAACTCCTCTAACTCCTCGACATGTATGGACATAATTTCCTCTACTTTGCCATGTGTGCATTTTTATTCTGGCAAGAAACACATAGCCAACCCTGACCATTTCAATCATTTCTTCTTTTTTAGGTGTGTGGATGTGTGGTATATACACATGTGTGTATGCAGATCTATGCATGCAGAGGACAGAGAGGGATGTTGGTGTCCTGCTCTAGCACGCAGCCTTATTCCCTTCAGGCAGGGTTTATCCCTGAACCAGAATTAGGCAGGCAGTCAGCAGGCCTCATCATCCTCCTAACACTGCCCCTCAGAACTAGGATTTCAACCTCACATGTCCACATCAGGCTTTTTTAACATGGGTGCTGAAGATTTTTTTTTTTTACAAAAACTTTATTGAAAATTTCATACATGCATGTAAGGTGTTTTGATCAAATCCATGCCCATTTCCTCCCCTCTAACATCCCCCCCCAAAAGGTAACCCTAAAATCTTTTAAGGATTAGATACAAGCTCCCAAATACTTTTGATATTTTGGCCTTTGGAACAGAGTATGTTGCTACCAGGCCCAAGGACATTTCGACTTTTAGCCAAGAAACTGGCTACATTTCTTTGGGGTCTTTTCACCCCAACTGCCTAGCCAATTCCTACCTCCTAGTCTTATCACGCCATCCTCTGAAGGAGTTACCTAAATTGCCAATAGAGAATAGGGACACAGACCGCGCTGGCTTCTTCCAATGCTGAACAGGGATGCAGGGTGAGGCATTTGGAGTACCCCTTCAGTGGGCCTATCTAAAAGACTCCCATTGTATAACTCTTGTCTCTAAGGGGAGAAGAAAGTCCTTGAATCATGAATGGGAGATGTGTTACAAGTTCTAGATAGGGAACCAGAAAAAAGGCAGAACAGAGCAATTTTCAAATGTTCATATGAGAGTCCATTAGAGTTTTTTGACAAGGGCTTCCAAATGCATCCCTCTATTGGGTTCCTCCTCATTTTTCTTTTGTCTTCCAAGCCTGGACTAGTTGGTTGGGTAGAGTGGGTTATGGACAATTGTTAGCTGTCATGTGGGTGCTGGGAATCAAACCCACGTCCTCTGTAAGGGCAGCCTGTATTCTTAACCACTGAGCCATCTCTCCAGCCCCACTTGTGATTTTTTTTAAAAATTATATATTTTTTATGTTATGTGTATGAGTGTTTTGCCTGCATGAATGTAAGTGAACTTGTGCCATACAGTGCCCACATAGGCCAGAAAAGGGTGCCAGATCCTGTGGAACTAGAGTGATGGATGGTTGTTAGCCATGATGTGGTTCTGGGGAACCAAGCTCTGGTACTCTGCAAGAGCAGCCAGTGCTCTTAACCACTGAGCCATCTCTTAGCCCCACAGTACATACGCTTAATGCTGAGCCGTCTCTCAGCCCCATGCTTGCAATTTTACAATCAGTTTGTAGGTACTTTTTATATGCTAGGTATTGACCTTTTGATGTTGGTAGTTCTGCATATGCTAGGTTCTGATCTTTTAGTGTAGGTACTATTTATTTAGGGTTTTTTTTTTTTTGTCTTCTTGAGACAGGGTCTCCCTGTAGCCCCTGCTGTCCTGGAACTCACTATGTAAACCGAGCTGGCCTTGAACTCACAGAGATCCGCCTGCCTCTGCCTCCCGAGTGCTGGGATTAAAGGCATGCACCACCACGCCCGGCCCCATTTTTAGTTTTTTAAGAGTTCTCCACACTGTTTTCTATAGAGGCTTCACGAGTTTGCAATCCCACCAGTAGTGAATGAGCATTCCCCTTTCTCCATATCCTCGCCAGCATTTGGTATCATTTGTTCTCTTGATCCTAACCAGTCTGATTGGGGTAAGATACCTTAGGGTGGTTTTAATTTGCATTTCCCTAATTACTAATGATCTTAAACACTTCTTGAGATGTTTCTTAGCCATCTTTATTTCTTCCTTTGAGACCTCTCTGTTTAAATCTTTAGCCCATCTTTTATTTGGTCATTTGGTTTCTCGATTCTTTGTTTTCTGAGTTCTTTATATATTCTGGATGTTAAGCCTCTGTCAGATGCATCACTGGTGAAGATTTTTTCCCATTCTGTGGGTTTTCTCTTCACATTTTTGATTGTTTCATTTGCTGTACAGAAGCTTTTTAGTTTAATGAGGTCCAACTTGTTGATTGCTCACCTTAATTCCTGAGCAACTTTTGTCTGATTTAGAAAATCCTTTCCTACACCTATAGCTTGTAAGTTACTACCAATATTTTCTTCTAAGTTTCAGGGTTTCCAGTTTCACATTTAGGTCTTTGATCCATTTGGAGTTGACTTTTGTGCAAGGCAAAAGATAAGGATCTAGTTTCATTCTTCTACAGGTGGAGATCCAGTCTTGCCAGCACCGTTTGTTGAAGGTGCTCTTTCCTCCATTGTATGTTCTTGGCACTTTTGTCAAATATCAGGTGGCTGGTGTGTACTCGGGTTTGTATCTTCAATAATATTCCATTGATCTATGTGTCTGTTTTTGCACTCGTACCATGCTGTTTTTATGACTATGGCTCTGTTGTATACTTTGAGATCTGGTATAGTAATCCCCCAGTGGTGCTCTTTGTGCTCAGGGTTGCTTTGGCTACCCAGGGTCTTTTATGCCTCCATATGAATTTAAGGATGCATTTTTCTAATTCTGTGAAGTATGTCACAGGGATTTTGATTGGGATTGCATTGAATCTATATATTGCTTTTTGTAGCATCGTCATTTTCACAATATTAATTCTTCCAATTCATGAGCGCGGGAGGTCCTTTCATCTCCTGGTGTC
>NW_008348657.1:876973-877781 GCF_000622305.1 Nannospalax galili
GTTGGCTGTGGGTTTGTTGTATATAACTTTAACTATGTTGAGGTATGTTCCCTCCAGTCCAGTTCCCTCTAGAACTTTGAACATAAATGCATGTTCAATTTTGTCAAAGGACTTCTCTGCATGTATTGAGATGACCATGTTGTTCTTGTCTTTGAGCCCATTTATTTGATTTATGATGTCTATTGACTTGCGTATATTGAACCATCCCTGCATCTCTGGGATAAAGCTGACTTGATCATGGTGGATGATCTTTTTGATGTGCATCTGTGTGTCTGTATGGGGTTTGCAAGTATCTTGTTGAGCATTTTTGCATCTATTTTCATTAAGGATTTGGGTCTATAGTTTTCTTCTTTGGTTGTGTCTTTACTTGGTTTGGGTATTAGAGTGATGCTGGCTTCACAAAATGAATTTGGGAGTTCTCCCTCTGTTTCTATCATTTTGAATAATTTAAGTAGTATTGGTTTAGAGGTCTTCTTTAAATGTCTGGTAGAATTCTTCTGTAAATCCATCTGGGCCTGGGCCTTTTTTTTAGTTGGGAGGCTTTGTATTACTATTTCAATTTCCTTACATGTTATGGGTCTGTTTAAACTGTTGATCTCTTCTTGGTTTAACTTTGGAGACTCCCATGATTTCAGATATCCATCCATTTCTTTTAGACTTTCAGATTGAATAGAGTATAGGTTTTTAAAATATTCCCTTATAACAGTCTGAATGTTTTGGGTGTCTGTTGTGATGTTTCCCCTTTCATCTCTGATTTTGTTTATTTGGATTTGATCTTTCTTTCTTTTGGTTAACTGGGATAAGGGTT
>NW_008348657.1:879581-884511 GCF_000622305.1 Nannospalax galili
CCACCTGGTTTTGGCATGTGAATTTCTTTTTTTGTTTATGATTCTGATATCAGAATTAAGTTGAAGTATGCTTCTGTATTATCCAGGTGGCTAGATCCTTTCTTTATTGGTTATGTAAAGCTGGTTGGTACAGGGTTCATGTTCTCTCAGGTTTATTTTGGAGGGAACTGATGACTTCAGATCTAATATTCAGGGGTACGCACAGAATCCCAATTCAGGCTCCATTGTTTATGATTCTGATATCAGAATTAAGTTGAAGTATGCTTCTGTATTATCCAGGTGGCTAGATCCTTTCTTTATTGGTTATGTAAAGCTGGTTGGTACAGGGTTCATGTTCTCTCAGGTTTATTTTGGAGGGAACTGATGACTTCAGATCTAATATTCAGGGGTACGCACAGAATCCCAATTCAGGCTCCAGTTAGGTACACTCGGGCTGCCTTCACCAGGTGGAAGCAGGATCCAGGCTCTCTCAGGCAGTTCCGTGCCATTGTCAACCCACCACGTGGAGGCAGGATCTGGGGGCTGTCAGGCTGTCCCCTGGGTTCTCAGACCCTCTGGTAGTTAGAGGCCAGAGGGAGGCCAGAACCCCGCACTCTCTGGTGGTCTGCTGAGCTCTGAGCAGCTACCCTAATGGAGGAGGTCCGAACCCAACCTCTCCTCTCAGGCTGTTTGATGCTGAGGATTTGAACTCTGGTCCTCAGGTTTGTAGAGCAAGCACTCTTATCTGATGAGCCAGCTCCCCAATCTTCATTCTTAAAAATAATTTGTTTTTATTTTATGTATGAATGCTTTGCCTACATGCGTGCACTACATGCGTGCAATGCCTGTGGAAACCAGAAGAGGGCACCAGATCCCCTAGAACTGGAGTTATGGACGGTTGTTAGTCACCATGTGGGTGCTGGGAGCTGAACCTAGGTCCTTTTCCAGAGTAGCCAATGCTCTTCCCTGCTGAGCCATCTCTCCAGCCCTGCTCAGTCATTCTTAAGTGATGGTCCTGCAGTGTCATGAGCACATTGCTCTGCAGCTGTCGCTACAGTCTGTCTCCAGAGCTTCCTCATCTTCTCAAACTAAAACTTTTTTTTAAATTTTCTTTTTTTTTAATTTTTAGAAAATATTTTATTTATTATTTTTATTTTATGTGTACGAGTGTATTGCCTGCATGTGAGTGCACCCGTGTTGTGCAATGCCACAGAGGTCAGAGAGGGCTTCGGATTCCCCTGGAACTGGAATTAAGGACGGTTCATAGCCACCATGTGGGTGCTGGGAATCAAACCCGGGTCCTCTGCAAGAGCAGTCAGTGCTCTTAACTGCTTAGCCATCTCTCCAGCCCCTCAAACTGAATGAAACTCTTTACTCCATTAAACAGTAACTGCCCTCTCCTGCCTCCCAGTCCCTGATAATCTCCATTCTACTTTCTGTCCTTATGATTTTGACTACTCTACCAACCTCATACAGTCATCCATGTGTGGTATATGTCAAATGTTCTCTCCTTTTTGAGAATGAATAATATTCCACTGTAAGCCTATAGTATCCATTGTCTGTTGATGGACACTGGAGACATTCTACCTTTGTGTATCATGAGTAATGCTGCTGTGGGCACAGGTGTTCAGATATTTCTTTGCTGTCTTATTTTTCAATTCTTTTAGATACACACCAAGTAGTGGAATTGCTGGGTCATACTTTAATTCTGGTTTTAATTTTATGTTCAATATGTAGAGTGTAGTCCCTCCTTCCTTTGGTGGGTTTCCTCTGTAGTCTCCTGGCTGAGATTTGTGAGGAGAAGCCTTTGGGTATGGTGCCTTCTGAATTTTCACACTTAGTTCGCACTTGTTGGTCTATAGCCTGCATGCCTGAAGCCTGGATGTGAAAGTCCTTGGTGTATTTTCTTCATGGGACCATGAATGCATTCTGCTGTTGCAGGTATTACATTGCTTTTAGGAAGTCTGGAACCTGCCTTGCCTTTGAATTCTAATAGTTTTTGTGCATGTATGGTATCTGTATGCATGTGTGTTCATGCATGTGAATATGGATATGTGTGCCACAGCCTGCACGTGGAGGTCAGAGGACAACCTCCACTGTCAATTCTCACCTTTCACCTTGCTCAAGACCTTGGCTCTTTGTTGCCTTCATTTTATGCTCCAAAGCTAGCTGGCCTGTGAGCTTCTGGAAATTTTCCTATCTCTACCTCCCATCTCATCACAAAAGCAGTTGTGGGATACAGACATGCCACACCATGCATAGCTTTCTGTGGGTTCTGGGGATCTGAACTCAGCTCCTCATGCTTGTGTACAAACACTTTACCTACTGAGCCATTTTTCCCAATCCCTCTAATAGTTTTAGTGAGATATGTCTAATAGTAGTACTAAGATATGTCTTGGTGTGGTCATTCCACATCATTTTCCCAGGATGTATGAAAATCACCTTTGACATAGAGAACTAAATGTTCCATTACTCCTGGATTATCTTCCAGATTGAGTTGTTTAAAAATATCTACTAAAATGGAAAGTACTTTTGGGTGGTGGTGTTGGGATCATGCCCAGGGTCTTGCTCATGCTAGGTAAATGCTTACCTCTCAGTTATATCCCAGTAGAGATTATAATCCCAATATTGATTCTGTTTCATTGCTTGGAGTTTCTATGGCAGAGCTATCGTGTTCTGTGTACTTTCCTCCTCGTTCCTGGTTTTTGATGACTTCTCTTTAAACCCTTTTCATTTCTTCCCATTCTTCTCATTCTCCTTCCTCTTTTTTTTTTTTTTTTTTTGGCTTGTGAACGCATGTTTAGTGCACATCTGTGTATATGCATTTGTGTAGGGAGGCCAGAGGTTGGTCTCCAGTGCACTCCTCCACTGCTCTCCACCTTGTACATAGAGACAAGGTTTCTCCCTTGGTGTCTTACTCAGTGCTGGCTGAGTCTCACCTGGTCTAGCTATCTGGCTTACCTAGGGAACCACCTGTCTCTACCTCTTATGAGTTGGGATTACAGGTGGGTCACCATGCCTACCCAGCTTTTAGGTGGGTTTTGGGGATCCAAACTCCTGTCCTTACACTCAAAAGGCAAGTGCTTTAACCTCTGAGCCATCTTCCCAGCCCTCTTTCTTTCTATAGGGTTTCACTTTGTAGCCCAGGCTGGCCTTGAATTTAAAGCAATCTTCCTGCATCAGCCTCCTGAGTGCTGAGATTACAGGTGAACACCACCACTTGTCAATGGGGAATTCTTATCAGATGAAATATTATGATCCTTTTTCCACAGCCAGAAATACGATTAATTTTCTCCTTTCTTTTTGCAGTAGCCTTTTTGCAGTTGACTTTTAACTTTTCTGTTAGGAGGCATTTGGGGCAGAGCTCCCAGGTAGACAGGTTTCTTTGTCTTCCCGAGGTGCAGTTTGTTTGGGGGTTTTTGTTGTTGTTGTTGTTGTTTTTGTGTTTTTGAGACAGAGTCTCCCTGTAGCCCCAGCTGGCCTAGAGGCTTGGAACTTGCTATGCAGACCAGGCTGGCTTCAATCTCATATAGATATGCCTGCTTCTGCCTCCTAAGTGCTGGGACTAAAGGTATGTGCTACCACAGGTGAGGTACAATTTTATTTTATTTATTTATTGGTCTTTTTGAGACAAGGTCTCCCTGTAGACCCAGATGGCCTAGAAATCACTATATAGACCAGGCTAGCCTCAATCTCACAGAGATTCGCCTGCCTCAGTCTTCCCAGTGCTGGGATTAAAGGCCTAAACCACCACGCCCCACCACCACCCCACCAGCTTTGTCTCCTCAAATTTCTGCAGGGTGTGTCATGTTCCCTTCCAACATCTTTCCCAGCTTGTTCTCACTTACATGACTTTTCCCAATAGTCAGGGCTTTTTCAAGCCTTTTACCTTCTGCCCAGTGTTTTATAAATCTCTTCCCTGGTTGTTACAGGGCTTAGATTCTAGTTCTTGGAGATGGACTTCCTTCTTACAGTGCGGTCAGTCAGTCCTCCCCTAAGGTCTCAACATCAGGGGAGGGCATCTGCTGGAATACAGTGTCTTTTTCTTCTTGATCCTGCATAGTCTGGAGTTCAGGTGGTGGCTCTGAATCCTAGTAGCCAAAGGCTTGCTTGAGCTTTTGGCTTGTTAAGGAAGTAGACAGATTCTCATTCAGGCAGCCCCTTCATCCTGCCGTCTGTGGACCTCTCAGAAAGGTTCACAGTCTCTACTGGAAAGCCTTTCTCAGACACAGGTACTTAGGGAGTCGCAAAGGCATGGCCAAGGTTACAGTTCCCGGAGAGCTACCGTTGAGAGCTCTCTGCCTGCTCTTTAGAGACACTTAATGTGCTCACTTTGCTCTGTCAACAAAACAACCAGTGAAAAGATTTAAAAGAGATAACTTGACATCCTCCTTCCTCACTTTCATGTTTATTTAAAACCATCACCATTTTGCTCCTAAGAGCTGGTAGGTTCATTGTCTCAAACTTGTTCCTTGCTCCTAGTTTCTACCTTGCTCAGCCTACAGGGTAAGTGCATGCTTGTCATCCCAGGACTCAGGAGTCTGAGGAAGGAAGGCTGCTGTGAGTCTGAGGCCCCAGCTTGGCCTAGATGGTGAGTTCCAGGCCAGCCTGGGTTATGGAACAAGGTCCTATTAAAAAAAAAAAAAAAGAATCCAGGATACTCCCACCACCCAAATAGTAAATGAGATGAGCATTGGGTTCTAGGTCTGCAGGGACCCAACCACCTCTGGGCGGCGCAGAGCCTGGGCAACCCAGTTGCCACCTGCCACTCCCGGGAGCGCGCAGAGGGCGGCGCGCTGCTGCCATGGAGACGTGGCCCGCCCCGCGCGCGCCCCGCCCCTCCGCGCCGATTGGTCGCCCTTTGCTCCCTGACCTCGTCGCTGGGCCGCTGCTTCCTGCCGGGCGCTGAGCGCTGCCTGCCCGCCCCGCCGCCGCGTCCTCCCGCGCCACC
>NW_008348657.1:884553-904503 GCF_000622305.1 Nannospalax galili
CGCCCAGAGCGAGGATGCGGCGGCGCTCGCGGATGCTGCTGTGCTTCGCGCTGCTCTGGGTGCTGGGCATCGCCTACTACATGTATTCGGGGGGCGGCTCCGCGCTGGCCGCGGGCGCCGGTGGCGTCGGCAGGAAGGTGAGTGCCGCGAGGCCTGCGCGCCAACCCGGGCCTGCGGGTGCTGCGCCTTGCACCGAGCGGGACCCCAATCTGGACGCGCGAGGCAAGTTTCCTCCCGGTCCTCGAGCCAGCGGTGTGAGTCCCGGCTCTGCTCGGTCTCCCGCGGGCTCCGGGTCCTACACTTTGCCTCCGGGGCGCGGGCACCCAAGCCACGTATCACCGCGGGCTGGGCAAGCGGGGCCGCCCTCCAGGATCGTGGGGACCACCGTCCGTCCCTAGCCCCTGCGCCGGGATCATGGAGACTACCGTCCCGCCGGAGCCCCTGCGCCGGGATCATGGGAACCGCGGTCCCGCTGGACACCGGGATTCCCTAGCCCTGCGTCTGAACCTTGGGGACCGCCACCCCTGCACCTCTCTCCTGTACAGGGATCACAAGGACTCCCCTCCCTCGGGAGCCCGCGCTCCCCGCGCGGCGCCATGCGTCCAGACCGGGGGTATCACCGCCCCTCCAGACCTTCTGCGCCTTTCTCCGCACTACTCCCATTTTGCCCCCCGAACCCGGTGCCTCGATCACTGCGACCGCCCTCATTCCGGAGCCCCTGCGTCCTGGTCCTCACTCCGCCCAACTCGGCCCCAGACCCCCGCGTCTTGCGCCTGGGTCTTGGGGGGCCGCAGAGCCCCGGCATCCCAGCGATCCGAGGCGCGGTCCCGCCGGATTCCCCGCACCCGGCTCCCAAGACTTTAGGAGTCCTGCCAGATCCCCTTCACCCACGCCACATACTGCCTGCTCGGCCGCACTGCCAGACGTGCCTAGTCTCTTGAACTTGCATTTCCCAGCCCCAAGCTATTTTTGGAGGTCGGCTTTTCTCCGTGGATGTTTCCGTTAGGTAGGGGACTGAGCACCCAGTGATGAGGCCGCGGGGACCTGGACGCTTTGCCTTCCTAGGTCCTAGTTCCTCTAAGCGGTTTGTCTAAGGTACAGAGGAAACCCAGTGGAGGGTGAGGTTCTAGCTAGTGCGCTGGTGCTGTTGGCCTCTGTTCTCTCCGGAGGGCTTTTTTTTTTAAAACAACAACAACAACAACAAAACTGGCTCATGATCGTTTCCCAAAGTTCTGTAACCCTTATTACAGGTTGAGTGACAACACACACCCAGGAAAGACTGAGTGAATGGAGGTAGGCTAGGGGATTGGGTGCCTGAGCCCTAAGTCAGACCCTGAACGTCAAGGGCATGTGGCTGCCTTCTCTTTCCTTCCTGGCATCTTCCAGTCATTTCCAGCTGCAGGTGCAGAGGGAGGGAGGTGGAGGTGTCTTCCTTCACTCTTGGTGTATTTCATGATTCATTTTTATTTGCAGTAGCTAAAATGGAAACGTGTTTCCCTGTTCTTGGCTTGTGTGGCACTGACACTAAATCTCAGCTCTGCTTCTGGGATGGAAGATGTGTTCCTGGCCCCTGCTTGTTTTTAAGTCTAGGACATGGAGCCAGTGACTCTGAGCAGGAGTGATTCCTGAAAACTTTACCTCCCTGGTAGACTTATTTCCCCAGCCTTGGGAATAGTCAGGCTGCTGACAACTCTTTTTCCTATTTCACACAAAGAAAAGCAAACAGAGAAGCCCTTGGATCAGCACAAATGCACGGAAAAACACCTGTGGTGTCAACTTCCCAGGGGTTGTCTCTCCACTTCTGGGGGTTTCAGCTGGTGGAGAGTTGTCTGGTCTTCCTGTTAAGTCCTCCAGACACCTCTGAGGTATATGCTTTAGTTTTGAAGAAAGCCCAAGAACCCTTTGTGGTCTGATGAAGGCCATGCAGGAGAATAAGGGAGGTGTGGAGATTAACAGCTATATGTAGATTGATGACCTGGGATTGTTCTCTGTCAGTGATCCATAAATAATGCAATCCAGTCCCTTCTGGCCCTTCCTTCATGAGGCTTAGTAGATCTACTGGTAGTGGAAGAGGTGTGTAATGTAGTTGGTTTTGGAATTACAGTAGTGCACTCATCATCCTGTTGGATATAAGCGGAGGAGGCCAGTCATTAGTTACTGGGGTGAATGCAACCCTGCTGCCTTGAATCCCTAATCTATAGGAAAACTGTTTCCTCTGAATTGTTTCTGTGGGTTTACACTCTAGAAGATGTTCCCCATTTAGTTTGCCCTTATGATAACAGAAAATGTGTGGTTTGTTTAGCTTGTAAAACATGGACAGGGAAAGAAAGAATTGGAAAAGCTGGAGGTTTTCTTTTTTTCTTTTTAGAGGAAAGTGGACTGAATTTCTTCTCATGTTTCCTATTGTTCATGGCAGGGCTCTTCCGTGTTCAGCCAGTTTCTTCATGCCTTGGTGTTTTTTTTCACAGGGCTCCAAGCTTCAGGCCTGGGCTTTGGAGATTGTCTGAGGGAGGCGCGCTAGGATTTCTGCTGCTTCAGCAGCCGAGCCAGGCTCATCACTGTGTGCCCTGCCTGCTAAACAACTCCTCTCAGAACTGCTGTTCTCCATTTAGCAAAACCCAGAAAGTCGACACACCTTGGACTGCAGATTGACTGAACAAAGTAGTTAAAAACCAACTGTCAGCATTTGCTGGAAAACCCAGCACTCGATGCTGGAGGCAGTGCTGGGCTCCATGTATTGTTAAAGCAATTTATGCATAATGTTTAAAATTGCATTTCGTTTTCATTTGTATAAGTATCTCTCTTCCCATATTTGCTGATTTGCACTTCAAGAATGCCTTTCCTTTGAGCATCTTAAATGTTTTAAAATTTTAATCATGTTAAGTCTCCCTGGGGCCCTGGCATGCTGGCTATGGATGGAACTGCAGAGGAGAGGAAGGGATTTCTGTCGAAAGAAAGCTGCTCCTGGCTGTAGTGTGGCTGTATGGGTGGACAGGAAAGGTTCCCAGTAGGAGAGCAGTGAGCTCCATTCCGTGCCCTCCCTGCATGTACTCCTTGCAGGCTTGGGATGCATCTTTTCTCCTGGGAGCTGGTATCTGTGCAGTGTCCTGGCTCTGGGCCTCCAGGTGGAGGCGTTTGACCTTCAGCTTCTTGTAGGAAACACTGGGGAGGGGCTTCTCTTGAACTAGGGAGGGACCTTTGTGGGGGGTAACACTCAGTAGGGTGTAAAAGTGGAGAATGGACTTGGGACTATGCTGTAAAGGCCTTTGGATGGCAAGCCGGCAACTGGCTCTTCATCTGGCTGCTCTGGAGGGAGCCAGTACTGTTCAGGTGGAGGGCGGTGACAATGTCCTCAGATACTGAGTGACACCTTCTTTTGCTTAGTGATTCTCGCTGCCCATCAGTTTTTTCATTATAAGGTTGGAGGATTAGCATCCTTACACCTTGGGCCTCTTTTAGGATCGTATGTTCTTTGTCAGTGCTGAATAACTGATAGAAAAAAGAAAAATGGAGTGTCTTAGTTTTGTCAAGCCCTGTGTCCTTCTTGCATACCTCTGAAGAGAGGAATCTGAAGGGTTCCTTCCAGGCTTGCATTGGAATCTTCCATGCTGTTAATGATTCTTTTATGGGAAAATCTTCAGAGCACCCATACCATCTCTCCACCCAGCTGTAGTATCATGATGGGGTTCTCACTAGCCATCTGTCAGTAAAGAAAGTGCAGCTTGCCTTGGGGATAAAGTCCATGAGGATGGGGGCTGGGGTTATACCTGAGTTTCGACAGGTTGGGCTCCTGGCCTTTCCCCCTCTCCCTGATCCCTGGTCAGGAGGCGTAGCTACAGTGTATAGGAGGCTACCATATAGTGTTACCTGTGTCAGCAGGTCACCAGTGCTACGTGTACAGTATAAGAAAGGCCATTTGCTCTGGGCATGGTGGAACAGGCCTGTTATCCCATCCCAGCACTTGGGAGCTGGAAGCAGGGGATCCTGAGTTTAAGTCATGACCTACTATAGATTATATTCAAGTCCAGGCCAGTCTGGGCCCCTGCCTCAAACAACAATGAGAGTTGTAGAGGTGGGAAGGACACCAGGGAAAGCCCAGTCTTAGCCTAATCTACACTGTAAGATAAGCCTCAGTAAGGAAAATAAAGTCCCCTGCTTGGAATTCTGTCATGGCTGCCTCTGGGTGTGCAAACACAATGGAAACAGATTGTGATGATAAACACTACAAAAATAATGAGCTCTGCCCTGGGCCCTCTAGCAAAGTGAAAACGACACTGTCCACTAGTGGCTTGGGGTGGGGTTATCAGCCTGTTCAGCTTGCTGTGTGGGCTGCTGTGGATTAGGGGTGGCAAGACCCTGGAAGCAGGGAAAGGTTTTCAGGGGCTTTGGGCCTCTGTGATCTCCTCAGCATGCTGAAGGGAGGGGAGCGATAGAGAGCTTGCTGCCCTTTGGACCTAAGGGGAGATGTATGAGGTAGTGGGTCAAATGGTTAAGCTGGGAAGACAGGCCGATGCCTGTAGCCTCTCCCTGATGCTCTAGGTTCTTGGGTCTTTGTGGACAGTGTTCCTTTGGGAGGAGCAGGGTGTGTCAGGCCGAGGCCACTGCTCTGCCCACTTTCATGTTCAGAGGTTGAAGCAGAGCCTAGGAAGGAGGCAGGGGTTTCTGGGGAGGCCTTCAACTATCTCCTCCAGGGAGAAACCAGGCCTTGGCCAGGCCCACTCCTCTGAGATCTTGCTCTTTTCTCCCTGCATAGTCTGGGAGCTCCGCTTGGGGGTGACACTGAGACTTGGCTGCTAGGCAGAGGGACACACATATGTGGCTAGGCCTATGCAGCCAGGCTGTGCAATCTGGAGATGAGGTCCTTCTGGGCAGGTTCCCTTGTCTTCAGCACCCAGATCCCCCCAGGCTCCAGATGCCATCACTCTCACTATCTCACCTCTCCCTTTTGGGAAAAAAATATTTTTGAGAGAGAGCCTCCTTTCTGGACCTTCTCTTCTTGTTCAGTAGCTGTGGGGTGAACCCAGCCACCCAGAGGGCTGCTGTCCCTGCTTCCTTGCTACAAGTCAGAACAGTTGTTTCATTTTCACTGAAGCAGTGCTGGGATCCCATCCCACCCACATGGTCTCTGCTCCTTCCTGGTGAGGTGTCTTCAGATGCAAGAACCCTATAGTGCTTCCCACACAAACCGCCCAAGGAGCTCCTAGACAGGCCAGGCTCTGCAGGCAGCCGTCCTTCCTGGACGGTCATTGTTACTTTGACACTGGACAAGCTCACCATGGGCCTCTTGTCCCCTCAGGATGGAACTTAACTTTGTTCTCTCTGTGTAGGAAGATCCTGACCTTTGGCCCTGTGCCTGATCTTCAGGACTCACACCAGATTCAGAGGTGTGGAGTGCACAGCTTAGCCAAGAAGGCCTCTCTGCCTTGCTCCTCAGCGGATTGGGGCCCATTTCTAGGAAATAAAAAACTCAGGCCTGCTGGGCGTGGCGGTGCACGCCTTTAATCATGGCACTTGGGAGGCAGAGTCTCTGTGAGTTCAAGGCCAGCCTGGTCTACATAGTGAGTTCCAGGACAGCTGGGGCTACAGGGAGGCCCTGTCTCCAAAAGACCGAAAAAAAAAAAAAAACAAAAAACAAAAAAACAAAAAAACTCAGGCCTTAGCACCAATCAGTTTGCCTGCTGGGACCTTCCCCTTTCTTAGGTTCCTGTGCCTGGCATGGGCTGTAATGTTGGCACGTCTATACTTAGTCATGTCCAGTAGTGTGGGCCTAGGAAGCATGTGTCATTTTGAGCAGATTGAGTTTCTTAGCATGCGGAACTGTAGAAAGCCATGATTCATCTGAGCTGGGTTTGTAGAAAAACAGGTCTTCTTTCTTGGAGTCTCACATGTGGGGCTGTGTTTTGAGCTTTCCCGGGAGCCCTGTGTTGTAGACTTTGGCCCTAACAAAACAGCAGCTGAGGGTGGCTGTCTGGTGCCAGGTTATGCTGGCCACTCATGGCCCACCCTGTCCTTGCAGGCTCTGGTCCTGCAAGGGACCAGTGAATGGTCCCAGAAGTGCTCCCATGGAGCAGACAGTCTCTCCCAGGCCATCCTGTTGGCCACCTGGTCCTGCAATGTGGGTAGTTCCTGTCTCATGGGAGGAGCACCTGGGAGGGATGGGCAGGGTCACTGGGTTGCCATATGCATCTTGGCGGGGACCAGGACACTTGGGGGACAGTGGTTGCCTTTGTTCCGGGGGTTTCTCACATCCAGCAGGGCTAACATTTGGGACTAGAGGCTTATTTATCATGGGGTCTACCCTCTGCATTGTGGGAGGTTTGCAGCACTGCTGACCTCTGCCCACTGGGTGCCAGCTGCTCCTACAGGTTGTACCAGATGTTTCTGGGGCTTGGGGCAGAGTTGACCTGCCTGCTGAGGGTACTATTCATGGTTTTACTTTTTCTCTTCTCCCTGCACCTTTGTGGCTGGGCCTTCTCAAAAGGAGACAGCCAGCTGTGGGGGTCGGTGGGGGACTTGTGTGGGTTTTACATTTACAAATCTAATTCAAGCACTTGTAGAGCACCTGTTGTGTTCCAGGTGCTGCGTCCTAAAGAGCATCTTTTATCATACTGCTGAAGAACCACAGAGAGGGTGAGAAGCACTCCCAGGGTGGGTGGAAGAAACACCTGGGCTGTGGAGCCATGTGCAGCTGTGTCAAGATGTGACTGGCTCCCTAGGCTTCCTAGGCCCCTTTTTAAATTGATGGTATCCTTTCTCCTCATGGTGACATTAGGAAGGCAACATGCCCAGCAGTGTACTGATTGCAACCCCAGGTTTCTTGCCTTTTCTTCAGTTTCTATTTGTTGGTCATTGTTATACTCTTACCTCAGGCCTAGGCCTTCCCTGAAATGGCCATCCTTGGTATATCTGACAGGAGTGACACCAGGCTCTGTTCCTTTCATCCTCTCACCCAGTGTCTCCTGAGACTCTGTGTACCTAGCATGGCTGTGTCTGAAATCCTGGGAGCCCAGCAGATGGAGGTTCCTGTGCTTTTACTCCACTGGGGGCCAGATAGTAGACAGCTTGACAGAAGGGCAATATGGAAGGTGCCAGTGCTGGAAAAGCAGCGTGGGGGGCATGAGGCAGAGGCTGCAGGTCATGGAGAAGTTGGATCCAGTCAGGCCTTGAGGCCCTGGGCCTCTGGCTCTCTTTGCTCCAGAGGCTCTGGGCTCCTTGGGGTCCAGTTTCGGCCTGTATTCTTCTGCTCCTGAGTAGAACGAACCAGCGTCTCCTGGGGTTCTTGTCTTGAGTTTGCCGTCACAGGGATGCTGGGCCTTCTGTTCCTGTTTGCATGGTCACCACATGCACTTGTTTGGATCCCATACTGGCTGTCACTCCCCCTTCCTCTCCCATGACCTCAGTTGCTAGATGCATCTGTGGCTCTGTGTGTTGGATTTGCTGGCTAACCTCCGTGAAGTGCAGGTCATGCTGGGTAGCAGTTCATGGTCTAGGCTCAATGAAAGAACATTGTGCGTTTATAAAGCGTTGTCCCCACACATCAGCTCTCAGAGAGCCTTGTGTCTGAGCCGTGGTTTCAGCCCAGGGTTTCCACTGCCGCATCAGGAACAGCTGGAGGTGCAGGTGGGGTTGTCCATTCACAGTGGCAGGAAGCAAGAGGCCAGAACCTGCTGATGCCCAGCTTTGTAGGGGTGTCGCTTTGTAGTGTGGCCTATGGTGGGGCTCTGGGATTTGTGGTGTTTGACCTCACTGCCTGCAGCCCCTGAGGGAAGTTAGCTGGTGGAACACAGAACTCCACCCGAGTGAGAGCTAAACTCCCAGGGCAGGCACGTGTCTCCCAGGGTTTGTTAGATGAAGTCCTCAGGGTCCTGGAGGAAGGGCTGGAGTGACTATGTCAGTGGAGCACAGGCAATGCTGAGGCCTTCAGGCTCAGGAGCACTGCAGAGGCTTCTCACTTTCGCCTGCAGTCTGGGCCAGGCGTGACCCAGGCGTCCTTGCTTTGGAAAATTGACAGGCTTGGGATGAAGGGTCTTCTTCAGCTAAATCATCTGGGACAGGAGCTTGTGGAGCTTGTGCAAATTAAAGGCTTGTGCTTGGAGCTGCCTATAAATTAAGTGCTCTCTCATTAGGTCTTGGGCAAGTGTGGACACTCATGTTGGGGATGTGCGTGGCTGCGGGGGTGCTGAGCCGCTTGGCCCAGCATGGGATGCTGTCTTATTCTTCCTGCCTCTGGCTTTCCTGTTGACCCACATGCTAAGCCTTTGCTCAGTGACTTTCCAAAGGTGACTACCTCCCCATCCCCTTCCTGTCCTGCCTGTCCCCTGTCTAGGGAGCTCCCTGGTGGTTTGCCTTCCCAGCTCACTTTCTCTTCATTTGGAATATTCCTTTTTCATCAACTCCAAGACAAGGTTATTTGTAAAATATGAGCCACTAGGAGAGAGAAAAAAAACACAACACTGCCTGTTGAACCGAATAACACCACTTCTTATCAGCTAATGTTTTTATTTTCTACTTATTGAAAGAGCTCTTTCAGACTTAATTAGACACCAATTTTTCCATATATCGCTTTTTCTCATAGATACAAAGGAAAAATGTAAGTGGAATATATTACATAATGTGTTCCTAAAACTTTTTCAGAGTCCGGTCACTCTGAATCACTTTTTGCCTGCTTTCCTCTAACAGTTGTCCACTGTGGCACCAGTGGCATAGCGTGCTCAAAGGTGGGGGGGGGGGACCACGACCCATAAAAATGCTAAGGATTGCCAGACATGGTGGTATGAGCTTTTGATCCCTGCCCTCTGGCAACAGAGGCAGGTGGATCTCTTCAAGATTGAGGCCACCCTGTTCCACATCTTAACGTCCAGATGGACTGGGACTAGGCAGACCTTGTCAAAACAATAACAGCAAAACAACAGAAAAGCCCACTGTGGGCTGTTGGCCCTGGACAGCTTGGCAGTTGTGTAATTAACTAGCCCTTCACTCTTCTGGGAATCCTGCCGAAGTCCCCATTTCACTGTCAGTTCCCATTCTACCCTGATAGGATTTCTAGGGATTACTGTTTCTGGATTTTCTTCTTCGCTTTTGACATAGGTCCAGAAGATTGAGGTATTGAGCTCATCCTAATGCATTGAGGTGCTTGCTTGGCCCATGGGAGACACAGCCCAGTTTCTTGTGTTAAATTGTGGGCAAAGAATATCTCAGAATGGATCGATCATGGTTTTTTGCCTCACCCATGAGAGCCCAGTTGTATCCTGGGTCTCTGACAGAGAAGACTGTCCCCTCCCCCTGTTAGAATGTGTCCGCTAGCATCTGTCTACTCCATTCCAAGAATCCTGGTAAACAGTACTTATTATTTCAGAGAGCAGCTGTGCGTGTATACCCCTCCCCCCAAATATTCAGGAGTATTGACTGTGTAGAGGTCACCTTGGGTGCCGGGTGTTCTGTAGGGAGCTTCCAGTTACAAAAGAGACAAGAAGAGCCCCTTCTGTGGCTCAGGAAGACGCAGTGAGGTTTTATCATGGCTGCTTCTGAGGTCCTATAAGATCCTCACAGGATAGTAGCCACCGTTTGCCACCAGTTTATCCTAAGAATCATCTAACTGCCTTGGATGCTCCTTTGGAGAGCCCTTGGTGGTGGAGTATGAGTCAAGTAGGTGTGAGTCAGTGACACCTAAGCTGCCACCAGCAGCTCACAGCCGCTTACTCACCAGGGCTGGCATGGATGGCCACTGGGGCTCCTCGCTTGCTCGCCCTGTGTGACAGCACATCTGGCTCTGTACCAGCACCTTGCCTTATCATGGGTGGGAGGCTGGGATGGGAGGTGACCAGTAAGTCTATAGTCCTCCTTTTTGTTTCTGCATCAGGATATTCTTGCAAAATCACACATACTATATTGTGTATGTAATGGGAAATTTTGGCAAGGATGTGATACTGCATATTTTCTGTAAGGTGTTATTCCTAGTGACTTCAGTTTTTATCAGCTTTGTGGCTATGATGCCTGAAAGGCCTTAGAAGTACTTGTGTGTCTTGTTTCTCAGCAGGCCTGGGGCTATGTCCGGCTGTGAATTTTTTCCTGTGTGCACATGTTCAGTTTTTGGCAGACTCAGAGGTTATCAGGCCGCTCTTCAGGTTATGCAGCAAACAAAGTCTGAGTTTTAAGGTCCCAACAATAAGGCTTCAGGGAAAGCCAACACTGGCTTGCCTGTTTTTGAACTGTGTCCCTGACATGATGGATAGCAGGTCTTTCTCACATGGACAAAACCACACCTGCAGTCCAGGAAGGTGTTGATTACAGAGTGATTGTCTGCTTATCCTCCATCAAAACTGCTGATGCATGGAAGCCAGGAGGGGTGTGTCTGGGTTTTTGGGTGGTCTGAGGACCAGGCCCAAGCCAGACATTGTGAAAGGGGATATGGCTGTGACTGCCCAGCCTTACCACTGGGCTCATGGAGGCAGGTTGGGGCTCTTGTGGCTTGTTGCTGGCAGGGGTAACCTAGGAAGACACATAGTACTAGGCATCATGGACTGCCACCTAGCATCAGCCTAGGTTGGCATGAACTAGTGTGTTGTGTCTTAGGAAGGAATGGACTATCTCCTCTGCCTGAGGGTGGGTCTGCCTTGGCTGTCATCATTGCAGTAATGTTTTGTTTTGGAGTTTTTCTCTGTAATGGGCAATGGATGGCACATGGCCTGTGTTGGCCCCCAAGGGTGTTTTCTGATAGTCAGAGAATATCCATTTCTACCCCAGCCTTCAGAGATACCAGGCACCATTACCAGTGTGCCACAGGTGTCTGTAAGCAAAGTGCTCATCAGAGTTGTTGGCTCAAAGACAGGCAGACTCAGAGGAGGGAGGCTGTTGTATATCAGGGACCAGGCTCCCAGTAGAAACCCCAGCTGCCGGGATCCACAAGCAGGTCTGATGTTAGGCCTGAGGGCATTGCAGCAGTCTGCAAGCAGTGGTTTCTCTGCCGCTGGCCACCAAGGATCCCAGTGCAAGAGGGTTCCCTCACAACTCCTAAGACCACCTTAGGGGATTTGGAAGCAGCTAGGATACTGCATGGGATCTGGCTCTGGGACACCTCTCCAGGGCTGGTGTTACATGGCAGAGAGGACACAGAGTAAGAAGGACTGGGCCTAGGCTTGAGCCAGGCAGGCTGGGTATGAATTCTGGCTTCCTGGGTGGCCCTGGGGCCTCCAGAGAGTCACTTAACCCCTCTGTGTGGCTCCCCTGCTTGCCTGTCTCAGAAATTGCTTGGTCAGGAGCATGTAAGTATGTATAAACTGCTCAGATTGGTCCTGGTGTGCACACAGGAGTGCTCAGCAGTGGTGACGGCAAGTTATCCATGTTAAGTGGTATATTAAAGGTGGGGAGGCAGATGCTGACACACCTGTGGAGCCTCCACACAGCAGGGACATAGTCCTACAGAAGTGAGTTGTTTTGGAAGAAATGAGATGACAGGACTGAGTGTGGAGACTAAATCCAGCAAACTGGCAGGGGTCCCACTATGGGAGTCAAGGGGACCCTGGTCTGATACACAGACTTCAGCCTTCGTATTTAGTGAGTGCTGGGTTTCTTGAGGATTCTTTCTCAATTTCATCCCTTTAATTCTTGTAATTTGTCTTTGAAAATTTGTGTCAGGATATATGTTTTTTTTTTAAGCTATATAATTAGTTTTTATGTGTTTTTTCTTTCCTCATCATCCTGAGCTGTTATCTGAATGCTGCCTGCTGCTTGAAAACTTTCCCACAAGGTTCTGATTGGTTGACATTCTTTTCGTTTTATTAGTTCAGCTTCTGCTTCCTTTTGAAACTGTAGGTGACACACGCAAGACAGATGAATAATTGTGGCAACACAACACAGCCCCGCTGCAAGGGCCCAGGACTGCCTCTGTCAGTTGGCTCAGAGCTCCCACAAATGCAGAGTAACAAATTTCATTGTGTAATGATCATAGCAAACTTAATCTAAAATCTGGATGTTGGTGAGAGAATGTGACATGAAGAAGACCCCAGATCACCCCTGAGTGGCTCTTGGGTCCTTGTCTGCATGGCTCATGAAGAGGGATGTGATGGGATTAGGAATGAGGGCAGTGCCCAAGGGTTACCCCCATATGCACACATGCTTGTTCTCCCTCTTGTGGGGCAGCCAGGCCCTTTTGCTGGAGAGTGGACATGGGTAAGATGTCAGACAAGGAATATCAGATGAGGGACAGTGGCTTTCCCTGCCCTCCAGGTCTCTTTCCCTCCTTTTGGCCACCTGGTATCATGGATTTGGGAAGGTCCCTGTTATGGGGAAGCTGTGGCACTGTGAGCTTTGAGTGTCATGTGTGGGGGTTCTCCTTTAAGGTATTCCCATGAAATAAAATGCAGTGATCGTCCCAGGGCACCATGGAGCAGAACAGGCTTTATGGATTAGTTTGTGGCTCTAGGGCTGACTGGGAGTCTGGCTTGCCTCACCTTTCTGGTCCCCCAGATGCCCAGGCTGGTCGACTCTCCCACCCCTGTGGTTCTCACTGCGTCTACACCCATCCCTTAGGTCCTAGTGTAGAATTCTGTTCTTTGAGCATAATAGCTATTACCATCTTAATCAGAGCACTTGTGACAAGAGACCTTTAAGATTGGGCCTGTTACGGTTCCGTCATAGGACGGTGTGGGGAGAGTCATTAGACCTCCACCTGAGATCTGGCCACCCCTTCCTACACCTTCCAGCTGTACATGGTCTCTCCAGGTGACAGTATATTGCATGTGGACCATTTACTGAGGGGGGATTCCATCTATGTAGCTATGGGGAAGTCAGCATCCACACTGGGGTGAGACTTTTGGTGGTACTGCTGATTTGGGGGTCACCCATGCTCTGTAGGTACCCCCATAAACTCCTTAGTTCACAAGTTGAACTTTGGTGGAATGGTTACTTTGGTCTATTGTTGGTGCCCTGTCTGGGGAAGTAGATAATTGATTACATCTCCCTAGGAAAGTTCATGCAATACCTGTGTCTCCATCCCCAGGTGTCTCCTTTGTCCCTTGCCCAGTGTGGACCTGAAGGAGAGTCTGGTTCAGACACCTTCTATGTTTTCTGTTTCACTCTAGGGAGTATGGAAGCTGTCTGTCAAAATAGGGAGGCTTTGCCTCAGAGCACAGTACACAGAATATTTGACTATTATCAGGGTTCTCTAGAGGAACAGACTGATGTGTGTGTGTGTGTGTGTGTGTGTGTGTGTGTGTGTGTGTGTGTGTGTGTGTGTGTGTGTGTGTGTGTATGTGTGTGTGTGTGTGTGTGTGTATCTCATATGGGATTTACTAGCTTGGCTTCTCAGCAGCCCCAGTCTAGCTAGCACTGGAGGATTCCTGGAGCACTATTGGTCTTCAGTCTACATTAGAACCTGAAGAAGTTGGTTCTAATGTCAGCAAAGGAAGGCCACAAGCAGCAAGATATAAATTTACTAGTGAGAATGCAGGCAAGCAGGCAAAAAGCAAGCTTCCTTCTTTCATGTCCTTTTATTTGAGCTGTCACCAAAAGCTGCTGCCCACATTTAGGGTTGGTCTTCCAGCTTCAATTAATCAAGAAAATCCCTCACAGGAGTACCCAGTGGCTTGCATTTTAGTTGATTCCACATCTAGTCAAGTTGACAACCAAGGCTAGCCATCATATTGACAGAGCCTGGAAAGCTGGCCATCCCGCTGACAGTCAGAAGGTCACAGGTGAGAAGATACAGTGAAGGGCCACTTAGCAGCTGGGCCGCTGGAGCAGGGGAGTGGGCCAAGAGAGGTGGCGTGCAGCTCCTAGTGCTTACAATGTGTTGAGACATTCAAGACTTAGAGCCCCACTCCAAAGCATTAGTCCTTCCTTCAGAAAGCTGCCTTGCTTTTGAGTGGTGCTGTGTTCAGGGTTGAACTTCCTCAAGGGAGTGACATTGTGGACTCACTGTCTTTATCCAGCGCACCTGGAGTGGTTGGGACCAGCTGTAACTGCGTGGCCCATAGTGTTAGAAATCCCCTGGCCTCAGCATTCCTTCTCAGGTGGCCTATGGTCCTACTGTCCACATAATTCCAACCTGCATATGAGCCTGCTGGAGAAGAGGGGTGCTTGTAGCCCCCAGGTGCTGTGTGTATGCTGCTGGGTGTTGTGCCTCCCTCCCTGGGACTCTGCCCCTGGGATCTGCTGTGTGAGGTAGTTCTCACCTGCTGGTCAAGGTAAAGGAATCAGCATCATTCCTGGAGTGAATTGGCTTTTTCTCCAGGTCCAGGAGGATTAGGTGACAAGCATCTCATTTCCTCCTGAAACTCTTCATTTCAGTTGCACTCACCTGGCTCAGCTGTTTGTGTTAAGCCATCAGGTTCCAGCATTAGTGAAGTTGCCATTCTACCTAGTGGAGAGATAGCGTGGGGATGCTGAGCTGTTTCGGGTGCAGAGATAGAGCAGGATTGCACCTGCTCTATCCTTTGTTCTTTACATTCAGGGGTTAGCCTTTCCTCCTGCCTGGATTTTTAACTTTGTCAGCCGATCATTTATAAAGCTATTGATAATGACATTAGTGTAAGGCTTTCAGACAGGACAAATGGATTTGTGTATGTGAAATGTTGGAGACATGATGAGGTAGAAATGGACCCCTCAAAAGTTTCCCCCTCAGTCAGAACCCCTGCGGAACTGGGCCCTTCCTGCAGAGGGGTGGCACCAACAGATGGGAAGGTTGTGGAGAACTAAGGATAGTACTTTAATCTGGGTTGAGATTTTTTTTAAGATTTATTTTTATGTTTATATGTATTGGGGGCGGTATATGCACATGAGTACAGTTGCCCATCAAGTCCTGAAGAGAGTGCTGGATCCCCTGGAGCTGGAGTTACAGATGGTTGTGAGCCATTTGATGTAGGTGCTGGGAACCAGACCTGGGTCCTCTGCAAGAGCAGCAAGCAGTAGTAACCTCCAAGTTATCTCTTCAGCCCCATGGGATATGATATTCTTAATGTGCCTGGGTTGAATCACTTGGAGCCACTGGTAACTGGTTAATGAACACAGCAGTGTCTGCCACACTGTTTATGCTTTTGGGGTCTACCCTAGTGCTCTAGGGAGGGGCAGGTGACAGCTTGGGACTGCAGTCCTTGTTGGGTTCAGGCTTCAGCCCTACCCTCCTGAGTCTCACATCCTTCCTAGAGGTATAAATGCAGGTCACAGGGGTCACTATGTGGAACTGCTGCAAGACTCACTAGATGTCACTTGACAAGCAGTGATGTGTCAAGCACATCTAGGATGTAGAAAGAAGTCCTCCATAAAGCCTGTGTGTGGTCTCCTCCCACCAGGAGTGAGGAATCTCACCTGTGAAGGGTCCTGGTCAGGGCTGACCCCTGCACTTCTGTTTGCAGACTCTAAGGCCAGTGTCAGCACTGCTCCTTGCTAACTAGCGCAACACTAGAGATCTAGCAGGCAGGGATCTAGCCTGCTGGGGCATGCCTCAGCTCCATACTTTTAAGAGCTTGCTCCCCTGGTGCCCAGCACTAATTATTGTATTTCCCAAATGGAATGTATGCAGGATGAAGGACCTGCCTTTGAAACAGGTCCTGCATTAAGATCAAATTCCAGGGCCAGCAGGAGCCTCCAACTCCTTCTTGCCGCCCTCTCCTGTCCTCTCCTCACCTGTGCCTTGGCTCTTGCTCTTCCCTTTGCTCCTTCACTGTTAGCCTCCACTGTGGTCCTTTGATTCTCAATCTGGCTGCTCTTAGGAATACCTGGGCGGGCTTTTAAATCACAGAGATCCAGGACCTACCCTGAGCTACCAGCCAGGAGGTCTAGCTGTGCCATGTGCCTTCATATGTGGGAACCTCTGATGGAGGCTTTCTTAAAGTTTCATCTTTGGGGAGCCCCTGCTCAGATCAGAGCCTTGTGTGGTGCCCCCCTCTTACGGTGTTGCTATGGGGTTTGGTCTTCTGTTGTGGAAAACTTAGGTACCGGCTTCTGGAGTTGACTTCTTTCTCTCTGTGGAGGCTTGATGAATCTGCTTCCCCATCCCAGGATCCTTCTCTGTAGATGTGATACTACCTCCTCAGTCTCAGTGTGCTGTTTATCCTGTGGTGCGCTCAGGCCTTACCCATCAGCCCCAGCTGTGATGTGGAGCTGGGACTGCATCTGGTTTTGTTGTAGCACCCTGCCAGGCTCTCCTGAGAGGTGGGAGGTAAGGGTTTGGTTCCCCTCTGGTTCCTGTTGTCCCTGCTGTAGCTACACTTCAGACTGTAGTTTTCCTGATTCTCGCAGTCTTTGGTCCCTCACCCTGGGGTCCCAGCCTTGAGTGTCTCAGCCCTGAGGGGTGTAGAGGCTCAGTAAGTCCAGCCTCCTCTCTGGGTTTCCTTAGATCTAGATAGAAACTATCCCTTGCAGTTGTGACCTCCCTGACATCTGTAAACCAACCCCCCCCCCGCCCTTCCCTGTATGGTCCAGGCGACGATTTACATTAAAGCCCTGCCCCCCATCTGTTGGAGAAGCCCGAGTAGTTCTGATGGAGTCTGGCTGATTGGTGAGACCTGCTTTCCAACACTGTAGCAGACGGTGAGTGGATTACATGCATTAGATTGTGGTTCACAGTACTCTCTGGAGTTGTGGTCTGTCCTCCTGACAGGACTATAGAAGGGCATCTCTGAAACATTCTCTTCTCTCCAGCCATTTTCCTAAGGCCTCAGCCAGACTACGAGTGGGTTCCTGGAAGGGGTCACTGCTGATGACTGACCCCCCACCCCCATCCATTCTGTCAGGTCTTTTGGCTTTACTTTTAGAGAGTGACAGTTCTAACAGTCCTTCCAGAGTCAGTGTACATTCTCTGTAACTAGAGTCAGTTATGGATGGTCACTGGCTATGTTTTAGGCTACAGATATTCTTAAAAAGACTCCAGGCAGCTTGTTAGGAAGTGTGTCTATTATGAGTAAATGCAGATTTAATAAGAGTTTAAAACTGTAGGGCTGGGCTGTCGAGATGGCTCAGTGGGTCAAAGCACTTACTGTGCAAGCCCAGTGACCTGAATTTGATCCCTGGAACCCATGATGGAAGGAAAGAACCAGCTCTCAAAAGTTGTCTTCTGACCTCCACATGTACCCACACTCATATCATATACACATAATTAGTGGTGGCGCACACCTTTAATCCCAGCACCCAAGAGGCAGAGGCAGGCAGATCTCTGTGAGTTCAAGGCCAGCCTGGTCTACATAGTGAGTTCCAGGCCAGCTGGGGCTACTGGGAGACCCTGTCTCAAAAAAAGACCAAAAAAAAAATTATATATACAAATTAAAAACAAGAACTGCAGGGCTGTATAATTTTGGTATGGGAGACAACGTGAGACTGGAATGGATATGGAGAATTGGATGGATGGAGGATGGAAGGAGGGTCATGAAGTGCCTGGCGCTCCTGTGCTGATTCTTCCTGCTGGTGCTTCTCCTCTGTGCATAGTTCAGCACTCAGCACAATCTGGCATGGCAGAGGCTATCCCCTCAGATCGCTTAGCAACCCAAGGGTCTCCAGGATCTACTCAGTTTCAGCAAGTCAACCTACAGGTGGAAGTTGTGGGGTCAGGATGCAGGACAGTCTGCTCTTCACTTCAGTGTAGACTCTGAGAGATCTGAGGCTGCATCCTAGACAAGTCTGAGGAGTTCTGGGCCACAAGTCCCTTTCTTGGGAATTGACTGGCCTTCAAGGGTGGTGACCCCAGGGTCCTATTCTGATGGATGGCTCCATCATTGGGGCTGGCACTTTCTTCTTCCTCTGCCTGCATGCTGCTTCTCATGTCCAGGCCCCCAGGAGCCTGGGACAACAGTCTAGAATCTTCATAGATGTGACCTTGGGGTCTGGAAGTCCCTCTTTGCTAACCTGAAGCTCAGCTCATGCTTAGACACCCAGCCCTTATACTGGGAAAGGAAGTTCTGTGGAGGGCCTTGGAGGCTGAGGTGGCATGGAGGAGGCTCATGCCTCAGGCAGGCAAGAGGCGTAGTGCCAATACCCAGTCTCCCTACCTGGTTGGTGGAGTTCCAGGCCCAACCAGTCACCAAGGATTTGAGACACAGACTGTTTACAGAGGGTGTGTGTAAGAATGGTGGCCAGAACTCCTGCTTGCTGTGAGCCCAGGGCTTGTGTTGGATATGGTGTGAGCCAGAGGCAGAACTGGAGCCCGCCCAGCTGGTAATGGCACAGGGTTTCCCTGGGGGCCCTCACCAGCCTAGGTGCTACCTAGGCTACTTTTGGTTTAGGAGGGGCCATAAATCAGCTGTGTATACATCTTATTCTAACACCTGTCCCGTTAGGTAGAGAAAAAAATTTCCCTTTTAAGAAAGTTCTAATTACTGAGCTGAAATATTAACATGTGCTTATCTGAGGTGATTAGGACTAAAGCGGCCTGGTCGCACAGCTCAGTCATCTGCTTAAGTGACCATGCATGTGTTAATGCACAGCTTATCAGAGAACCGCAAAGGCAGGGCAGCTATAGGAGGGCTGGCATCCCGCTTTCTCCCTCCTCCATACCCTCCTCTCCTCCGGCTTCCCTCCTGCCTCTCCCCTCTCCTCCCCTTCTCTCTGCCCCTCCTCCTCCCTATCCTCCTTCTTCGCACTCTCCTCTTCTTCCCCATTCTCTCCTTTCCCATGTCCTCCTTCTTCCAGTCCTCTATTTTCTCTCCTCCCTCTTCCCCCCATCCCCAGGACCTCTTTCTATCCTTGGAGGGTGAAGTGGGAAACAGATCAGTGTCTGTTCACGGCTCTCTCTGCTTAGAGACAGCTATGCTGTCAGTGTAGAGTCACTATGAGTGATTCTGATGACTGACCATAGAAGCTGTGTTTCTCTTTGGGTTTGATCCGCATGGGTCTCTCCATGCTCCATGTAAAAGGCTGCCTCAGAGACAGCTGGTGAGTGAGCTCCAACGTGACTGATTCCTTCTTGCATCTGTTGATTGTTGAGACACAAACAAAATGGCCCCTCCTGCTACTGCATTGCTGTGAGAACCTGGGATCACACTGAGTACCATCTGGAGCTCATGATAAAGAAGGTGGAGAGTGACAGAAAGGGAAAGGACTTGTAGGACATTGAATTCCTGCCCAGGGTCACAGGTGACTTCAGTACCACAAACATGCCAAACTTTTGTTATACTTATTTGCTATGTTGGGAATTGACCCAGGCCATTGTACATGCTAAGCAAGTGCTGTACCATTGAGCCTCACTCTCAGCCCTTCAGTCCACATTGTTAAAACAGTGGGTAGCCTTCTCAGAAGATATCCATTTTTATCATGTCAAGATTATCAGTTTTTGTGAATGAAATACATTTCCTTTTTTGTCTTTGTAATATTTAAAAATTGTGGCAGGATATACATATAATTTGTCTTCACCATTTTAAGTGTACAGTTCATTGATATTAGTGTCTCCATATAACCATCACCACCATCTACCTCTTAAAACAATACTGCCTGTGGGGCTGGAGAGATGGCTCAGCAGTTAAGAACACTGCTTGTTCTTGCAGAAGATCCGGGTTTGAATCCCAGCACCCACATGGCACCTAACAACTGTCCATAACTCCAGTCCCAGGGGATCCGACAGCCTCCTCTGACCTCTGCGGGCATTGGGAGCACTTACCTACATGCAGGCAATGCATGAATACACATAAAATAAAAATATAAATAAAATATTAAAAAAAAACCAATAGTGCCTGTTAAACCCTTACTTCCCCCCATCCCCCAGCCCAAGGCAGCCTCTTCTTTCTGTCTTAATGCGTTTTATTTTCTTGGTACCTCCTTTATGTAAAATCAAATGACCGACTTGTTTTGCTTAGCATGCCGCCCTTTAAATTCACATATGTGAGCCTGGTGTGGTAGTGTACACCTGTAGTCCCAGCACTTGGGAGGCAGAGGCAGGTGGATCTCTGTGAGTTCAAGGCCAGCCTGGTCTACATAGTGAGTTCCAAGACAGCTGGGGCTACAGGGAGACCTTGCTTCAAAAAGACA
>NW_008348657.1:904528-912581 GCF_000622305.1 Nannospalax galili
ACGTATGTGGGCAAGTAAGATGGCTCGGTGGGTGAAGGCCCTTGCAACCAAGCCTGACAACCTGAGTTTGAACCCAGGACTCACATGATAAGAAGAGAGAGCTCACTCCTGCAAGTTGTCCTCTGACCTTTACAGATACACTGGCACACCTGAGACACCCCCCCACCATGTAATAAATTAAAATGTAATTAGAGTGTTAGTCCTTGTGTCAGAAGTCCCTTCTTGGCTAAGACTGCACATCCATGTCCTGTGGATGGGCTACATGTTGAGCAAACAGTGCACACTAGCTGGGGTTGTGTCTTTTTTTTTTTTTTTTTTCTCCTCTACGTAGAAACCCTCATCTGTTATAAATAACATTGTTTCTTATAGCTTCACATTAAGATGAAGATGAAACATAATTTGTCTTTACTGTCTTGAAATTTTAAAGTATCTTCATAGTGGAGAATTACAGTAACATGTACCCAATATACATTGTGTCATTAACATTTAACTGGTTGGTAATTTGGGCGACATATATTCTAAATCTTCAGATTTCCTTCTGTAAAATAGTATAACTAAGTGTATTTGGGTTTCTGGGACCCAAATGAGTTAAATGTATGTGTGTACCATGTAAAAATAATATATGAATGTTTATAGTTGCCCCAAGTAACCAAATGACTAATTCTGAATATTAGCACCAGATAATTATGATTTGTGTGTGTGTGTGTGTGTTCTGTAAACATTTACAATAAATTTGGCATGATTTATTTAGTCTTCTAGAAACTTCAGTCACTTTATTCTCTGTCTTTAGCCCAGGCTTGAACTATCTGGGGCTATTCCCGGGGTGAAGTTTGGAGCTGTTTCTGAATACTACGATTCCTTAGGAGGAGGGTGGAAGGATGCATTGAGCTGTGGACCTGGCCTTGTCTCCTTTTTCCCTTTGCTCGACTCTTCATTCTTATGAAGTGTGAGGTTCATATGGAGCGAAAACGTTCTTTCTTAGACGTACATGTGAACTGGATACGTGTAGATTTGCTATCATTTCTGGAATGTCTTTATTGAACATTGACTACACATGGCTGACCAAGATGTGAGGTGAATCACAGGGGAGTTCATTTCCAGGCAGATTTGTGCATGTCCCAAGCAGTTGGTCTCATGCCTAGTCTAGAGGATCCTGAACACAGATAGATTAGAGGAGGCTCACTTAGCCCACAGCCTTCCAGTTTTTTGTTTTGTTTTGTTTTTTTTCTTTCTGTAAAGCCTTGGCCTTTGGCCAGCCTTAACCTTCTGCATTGTGATCCAATATCTTTGGGAATCTGACCTCAGCAGAGCTGGGTGGACATTCTATTCCATGTATCAAAGCCATCAACGTACCTAATGCATTTTACCAATCCCCACCAGGTCCCCATAGCTCTGCTGCCTTGCCTGGGAAGATCTTTCTCTCTGACAAAGCTCTCCTTGTATGTGTCCCCAGCTGTGATTCCTAGGGAATACCAACTGGGAAACCTGCTTGGGAGTGGTGCATGCTAAGTTACTGTGCCAGGTCAGCACTCACTTTTTAGAGCCTGCCTTTAGGAGGTCTACTATGGACAGTTGAACTGTGTTTTGGCCTTTGTTCCTGGGGAACAGGGGAGGGGAGGGATTCCATTTTCTTATGAGCAGTGGCTGCAAGGCATACTTGTTTCGGTATGTTCCCTGGGAGATGCCGAGCCTTGGAGCCTCTGCAGAGGGCTTGACCTTACCAAGTGGACTCATTCCTTCCTCTGGACTTGATACCCATAGGAAGGCTAACCTGCCCTGCCACTCTCTCCCTGTGTCACTCTTTCTCCCTTCTAAGGAGCCATTTTCCTTGGGCCCAGCATCTGGGGCACTGCACAGCTGACTAGTTAGCTAGTGGTGCATAGCTTCCTCCAGGCTGAGGCTCCTGGCTAGAGCCCTGGCTATCTGTGCATGAATTCCCAGCTCCTCATAGTTTGAAGTATAAAACCAAGTTGTTCCAACAAATGATTAAAAAGTGAAGAGTTTGGTCCTGACAGCAGTTTTAATTTGCTGTAATTTCAGGCAACTTGCTTGAACATTGTGTTTTCTAGATTTTAAGGTATATTTAAGTATTTCTTGAATGGCTCCAAAGGACATCAGTGGAACTTACGCAGGTCTGCAGCAACTGTGAGCCTGGTGATGAGCAGGATCGGGGACAACAGTGCTGGGAGGTGGAGGCTTTGTGACCTGACACTGCAGTCCAGCAGGCACAGAGAGCTGGGTAACTAAAGTTGGGTGCATCATCAGAATGTAGGTTTGCCTCCCTTCAGAATCTGTGTCTGCAAGTATTTATAGATATATATGCACACAGATCTATACACTGTGTGTTTGTGTGTGTGTGTGTGTGTGTGTGTGTGTGTGTGTGTGTTTTACACATAAATGTTTAATATCCTAGGAGTGTTCACTGTGGTTCTTGCTTTTACAATAAATGTCAAGAAGGCACCTGCCCCTAGCCTTTTCTTCTTTTGGGAGCTTGGGGTCCCTAGTCTGTGTCTAGTTCCCTCTACATACCTTGGTTCCGACCTTCTGTGTTGCCTGTCTCCACACAGGGCTGTCTGCTTTGAGTATACCTGGCCCAGAGCATGGTTGTGTGAGTGAGAGTTCTAAGCCTGCATGCAGTATCCTGATATGACAGGCTCCTGATGATGTCAGCAGTGGAATTCAGCAGCATCATGCCCTGGCTGGCTAAACTCTGGGCCAGAAGGCAGTGTTGAGAGCACCATTTCTGGGGCAGGGCTCTGCAATGTGAGGTGGTGTTGTGGGTGTCCTCCTGGAGAAGGCCTCTGCAGTGTGTGACAGGCAGTGTTGAGGGCAACCCTTCTGGAGCAGGACTCCGCAGTGTATGATGCGGTGTTGAGGGGCCCTCCCTGGAACAGGCCTCTGCAGTGTATGATGCGCAGTGTTGAGGGCATCCTCCCTGGAACAGGCCTCCATAGTATATGATGCTCAGTGTTGAGGGCATCCTCCCTGGAACAGGCCTCCACAGTGTATGATGCGCAGTGTTGAGGGCGTCCTCCCTGGAACAGGACTCCGCAGTGTATGATGCGGTGTTGAGGGCGTCCTCCCTGGAACAGGACTCCGCAGTGTATGATGCGCCATATTGAGGATGTCCTCCCTGGAACAGGCCTCTGTAGTGTATGATGTGCAGTGTTGAGGCATCCTCCCTGGAACAGGACTCCGCAGTGTATGATGCAGTGTTGAGGGGTCCTCCCTGGAACAGGCCTCTGTAGTGTATGATGTGCAGTGTTGCGTCCTCCCTGGAACAGGTTTCTGTAGTCTGTGACATGTTGTCATCTTTCTTTGTTGAATGTGATTACTTGTGTTTTCTGAAAGTATTCTGTTACTTTTGGACACCTGTGACTAGACCCCTTTCTCGGCAGTTTGGCACAGTTGAACCTGGGAGAGCGGATTGATGGATGCTGAGAGTTGCAGTCCTTGGAGAGATTTAAGGGCCAATTTCTTTATCTTCCTTTCTGTCCCTTTGCCTGAAGAAGTACAAGGGCTGGAGAGAAGGCATTGCCTCTGGAATTAGACGTCCTCATGTCCCCAGCGTTGTCACTGGTGGTGCCCGCATGGTCCCTTCCACCAGCGTCTGTGTTATGTGAAAGGCCCAAGACAGATCATTGGTCAGAACAGCTGGTAGGTTTTAAGGGCTTCTAAGACTCAAAACTTTTTTTGTTCTCTTAGAAGAGGCACCTTTTCTCTCCTGAAGAACAAACTTGACTCTTCCTTTTTAAAGTCAGAAATGGTATATCTCTGAGGAAGCCCTGTGAATGCGGTCTGGTCTTGCTTGCTGGGGTGTCTTCAGTGCCTCGTGTTGACTGCTGGCTGTGGACACTGGACAAGTGACAGGGCATGAGCTCCTGCCATAGATGGCCGCAGCTTCAGACAAGCACGCGGACTGGAGTCTTGAGTGAGGCTTTGACTCTGAGGTTAAAGGTGCAAGTGGACATTCATCCTCAGTTTCAAGTTCTGGGTGCATTTTCCAGGAGGGTGCAGCAGATGTGGCTCTGTGGGGAGTTTACACCCCAGAGGTCCAGCCTGGTATCCTTTGAATATCAGTATTTGCAAAGTGCAGCTAGGATCATTCCTAGATTTGACACAAGCTAGGCTGACAAGCATGGCAGTGCTGAGTATGACAACCCCCCCAAAAAAAAATCTCGTCACAATGACAGATATCTAAGGTGGCAACTCAGTTGAGGATCCCTCCATCAGAATGAGAAACACCTAGCATGGCAACTCAGGACTTCTGGGTCAGAATGACAGGCATCTAAGGTGACAGTTCAGGACACCCCATCTGGTCAAAATGACAGACACCTAAAGTAGTTCAGCATTCAAGGCCTTTTTTGTTTGTTTGGGACAGGATCTCCTGTCCAAGCTTGCTTGCAACCAGCTATGTAGACTAGGCTGACCTCAATCTCCCAGTGATCTGCCTGCCTCTGCCTCCCGAGGGCTGGGCTATTAAAGGCATGTACCACCATGTCCAGCGTCATGACTTCTGTTAGACTGACCAGACTACATGCCTCCTGGCTTGTTCATAGCCACTGGTAGAGACACAGATTCTTTGGGGAACAGAATCTATCTTGGGTGGTGAAGGTAGGAAACAGCTAGCCTCCGTGACAATGTAGGTGGGAGAACTTCACTTTGAGTGGCAGCAAGAGGGTGGGTGGGTCAGGGGAACTAGCAGGGACAATGCAGAAGACAGGGATGGTTTGCTTGTCCTATGTCATACTATGAGCCAAGTCCAAGGGGGTGTTGGCCTGTGCTTTGAGCAGCACTTGGCAGAAGCCCTCTCACCAGAGTCAGATCTGCATTTGGAGGCCTCATGAGCACTTCTCCCTCCCAGACTATTGAGGAAAGCAGTTGCTGGCAGAGAGAACAAGTTGTGGACCTTTCCTGTTTTAGTAGTAATTGTTCCTCAGATGGAGAGGTATCCAGAACCTCTTGTAGATTTTACTGTTAATCATGAGACCTGTCCATACACTGGGAGACCTTTGCGTGGATCTTCTTCCTTTGATGTTGTGGAGGATGCCTGGGCTCCCTTGCAGCTGTTGTGGGAGGTGGTTTATTTTTGTTTGGGGAGAATTAGCCACTGAGTTGAGACATTGAGGTGCCTTCCTGAAAGGCTGCTTGTTCTCCTTCAGGAAAATCTGACCTGTAACAGGTTTCCATCTTCAGCCCTGGATGTTGGGAAGAAAAGCCAGTGATCTTCTAGTTGGCTCTCGGCAAATGTGGGTGCTGCACAGTCATCTACTACGCTGAGGGGACTCTGTTCCCAGGAAGATTCCTGCAGGGCTAGCTGTGGTGGTACAGGCTCTAATTCTAGCTACTTTGGGGGCTGAGACAAGATCATCATAGATTCAAGACTTGTTTGGGTTACAGAACAAGTTCTAGACTGCCTGGACAACATAGTGAGGCCCTGTCTCAAAACAACACAAAACAAAAATAAAAATCGAATGTAGCTAGCTCAGTGTAGCAGGCTTGCTTAGCATGCTTGAGACTCTAGCTTCAAGTCCCCAGTACCACACAAAAAAAGCCCCCTCAAACTAAAATGAAACAAAATCAGAAATGGAAGGATTTTTCACAGACTGTTGAGATTGATTGAAGTGAAGAAGGGCCGAGGAGAGAGATGATAAGAGACTCTTGGAGAGCCTAATGTCTGGCTCTGGAAGATAAGCGGATGATTAAAAACAACAAAAACAACAGAAAACACCCCCTTGATTCTGTGACAAGTCTACTGGTTCAGATAGAACCTGTTCAGCCTTGGAGAGTTGTCTGGTCCTTTCCCTCTCTAGTCATGTGCTGTCAGCAGCTGCTGCTGCCTGGCCTCTGGCTGGTCTTTGCAGCAGTGTCTCCAGGGGGACTGTCCCTTCATCCTCACTCAGGGTTAGGGTCTTCCACCAGAAAGGTACCCTACTGAGGATGTCTTGGAAGGCATGTGTTCCTCCCAGGTGTGGGCAACAAAGTCACTCCTCCAGCTGCTGAGTATCCTGCACCTGCCTTTTGGGTACAGATGAAGACCCCAGACCAGTGTGCACTGTGAGGTCAGGAGATTGGCTGTGACTGTGACACAACTGGGGTTTCTCCTGCTCCTCTCTTCAAATCTTAATGGAACTAGTCCTAGAAAATGGAAATCCTGTCTTCTGGTGGATTTGATGGTGGAGAAGGCTAGGGAATCGCTTTCTGTTGTGGAACAGACTGTCAGAACTAGCTGGTGGCCTCAGTGGTGCCGGTCATTTCAGCCTGCGGCTTTTGCTTCCTCCTTCCCTCTTGTTCCTCTTCCCCAGGTTGTTTAGTTTTAGGGTTGCGGGGCACCTTGAGGCACTTCCTGGAATGTGGTATGTGATGTACTGAGTGGGGCAGGTCAGAAGCACCTCATGCAGCTGCCTACTGTGACCACTGGCCTCCTGTTTTCTATGTGTATGAGTGTTTTGCATGCATGTTTGTAAGTGCACCCATGTATGTAGTGTATGCAGTGTTCACCGAGATCAGAAAAAGGCATCAGATTCCTTGGAACTGGAGTTGTGGATGGTTGTTACTGCCGTGTGGGTGTGGGGAACAGAACCTGGGTCCTCTGCCAGAGCATTCAGTGCTCTTAACCGCTGAGCCATTTCTCCAGCCCCTGACCTCCTTTCTTAACAGGCTTCAGAAATCCTGGACTGCAAAGTCTAGTCAGTGGAGGTCCACTCATATTCACTGCAAACCCTGGGCTTCACCCTCATCTGAGCCTCTGAGGTGCTTGGAGGACTGTGTTGTGAGCAGCATCTGACCTCTACAAGAAGCTACTCTGAAGTCAGTTGGGGCCAGGGACATGCCATCCAGGATGCCTACAGTCCCCCATTCTAAGAGTAGATTTACAAGCACATACTTGGAAAATGACCCACAGGGAGCCACTTGACACCCCAGTGGGCTCAGGGCTGCACCATCTGTTGAGTCACCTTCCCTTCTGTTTACCGGTCCTTCCTGAGGTGTGTCCTGATGCTGGTGCTGGGTGGAAAGGGAAGCCCTGGTGCCTTTGGCTTTTAGCACCTGTCTGTTTTAGCTGGCCTGGCTTTCCCCAACTGATACCTTTGGTGTATAAGGGGCGAGGGTATCTGTTGGTACTCCACACTTTCTGGTGGTATCTAAGGCTCAATGAACATAGATCTCTTCAGACCTTGAGGGAGAGTAGCAGAGGTAGCAGCCCTGCAGTGGTAAGAATTCTGCCAGTGTCCCAGGGGTCTTTACCATGGGGATAGCTGCCTCTGTGTTCCCTGTGCACTGTGTACACCAGATGCCAATTCTGGAGAGAGGTCAGCAGACTGTCCCCCTGGGCCTTCCAGTGACCCCGCCTCTGTCCTTCCATCCTGTCTGCTCCCTGTGTTCTCAGCCATCATGGCCTCCATAGTGGTCATAGTAAGCATGGTAAAGATGACTCATTTCTTCAGCTACTCTTGGGGCCTGCCTTCTCAGAAGCTGGTCTTGGGCAAGAGTTGCATATTAACTACCTTAGGCCGTGGTAACCCAGGACACAAGCTGTTTGCTTGTCCTGTGAAGTGCTATTTCTAGGCTTTGCCTGAGGTTTCCTTACTTTTGGACGTACCATGCCTGTGGAGGCAACCTGTCATTGTGGGAGGGCCCCGGTGAGAAACAGGACTAGGTGGGAACATAGGCAGAGTGCCTACTTTAGAGCCATGCATCTCCCTGTACACCTGAGCTTCTGGGTCCTGCAGTGTGGGGGAACCCCAACAGTGACTTGGCACATTGCCTGGAAACTCAGCTGCCTGAAGTGGTAACTTGGGAGCTTTCTGGTTTGTGTTTGGCTTCAGTCCCCTGTGAAACAGAGGGCACCTGCCTCCTGGTAGATGTAAGGAGGAAGGCCACTGTTGATGCGCTTACTGCTTGGGGCCTGTGGAGAGACTGGAAAGCTACTTCTACCTGGCTCTATGCTGAGCTACAAAAGGCAGGTTGCAGCTCATTGTGTCCGCTGCCTCAGGTATGAGGGGGCTGTGCTCCTGGTGGTGGGGTCAGAGTTGGACTTCCGCCTCCGGGGTTG
>NW_008348657.1:912643-1063275 GCF_000622305.1 Nannospalax galili
GCCTCCTGGTAGATGTAAGGAAGGAAGGCCACTGTTGATGCGCTACTGCTTGGGGGCCTGTGGAGAGACTGGAAAGCTACTTCTACCTGGCTCTATGCTGAGCTACAAAAGGCAGGTTGCAGCTCATTGTGTCCGCTGCCTCAGGTATGAGGGGGCTGTGCTCCTGTCGGTGGGATCAGTGTAGGCATCCAGCCTCGGTGCTGCCAATAAGTTCATCCTATATATCATCTCATGTCAGCTTGGTAGTAACACCAACAATGTGATACTGTTTCTCTGTAGTTCCTGTGGTGGGGTGGCAGTCCGAGGCCTGCCCAGCACTGAGGGGCTCTGCTGAGGACCCCAGGGCTAGAGGGGGAGGCAATTCTTTAAGCAGGCTGTAGGGCTGGGTCTGGGCTCCTCTGGCCTTTTCTGTGAATGAATCCTATCAGGGTGGTGATGTTGGGAACCTTATGTCTACATGGAGGTGACTTGTAGAGTGGGCAGACAAGGGCAACTCCCCTATGGGAAAGCCGCCCCATGCAGTCTGTGTGTGCATGCATGCACTGACAACACATAAGTTGTTAATTAAAGGAGAACCACCACATTCTTTAAATCCCCATGTCTCCCCTTATTAAGAGTAGCTTCAGTCCTGCTTGCTGAGCAGGGATTTGGGGGGAATGTTATTTTTCTGAGTAATTAAGCCAGAAATCTTCCTCGGTGATGTTCATTAGTCTTGAGACATTAGAAGTAAGATTCAGGTTTGAGGAAGAGAAGCAGGGTATGGCAGCCTCTCTGGGTTGCTGGATCAAGGCTGCCTTCTATGGAAGGTCATGACAAGAGGTAGTCCTGGGCTCAGCTTGGGTTTCTGAGCTGTCTCTGTTGCTTAGCAGGGACTTCGGAGTCCTCATATTTGTGCAGGTGCAGAGGGGAACGTTACGCTCTGAGGTGTACATAGTCCAGGGTTTGGACAGACAATGGTAGGCCTCCCAGCTTGCATGAGAATGAGATGCCAGATCTAAATGCATATGGAAAGTTGTGGCAAGCTGTGCCACAGGAGCTCGGCTGAACTCTGAGATTGGTTCATGAAGCCCCTGGGACAGTTGTGAAAGAGCATTTCCAAATAAGCACGTGACAGGGCTCCAGATGGAACATGGTCTAGGTGTTTTCCTTTGTGTGTGCACATACGTGTGCAGATATGCATGCATATAGAGGCCAGAGGACCACCTCAGATGCTGTTTCTCTGATGCCATCCACTTTTTTGAGAAAGAGTTTCTTACTGGCCTGGGACTCACCAAGTAGGCTGGACTGACTGGCCAGCAAGCCCTAGGGATCTGCCTGTCTTTACCTCCCCAGTGCTGGGATCACAAGTAGGAGCCACCATATTAGACTTAAAAAATTTATGTGTATGTCTCTGTGGTATCAAATCCCTTAGAGCTGGAGTTATAGGTGGTTGTGAGCCACCTAACATGGGTGCTGGGAACCTAACTCCAGTCCTCTGCAAGAGCAGCAAGCACTCAACCACTGAACCATCTCTCCCACCCCCACATCCAACATTTTTATGTAGGGATTGGACCCAGGTCCTCCTACTTGTGTGACAGGTCCAGCTGATCTCTCTCTCCAGCCTTCTTCCTTGTTTTTTGAAAGTGATTTGTGTGTGTGATATAAGCATGTATATTTCTGTATATGATGAGATAGGTAAGATATGTGAGGAAGTATGTTCACAAGGTAAGAGTGGTAACAGGATGAGGTGCCTACTCTGCAGGAGGATGTGTACAAGCAGAGTCATCTGTAGGGTGAGATGCGCACACAGGAGAATGTACAGTCTGGAGGTCGTGCAGTCAGTCACCCCTCTGCTACTGCAGAGCTTTCTGTCTCTCACACTTGGTTACTGTCTCTGGCATAGTTGCCTTCCCACTTATTTCCATCCTGTCTCCCTCTCCAGAGTAGTTCTGGCTGGGTTTAGAGGTTGGCGGTTGGAAGGGCAGGCTCCCCCTGCAGGCCACTGGGTAGGAGGCCACATAGTGCATGGGGTCCGCGCCTACTGTAGCTCTTGCCCCCTCTCTACTGCCTTCTCACTGGGTGGGGAAGAAGCCCCTTTGGACATTCTCACAACCCCTCACAGATCTCTTGCTTCAAACTGCTGTAGCACAGCTGGGGCCCATCTGGATATTTGGATAGATGGTCCTGCAACTAGAGAGGTGGGGCAGGCGCATGACTGGAGATGGCCGTGAATTATCTTGTAGTTTGGGGCCCTACCTCGTCTGTAGTGTCTGTTGCTTCGTGAGTGAGCTTAACGTCTGGTCCTTCCTGGACTTCAGGCCTTGGTTTCCTTAGTTAAGAGAATTGACAGTGCCCATATGAGCCACATGTTCTGGGTGCTGACCACACCCAGGAACTGATAATTATCATTTTTGTCATTGTGACATCCTAGACCTCCAAGGACCCAGGAAGCAGCTGGAGGCTCTGCTCAGCATGTATGGGAGGAGCTGACCCTGTGGCCAAGATGGGGTGGTCCTGTCCTACTATACACCCCACCCCAGCACAGGGCAGCTGGCACCGGCTGTCTGCCAGTGTTTCTCAGCTGGCAGAACATGCTCAGAGACTTCAGTATCCCTGGGTAACTCCTCTTATATGTAGAGGTCAATCTATAGACAGCAGCCCTCTTTATGCTAGGGTGAGGCTGCAACAGGGCCCCATGGGAAATGTGGAAGGGTATGTAGAGACAGAGTTGGTTTCAGAGAGCTAGTGAGGTTTCTTCTGACCCCACCCCACCTCCCTTTTTGGCTGCTTAGTAATGTTCTGGTACTTATACCTTGCTGTGTGCTCTGGTCTAAGTGTTCTGAGGATGCTGATCCAATGACTGTGTGTCTATCAAGGACATTGTATTTGATTGGGTTTGTTTTGTTTTTGATTGATTGATCGATTGATTGATGAACGATTGGTTGTGTGTTCATGTGGATGTGTGAACCCATGCATACACATGCAGAAGCCAGAGGAGGATGTTGGGTGTCTTCCTCTAGTGCCTTTGAGATAGTTTCTCACTGAACCTGGAGCTTAGCATTTGGGCTAGGCTGGCTTGCCAGCAAGCTCTTAGGATCCATGTATCTGCCCCCAAATGCTGTGATTATAAGCATATGTGATCATACCTGGCTTTTTTATGTAGGTGCTGGGGATTTGAACTTGGGTTCTCTTCCTTTCATAGCAGTCACTCTTACCCACGGAGCCATCTCTCCAGCCCTGGTTTTAATTTTTTGAAACAGGGTCTCATGCAGCCCAGACTGGCCTTGGACTTGCTGTGTAACTGAGCTCTCCTTGAACTCTTGATCCTTCAGTGTCTACCTCCCAAGTGCTGGGATTACAAGAATGCACCACCACACTTACCACCTGCCTTCACATTGTTTGAGCTTTGGTCTGGCACTTATAGAAATGGTCTTTTGGCACATGAAGAACAAGCAGGAAGTGCCCCAGACCGTGAGGCTGTATGTGTGAACCCATGGGATTGGATTGGCCTCCCAGGACGGTGGGTGGTATCAGGAAGAAGCAGAAGGAAGCTGTGGGGAGTGCTGGGAGGAAAGGGGTGTGGCTTGAATGATGATGGCTGTGTGGGGAGGATAGAGGCTGCAGGAGTGGCCACAGAGGAATGTGTGGGCAGTGACTAAGCCTAATGTTATAACCAGGGTAACTGCAGAGGAAGGGGGTGGTCCACAGAAGATGTGCTAATGGGGCTGGATCCCACGTTGGGAGGGTAGGGTTGGGGCAGATGGCAACCCTCAAGTTTGCTGGCTCTTGTGTGCAGGGCCCATGGTTCTGTTTCTGTGTGTTTGCTTCCTGTGTGTCACAGGTGGGAGAGGGACCAGCTCTGTGGTGTGTGCCCCAGGCCTGCTTGGAGTGACAGTCAAGCATCACAGCTGCAGGGCCAGCTGAGTAGAGGACCCCTTCCTGGAGCATGCCCCCATCATTTTAATACCACTTGTATCACTGAGGAAATACTTTGGTGGTTTTAATTTTTGTGGCACCCTCCTCCCTTCCCTCTGTTTCTCCTGTGTGTTAGGAATGTTTTCAGGATGAAAAGCTTCCCTGTTTCTGCTCTGTGCTCTCTGAAGATGAGACAGCATTCAGGGTGCTCTTATCTGAGTTGCCATGTCTGTCACTAACACCACAGGCCCTGTCATCCCCCAGAGCAGGACATGGAGTCCCAGTCCTGCTTTGGTGCCAGACCTCTGCACTCTGTCTCCCCGGAGGCCTCGGTACATTGGTGTGAATACAGGTGCCAGACTTGGGCCAAGGCTTGTATTTATTTGGATTTTAGAGTTTTTGTGTGTTTAGGCCTGAAGGTCCCTTTCAGATAGGCTTTTCTGGTATTTTTTTTTTTGTCCTCAACAGATTTTTCTGGGGACTTTTGTGACAGAGTGACACTGGAGATGTGGTCATGTTGACCACAAATTGAAGGTGATTGGAACATCAGCCTGAACTTGGAGAGCTAGGGAGGATGGCAGGGTTCCTGCCAAACCCTCCCACCTTGAGAACAGTCACACTCCTCTCTTTAATTGCAAGTAGCCTTGATACCAGGCAAAAGAAGATGAAGGAGGAAGAGTTGGTCATACTTGGCTTGTGGGAGTGGGTGTGCACACACCTGTATGTACTGTGCACGCATGTTTCTGCGTGTGCACATGTGTATACACTAAACCTGCATTTGCATCTAGTTTTGTGTGGAAATATGATGTATGTGTTTATACACATGCATATTCAGTATGCTCATTTGTGCTCACACACATGTACATGTGTTTCATGTGTGTTCACAGCATGCCACAATACATTTGTGTGCATATATGTGTGCACCTGGCGTGTGTGTATGCCTGTTTGTGATGCTTATATGTGCTCAGACTGTGTGTGTGTGTGTGTGTGTATGTGTGTGTGTGTGTGATATGTGTGTGCTTACATAAAAGCATCCAGGTGAACTCCCCAAGAAACAGCCTGACTAAGCTGTCTGCACAGAAGCCCGTGGGGCTGGCTGCCTCTTCCTGCAGAAATCACAAGGAATCTTTTCAGTCTTAACTCCTGATTTTCCCTCCTTTAAGTCCTGGTGCCTACACTTGAGTAGAAATGTTTGCTGTTGTGCCTCTTGCTTTGATTAGCTCATTGGATTAAATTAATTGCAAGGTTGCCTGGAACTAAAGCTTCTTAAAATGAAGACTTCCGCTTGGGAGATATGTGCAAGATGAAAAATGGAAGGTTTTCTAATGGAGGGAGGGCTGGGTGGCCTGAGTATGGGGCTCTGGAGCTGGCTGCGAGATGTGTGGCCTTTTCCTGTCTCCCCTGGGCTGGAATTCACTGGCTGGCAAGCTCCTTTTGTTCTTTGATTTAGATGAGTCTCCTTTTAGAGCCTTTTGGTTACAAGTAAAAAAGCCAACCTAGGTAGGCTGGCTTACGCCAAGGAGGGAGTAAGCGAGTGGGGGCATCTCTAATCTCCGCACTGAGAGTGGGGAGGCTGCTGGACCAAGAAGGGGCGAGAACTGGGATCTGGCACTAGCCTGGGCCACCACAGCCACAGTGGCCTGACTCTGTGCCTTGGGCCAGGTGGCTCCTCTCTCTGGGAGATGGGGAGTGGGGCTTCTTTACTCTGGGATCCTATGTCTACTTGTCCCAGCCTGAACTGAGCTTCCTAGGGAGACCCATGAATCTAATTTAATGTGGGCATCTGCTGCTGGCATGTCTGGAAACAGGGTGGTGTGGTATGTAGTTCATTCCTAAGCAGGGCAGACAGTTGTTAAAGGGTGGGACTTCAATCATCAGGTGGCCTGTATAGAGCAGGGGTCAAGCAGGTAAGTTGTTTTCATGGTGTCTTAGATCAGAAAGCATTTTGTTCCAATGTGACATGTTCATATTTGGCCTGAATCTCAGGGATGTGTTGGAGGGAGGGAGGCCTGGCAGCACGGGTAAGGCTACAGCCCTTGAAGGGTCACTTGGAGCCATTCTTCTTTGCCAGACTGGGTTTGTTCTTTCTTATGTGGCTTTAATAGAGACCTTTCAGCTTATTTGTGGGTGTGAGGATATGCAGATAAGGAGGAGGGGCTGTCTGGGCGGGGAGGCACCATGTACTGTTGAGGTCCCATCAAAGCTTGCTTTCTGTCAGGTGCTCAGAGCAGGAAGCTGGTGAAGCCCAGGCTGTGGGCCAGGATGAAAACTCGCACCAAGCAAGCATCTCCTCCAGAAAGCATGCTGTCCCTTGCAGACTTATGGATGCTTAGGACAGTCTTGATTCTGCCCTGTATTTGTTCTGGGCCCTCCTGCCTATTTCAGTATTGACCAGTGACCACATACAGAGGTCCAGGGAGCCAGAGTGATGGTATCAAGGTCTGATGGTTTCTCCTCTTTGCTTCTGCATGCGTTTGTGAGCATGCCCAGAGTTCCACAGGTGCTTCTGTCCTGAGGAGGTATCCATCCCACATGGACTACCAGAGAGTTAAAGCCCAAAGCTTTGTTTGAGAGGTTCCTTCTCCCCATGCACCTCCTCTTCCACAGATTAGCCAGTATGGTTTACGTTGTATTTGGGTCACTAGGTCCAAGCTGTACCTGTAGCCTAGGGCACAGCTGCTGTCTGCTTGAGTGTATGGGGAGAAGCTGTGGCCAGCCTTCCTCAAGGACAGAAAAAGCCTACTTGGCAAAGGTACAGAGCGCCATGTGCACATGAACTTGGCACGGTAGTCATGTGATGTGTTGGATAAATGATGGGGCGATCCTTACTTGTGGATTGGGAGCCAGAAAGGTGTTTTGGCCCCTGTGGTACTTATAAGCCTTTTCCATGTCAAATGTGCAGGATTGAGATGATGCCTTTCCTGAGGCCCAGGGAATGGTGTGCTAGCCTACTGTGCTGTGCCTGGTTGGATGGAAGAGGTCACCATCTCCATGTGGAGCCCTTGGGAAGGGTCTGGAGTATGATGTGCAGCCTGGACCCCGGGAGGTGCCTGTTTCTTATTGCATGCCTGGGGGCAAGTCATCCAGAGCCTTTCTTGGTAGAATAATGTCAGCATGTGATGGGTGTCTGACTCACAGGATGAAGCAGTGGACAGAGGACTGGCTCCCAGTGCAGAAAACCTGACACAGGGATTGTTGGTCGTGTTCCGAGCCCAAGATTTGGTCTCAGATTTTAAGACAGGCTGGGGTTGGCCTAGGTTTCTTTTTAAATTGGAGCTAGCTTCAGCTACCATTGTAGCTGCTTTGCTGGGTCCGTCCTTGGCCATTAGGTTCTCAGGCTGCTGTGATTATTTTGGCCATTGTCAGGATCATGTTTCTAGCTCCCGGGTGAGTTTAGTCTGTCCATCCTACCCTTCCTATTGCCCTGTAGCTTTAAACTGTTGCTTGTGGAAGAATTTTCCCAGTGCATCTTTCTTGGTGAAGTTCAGGGGTGTGTTGGATTTGTTCCCAGGTTTCTACCTCCCTGTCTTTGCTGGCTTTGCTTCTTGAATGGCTAAGACTAGAGAACATTTGGTTAAGCAGGCACCACAGTCCTGTGGGCATGAGGGATGATATCCTGGGCTGCCAAGCGACCTGGGAATGCTGGATGTTGCAGATAGCTGGCCTACAGCCCCATGAGGACTCTTGGTGCCTGGCACTCCTGGTCTGACTCTCTGTCTTTCAGGAAGTCTGCAGCACAGCCCCAGTAATGGTGGTAAAGGCACATGGTATGTGCCATTTGGAAAGCACAAACCTATTTTTAATTGACTTTACTTTTTTAGAGCAGTTTTAAGTCTGTAGCAAAAGTAAGGAGATAGCACAGCAAATTCTCTATCCCCAGCCTCAGCTCTTCTCTGCTTTTGCCCTGCATGGACAGACTGGCATTCCCCTTCTGTGTGCTGTCTCTCAGGGTCACCGTCCTGCCCTGTGTCCTCATCCTACGAGACCGGCTCTCATTCTTCTGTGTAGATGTCCTCACTGAAAAGTCCAAATATAGTCAGGTAGACTGAATGGGCCATGACCCTTCATCTTGCTCCAGCCCCCAACAACTAGTGGTCAGTCTTGCCCTGCCTGTGACCCTCTCAAGTGTACTCCCAAAACAGTGTTATTCTACCTGTATTTTAGTGGGTGTCTGTGAAAGATGCCTTTAAAAAACTCCTAGTTCTGTAAGTCAGGTCTGAAATAAAGTGGCCGAGCACCTTGACGTTTTCAGCTATCTGGTCGCTGTTCAAGTCTCTTATTTGGTTCACATATGTTACAATTTTATTTTGTGCTTTTCTTTATTTAGTATTCACACCAAGTTCCCGCTGTGATTAATCACACAGCCTTCGCCCTTTCTTTTTGCTCACTACCTGCCACTTTGTTTGCTCCTGGGATTTGTGGTTTTTGTTTAGGAACCTGGCTCTGCCCTTTGTGGCTGGCATTCTTGTGGCGTAGCTTCCTGCAGCCTTCAAGCCCCTCCTTTATTATGCAAATTGAAGATTGGACTAGCTACTTGGTGAAATTTGATTTGATTCCCTTTTTCTTCCTCAGTGGTGGGCAGCATTACTTCCTACATGGGGTATGTCTCCTCTTGGGTGGTGGGTGGGAGCGCGTTGGTGCCAGCTGGCATTCTGTGCTGTGGGCAGCCCTGTATGGTCTGTGACTGGGGCTCAAGGTTTTTAGGCTTTCAGTGTGGCACTGTTTTAACTTTGTCCATTGTTTTTAGTTTCTAGAATGGAAAGCATGCTCCCGTCCACGGTGTGTCATGGTGCAGCACTGCCCATATAGACTGCAAGCACACAGCCAGGTGCTTTGCTTTCATTGCCCAGTGTTCAGGCAGTGGTGGTCCAGTGGGGTTTTCACTTTTTGAGTCATTTCAGCTCATTCTGGTCATTGTTGTTCAGTGTTGGAAGTGCTCCTGCTCTAGTCAGTGAGGTGGCCCTGAATCTGTCTAGTGTCCCTCTAGCTCTGGAGATCCATATTGCTGTCCTATGTGATCTTGTTTCTTGGATCCTGCTGTCCTGCCCCAGGCCTGGAGTCTCCTGTCTCACAAAGCCCAGATCCTCAGGCCAAGCAGCCCACTTTTCCTGCTCTGCCCCTGTGTGCTTGGCCCAGCTCCACAGCTCTGAGTGCTGCCACCACATGTGTCATCTGCTTCTACTTTGTTTTTCCCTCATGGAGGTGGATGATGGGGCCAGTGTCCAGAGCCAGGCCCAGGTAGCTTATCTTGGATTCTTGACCTTAGCAGTTGGTCCTGCTTCCCAACTCATGACCCTTCAGAAGCAGGTGAACGGGATAGAAGGCAGCGCTGTTTGTGACCCTGTGTCACGTGACTCTGCAATAATGTGAACCAGTCTACCCTGTCTCCCACAGTTGTTCTGCAGTTCCAGTGGCCCAGGGGTGCAGGTGACCTGTGGCTGTCACTGTGCCGAGGTCAACTGTCATAAGGATCTTCCTGGAAAGGGTCAGCCTTTTTCAAGATGTCTCCAGAGCTGCCAAGCTGTGATCCTCTTGGCGCGTCATATGGTGTCCCCTCCTGTTGCTTCTCTGTGCCCTAAGTGGAATCCATGTGCCTCCCCATACTGTGTTTCTGTGCTGGGCACGTAGCTACGTGGCTCACAGTTGTGAGACAGGCATGTAGCCCTTGTTCTTTTTCTCCTAGGACTGGAGCCCTGTTTCTTGGGGTATCCTTTCCTTGCCCAGCTCCCTCTTCCTCCTCCACTCGTGGAAACCCTTTTCCAAAATTTCTTCCGATTCTTTCCCACCCCCTCTGGCCCTTATCATCACATACTTCAGACATGCTATGCTCAGACCAGGTAATATTGGTGTAGTTTCCACCATTGGTTATGGTAAAATTTCCAGTGGCTTCCTCAACTTCTTTTTATTTTATCTTATTATTCATGAGTATATGATGTATATAATGTGGGAGGGGGGAACGTGTGTGCCATTGTGCATGTGTGAAGGTCAGAAGACAATTTTGAATCAATTTTCTCTTTCTGGAGATTGAACTCAGATTGTCGGGCTTGCACAGCAAGCACCTTTATCTACTGAGACATCTCGCCAGCTCCTTCCTTAGCTTCTTGATGGGCTAAGCGGCTTACAAGAGAGCCTTGTGTGGACACCAGGCTAGAGAGGAACCAGCCTCAGGCTGGTTAAGATGACTGTGCTCTCCACAGCTGTGGGAAGCATTCTTTATCATGCATGCCAGGTGCTTGCTGTAGTCCTATGCTGTGTCTGGTCATCTCCAGAGCTGTGAGACAGAGCCAGTGGCCACCAGGCTGCTTCCCTGTGCCCCCCCAAGCATCTGGCCAGCTGCTTCCTGTGCTTCTCTTCCTCCATGTGCCTGCTGTGAGCCTGTTGGAGCTCATGAAAACATAGTGGGAGCCCTGGACCCCACTCAGAGCTATGCTGGTATGGCACCTGTGGGTCATCTGGCCTAGAAGAGACACTGACAGGCCCAAGCATGCATAGACAGCCCTGCGCCATTCTGCCTGTCTGTTTGCCAGGCCTTTCCTCTTAAATTTCTGCTGACTGGTTTCAGTTTGGGGACTGTTCCTGTCAGTCTTCATCTTTGGTGCCAGGTTCTCAGCCAGGCAGCAAGGACCTTGGCAAGGGGTACACTTGGCAGGGCTTTGCTGCTGAACATTAGTGTCCACCCTAGTTCTGGGCAGGTATCTCAGACTGTGCTGGAGATGGCCAGCTATTTTTTTGTATGTGTCTGTCTCTCTTCTGGAGGAGAGGTTTGAGAACCATCGTGTGTTCATGTCTGAGTCCCAGTGTTGAGCTCTTTCCAGGCTCTTGCTCAGTCCTCACAACAGGGTCAGGGCCATCATGAGCTCCACTTTATGTGAACCCAGAAACAGCTGTTGAGAGGAACTTACCCATAGTCCCTCAGCTGAAATGGAGAAGAGGGATACTGGATTTGGACCTGGGTCTCTGGTTCCAGCATGCAGCCTTAGTTCCTGAGAAGGATGGTGGCACCTCATACAGGCTGGTTGTGGGAATTGTAGCATGCTACCTTCCCCACAAACCATTGTCCCCAGCCTCTATGGATAGCATGGCTGTCTTCCTGGCACCAGACATTCCATGAATTAGGGAACAGTGGACCAGGTCTTCCAATGTTACTTGGAAAAGCAAACTGCATAGCTTTCCCCTGGCAGTGTTCTTTATCCATTGCTTTGAGGGTGAGGCTAAGTCTCAAGCCTGATACTGCTCAGTCATGGCTACACGACTTTTGCTGTTCTCCCCGTCTGATGTCTGCACTGTCCTTGTCTGATGTCTCTGCTTTCCTATTTTATGCTTCTAGCTGTACCTCTTAACAGTTTTCCTCCTAAGGGTCAGAAACCTGAAACCATAGTTGCTCAGTCAGTGTGCAGGAAGAATGTGTGTGCGTGTGCTGTACGTGATTTCCTCTAGAGCATTTTAAAGGTCTTCACTATTATTAACGTGAATCTATTATCCGTATTTAGGATAATGCTGATGGGACAAGCTGTGAACCTGTGGTGTATATATATCATCTGCACACATGTGTGATGCATATTTTTGCCTGCCCCACTCCTGAGTGTTAGCATCTGCCTCCAGAATCCTGGCATCTCAGTGCAGGCTGTTGCTCATCATCCTCTTGGTTGCCTAGGATGCCCTGTGTCCCCTCATCAGTGACAGCTCATTTGGGGTTGCCTTGAGGAAGTATATCCAGGGACAACTTGTGAGGAGATGGCTGTGAGGTCAGACGACTAGGTCTCATCAACTCACTCGGGCATGCCTTTGGAGAAATGTTAATCTCAAAGATGCTGTTTGTGGGGACCACTCTGCTCTGTGCTTGACCTATACTCTCTCTTTTGATAGCAGGGTTGGCTTTCTGGTTTTCTGCCTTGGCTTCTTTCCTCTATATAAGTTTCTGATCAAGCATGAAGCCACCAAGCTTGATCACCCCCTGTGTCTTTTTGGCTTTTGGCTGTGGGCAAATGCCAGCAATTTCCAAAAACAAATGTGCTTTAGAGGGTGACAGTCACACTTTAGCCTTGGGGCCATTCACCTGAGAAGCTTCTGCCATGGTGGCTGATGGCACCACTGTGACACACTGCCCAGGACCCATCATGATGGATATACAGCTGACACTCAGGCCTTTATGTGAGTTCCAGGGCTTGATGATAACTGACTCGTACCAGCAATATCTGAGTGTGTGGCTAACACAGGGAGGCTCAGACACCTGTGCCTTGCAGACCTCACCTCATTTTTCAGTCCCATCTTCTTGTTGCCATTTGGTATCATTGTGCTGGAGTTCCTGTGGAGATAATCTTTTTAGAGGCTTCTCTTCTGGTTTTCTACTGTCCACTGAAGGAAAAAAATGTATTGTTCATAAAGCAGCAGACAGGCTGTGTCCTTTTCCTATATTGTAGGATCACAGAAATATTTTGGCTGTTTTGGTTTTTTTTTTTTTTAAAGACAGTCTCATGTAACCCAAGCTAGTCTTACACTTGCTGTATAGATGACCTTGAACTTCCGATCCTCCTTCCTCTGCCTTCCAAGTCCTAGGATTGCAAGTCTGTACCTCCAATCTTTGTCATGTAATGGGAGTAGAACCCAGGGCTTCATGCATGTTCTACCCACCTGTTTTGTTGTTCTGTTTTAGTCTCATGGTCATAGTTTTGTGAGACTCCCAGCATCTGCAATTCTGAAAATGACCTGTAGATTTGAAAGGTGTGATATGGAAACCAAGTCCTGACACCATACTGTCAGGCACTCTGAAAATGAAAAATTGTGTGGTTCTGGTGTCTTTATTGTTCTGGACCCTAGGTGCACCATTTCCACACAGTGCAGGCTGGCAGTGATGATGCATAGCCAGCTTGAGAGGATGCCCACTGTTCCTTGCACCCATCACACACTTCAACTTTAAGAAACAGATTGTCGCCAGATACATATAATGGCAAACTTGGATTCAGATGGCATTAAACTAAATCCAGAGATTAGACTGTTGGAGTTCATTTTGTTATTTGTTTCTTTTTTTTTTCTTTTTATATATTTTTAGTTACCATACAAAATATTAGGTTTCTAAATTTCACTTGGTATCCCTTAAAGTAGGTCTTATTCTTGACAACTCTCACAAACCCCATCCTGCAGAAGAGAGATCCACAACCATGGCTCCACACAGACCTGCAGGCCTGGTAGCGCTACGGGGCGGGGGGGAAAGCTGTTATTTCTGTTTCTGACTTTGGAGCACACAAGGAGACAGTGAAGAGGAATATGCTGACTCTTCAGCATGTAGTGTTTTGGCTGTTGGTAAATGTTACTGAAGGGGCTGTCCCCCTGACCCCAGCAGTGGTTACACTCAGGTCGTGGCAAGCCAGCAAGCATGTCTTCCCTTGTCACCAGTGGCTTGTCTGATATTATTATTATTATTACTATTATTATTTTGGTCTTTTTGAGACAGGGTCTCCCTGCAGCCCCAACTTGCCTGAACTCACTATGTAGACCAGGCTGACCTTGAACTCACAGAGATCCAACTGCCTCTGCCTTCTGAGTGCTGGGATTAAAGGTGTGCCCACCATGCCTGGCACTTGTCTGATATTATTAAGCAGAGAAAATATAAGCAGAACTTCTTTTAAAATCAGCCCATGATGGGAAGACCTCTGCTCACTACTAGCTTAGAAGCAGCCATGGTGGACTGTGACAGGAGCTGTCCCTAGCTCCTGGTGCTCGGGAGAGGCAGGTACAGTCTTCCTCAGAGATTTGAAGTGAGGCTGAGTTTTCCCTATGGTCTGGAACACAAGCAGTTCCTTCAGATCCTTGTAGAAATGAGGGGCGTGATTGGGAACTCCCTGCTCTCTGGCCTGAGCCCTTCTCATGACATCAGCAGTCACAGTGGAGTCAGAGTTGGATGGTCTGCACTCAGGTTTCACCTGGGTTCATACTGTGGCAGGATGGAGTCTAGTCAGTAGGGTCTGAGGATCTGGTCTTGTCCCCAAGGACCCAGTTGTGGAGTGTGAGTTCAGGATTGGTGAGAGATAACTAGTGAGAGATGAACAGCCCACCATCCCCACTGGGAGAGCACACTGCTGGTGGCTTTTGTGAACTGTTCTCCGCCAGGTGCCCAGGTGTTGCCTTCCTGACTGAGGAACTTGAAGAAGTGACCTGTGATGTGCTATATGCCAAGCCACCATTCTCTGTCGTTGGCAGATGAGATGTGACCCAAGTTGGTCACACTGCTGTCTGCCAGGAGATGTCTAGCGTAGGAGAAATTGGAAGCCACTGCTGGACCAAAGCTTGAGGAAGGCGTGGGAGCCCATGAGTTGCTGAGCTTGAGTCTCTGGCCCATGTGCAGTGGAGGCGGGTGTGGTGGAGTGGGCAGAGGAGGAGCAGCAGCTGGCAGAAGGTCCTGTGTGAGTCCACTTTGCAGTTTGCAAGTCACCCTCCTGAGAGTGCCAGCCAGTCTGGCTGAGCTTGAGAGCACCACGTGTTTTAAATCAAAGGCAGATGGAAAAAGGAGAGAGGAGGGTTTGCTGTGTTAGGATCAAGAGCCTTTCAGCCAAGAGCTCATGTTCAGTTTTGTCTCTTGTAGTGTCACACTGATAGGGAACATTGGAAAGACTCAGGAAACCCAAAGCTGTAATGAGGGGTAGTGGGGGCTGGTCCTTGGAGATTGTGGGTTTTGACAGGCAGCACAGGTCATAGGCTGACACTCTGCAGATCAGTCATGTTCCCCTCAGGACTTGGGGAGAAAAGTATTTAGGGATGATCTTGTTCTCACAGCTGAGCTATCACTGTACAGTTACAGCCTAATGGTACAACCTGGCAAGTTCAGTTCCCAGTAGTGGGGGTGCAGAGGAAGGTCTCTTCCGTTTTGGATACATATTAATACTTTGAATTGCACCAGAGATTGGGAAAACCTGTTAAGCAAATGCTTCCCCTGTTGGTGAGTGGCTGAGGCAGGGGTGCAGCCCCTTCACTTCATTTGGAAAGAGGGTCTCTGCAGGGGTGAGAGGCTCCCCAGGTCTTCCTGTGAGTGTAACCCAGCTGACACTCTTGGCAAGCCGACATCTCCCTGTTCATGTCTATGACTGTCCTCATTTGCCTGCTTTGGGAGGCTGTCTTAATAGTTTGATTTAAAATTCATGATGAAAGGGCCTTTTATTTTGAAGAATGCCATCTATTTGAGCACCTTGCGGCGGTCTGTAATGTTTCTTGGTGATGCGCTCCGTTTAGAATTCATCAGAACGATTTGTCGTCAGCTCGTGTGCGCTGCTGGGTATGGGAACCCTTTCGAGGTGTGAATTATTGACGTTATAACTCATTCCTTGTTACTGCAGTATTGCTTACACGGCATGTAACACAGGCATGTTGAAGAGTCCAAGCAAAGCTTCACTTGCAGCTCCTACCTCAGAACCAGCTGCGGTGCCCCGTAAGGAGCCCTCAGCCCCAGTGCATGCCTTGGTTGGGGACATAGGCACTGATGAAATGGATGGTTTATGCATTTCTTCTTGTCTTTTCTGGAGCTGCTCAGGACAAGCCTGTTGGGCATAGGAATGACTTCTAAGCCCTCTCTAGTGTTTGTGGAACCTGAGAGCCCTCTTGACTTCCTGGGGGTGTTGATCCTCCACCACTGGTGCTGCTGTTCTGCACAGGCCTCTTGTCCCAGCCACTGTCACTGAATGTGGGTGTTTGTGCGCGTGTGTGTGTGTTTGTGTATGAGTACACACTGTACATTTGTGTGCATACATGTGCATGCATGTGGAGGTGTTGTTTCTCAGGACACCATCCACCTTGTTTTTGAGGCAGAGTCTCTCACTGGGACTTGAAGCTTGCCAATTGGGCTAGTCTAGTTGGCTAGCAAGCCTCAGGGATCTGCCTGTCTCCACCTCCCCAGCACTAGGATTACAAGTGTGTGCCACCTGTCTGACTTTTTCGATGGATGTTGGGGGGAGCAAACTCAGGTCCTCGTGCTGTGTAGAAGCACTTCACCAATTGAGACATACTATCTTCTGAAAGCAGGTGTTCTAGATAAAAGCATCCTGGAGAGAGCCCCCCCCCCCCAGGGCTGGCAGTGAACACGACCTTGGTCATCACTATGTTTAAGGGGCAGGCACATACTCTGATGATATCGGTTCTGGTGCCTTCCTCAGAGCCCCGCATAAACTAGGAGTGGGCCTGCACTCCAAGCCCTATCTGTTTAGGGTACGGAGACCAGTGCTGCACTATGCCTGTTAAGCAAAAGCCCCGTTTGGTTTGGTGATTGTTTTTGGAGCCACTGGTTTCTGAATTTGCTTCCAGAAAAGCAGAAGTGGTCTCAAAACAGAGATGGGAATTAGACAAAGACATGGGTGGGACTTCAGTCTTTCCCAAGCATGTCTCCTGAAGGATAAGAGAAGCCTGAGGTGGGGTTTGGTGGGACTCATACCTGTCTTCTAGGTCCTTCCCTCCCCAGTCTCCCCTTTTCTGATTGCCCTTCTTCTCTACTGAGCCGCTGTCCACCACATCTGGGCCAGTGCCAGAGCCTTATCTAGGAACGACTGGTGCCTCTGCATGGTCAGAGCTGTGTGTTCTGGATGTTTGGGTTGGGAGGGGTTTTCTACTATTGATTTTCCCACAAGCCTGGAGCCCACGGCCCACAGGAAGCAGTGCTCTTATTCTAGTCTCGTGCCCCTGCTCAAGTCCGTGAGAAATAGGGGTGTTTGGGGCCTTGTCACAGCATCATCAAACTCTTGCTATTCATTTGTAGTTTGTTTTTAAGCTGGCTCATTTGGAATTAGCAAACTTGTCTCATGCTCAAAATAGATTATATTGCCAGGAATCAAAGCCAGATTCTGAGTGTGAATATGCTGGATCTTTTTCTATTTTTTTTAAGGCCCTTCTCTCCTGTCCTATAGCCTGCTTGCTTCCAGGGAAGGAATCTACACATAAAATTCTCAGAAGGAGGCAGCGAGCCCAAGTGCTCTGCAGTGGCTACATACTCTGCACTGGAAAGTTCCTGTGCTGTGTCAGTCTCTCAGTGCCAGAGCCTTGGATCTAGAGAGGCATACACAGTCTCTGGTCTGAGGCCAAGCAGATGGGTGTTGACTGTGTAGCCAGCCACCTGAGGACAGGTACCACATGCCTGCTGGGATTCCCTGTGGCACAACCAGGGAAACCCAGGGATGTAGTCCGAGCCCTGCAGACAAATCTTTATGATCTTGGTGTTCCTGCTTGTAAAATGGAGAGTTAGAGCACATGGCCCCTCACTTCTCCTCTGTTCCCCTCTGGCTCTGAAGTTTCTAGTGGCTCCTGTCCACCATAGGGGACTTCCTAGTCTGAGGATTGCTTGTACATGGAAGCCTCTTGAGTATCTGGAGGCACTCAAGTGCCCCAGCCCCATGCCTTGCTTCCATAACAAATACTAATTTCTTCTCGCTGTAAGATTGGAGGGATTCCTTTAGCCTTTTCTTTTATGCCCCAGTCTCATGATAGCATCATAATGCCTTGGGCATGCCCTTTATATACCATGTCCAATGCCCATTGTCATTGGTTTCCCTTAGTGCCATTTGACCTACAGGACTGTGTCTGCTTTCCTTGTTAAGTAAGTTGGGTGGCTTAGGATCAGCATTTAGTGACTGACAGTTAGAAATGCTCATTAAATACCTGCCTCTGGATGTTGTGGCACTGCAGCTTATGCTAGAGATATGCTGGGCCCTTGCCCAGCTGTGAAAGATCTGGAAGCCTCACTGTTGAATGGGGGTGCCTCCGGGGCCAGCTATTGACACAGAGCAGTTTGGGGCTCATTGGAAAGGCAGCCAACATGAGTCACATGTCTGTCCTAGTAGAGGGGTCCTGTGCAGAGTGGGACAGACAGGCAACAGCTCCTGCCCAGCTGTGCCCATTGGGGCTGTGGCCAGCTCTGGAATTTACATTCAAGCAGATCTAGACATGTCAGCAATGGCTCTCGTGTGTTCAGAGCTGAGTTTGGCTGACATAACCCACCTTAGGAGTTTATGGGATAATAGCAAAGTGGCAGACCAGGTTAGGATGGGAAGCTTAGTGACTTGGAATGTAGGGACAATTGCTAAACCACAGAGGGCTAGCCCATACCCATCTACCCTCTGGTCACTGGATCAGGAAGGTAGAGAAAGGAGGCAGGTGCTCAGTGGAACCAGGTATGGGTTCTGTGCATAGCCCTGCTCTGACATGGTCTCTACTGCCCCAGAGGAGACATGGTCCCTGGGAAGGGGGCAGCAGTGCGTTTTGTCATTGTTCTTCCTTGGAGATGGACCCTCCTCTGTTCTAGGCAGGGGTCCGGAACCTATAGCCCCCAAATGGTACAGTAACCTGGGCTCCCTGGGGAGAACCTTACTCCTTCCTATTGAGGCATTGGTGTCTGTCAGCTGATATGGTGGAGTGGGGCTATATCAACCATTACAGATCTTACCCCTGGGAAAGGCTGTGGAGGTGGGTCTGTACCCCTCCTTGGCTGGCCTTGCCATGACTCTGTCTGCTGCCTTTCTGTGTATGTCTCCCCCTACCCCCTCTGGTTTTGGTAGGACTGGGTCTTAACTAGCAAAGATGAGATCTGCGGCCTAAGGAAGGGAGTAAAGCAGTCACCCACATCTGTCAGCAGTTGGGAGGAGGCCCTTCCTCAGGGAAGAGACTTCCTTGAAGCCAAAGGTGGGTCCTTCTCCACCCAGCCCATTTTATATCCATTTCTTTTGGGAACCCCCAAGCTTTGCTGGGGGGAGCCAGGTACAGTTTGTTGGAACCAAGTGAGTGCTAGAAGGCTTCAGTTTGTCTTGCAGTTCCAGGACTCATCATGGAGCCTGATGTAGGCAGGGGCCTGTTCTGCATAGCAGAAAGCCTGTAGAGGCTAGTTCCTTGGTTGTGCTTATGTCAGCAGATGTCCCTCTAGGAGAAGGCCCACTGCTCACAGGTGCCCTAGTCAGGAGGGCCATGGGCTGGGCAGCCTCTGTCTAGTACCTCCAAGGGTACTTGCAGGGGGGTTTATGCTGGTGGCCACAGGAGAGTCTTATCTCATAGTGTGCATATAAATCAGTTATGCATGAGGCTGTTGTTCCCCATGGATTCTCCTCTCCCTCTGCTGCAGCACCAGGGCCGACTTGGACAGATACTCAGCATCTCCCCACAGGCCCTTGGGATGGGCTAACACTGTTGTAACCCGGTCAGCTGCCCACACTGAGAAGGAAAGAGCAGAGTAAAAGCATTTGGCCCAGGGATGGGGCTGCATGTGGTTCAGCTTTTACTGTCTTTCATTAACAAATGTTGATCTACTTTAGGAAAGAAATGAAGATTTCCTTCAAGTCTAGACATTTTTGTTGTCCCCAGTAGCTTAGCTCTGGTTGCTTTTAGAACCCTGACCCATTCTGAGCCCTCATGAATCTGTTTCACCATTTCCTTCGTGGCCTTTGTTCAGTGATGATGTAATAGGAACCTGTACCCACTTGTCACAGCTGCCTTCTGCCTTCCTCTGCTTATAGCCCCTTGTCCCTCCTGGTGGCACGAAGCAGGAACAGTGCCCAGTGTCTGCTACTCTGTCCAGGTTTACTCCCCCATAAGACCCCCCAGCAGTCACATTCCCTGTCTGGGGCGCTGCTCCTCATAGGAGGCAGAGAGTCTGTTGATCCCTGTTTTAGCTACATATTGAAATAAGGAAATATGTGAAAGAACATTTTTGTTTTTATTGCTGCATCAGAGGCATGCTGGTGGTAGTGTGGAAGCCACCTTCTTTTCCCTCCATGTGTCCCACAGCTGAGATGCTTACTATGTGGGTCCCCTGTCAAGCTTTTGTGTCACACCAGTTAGGATGAGGTCGGGTCCTGGGCTGAGTCAGTGGAGCATGGCGTGGACTTCCAGGTTCTGGCCTCCACCTTTGGCACCACATGTGGAGCCCATGGCATACCTGTCATAGGTGCATCGCGATCACTCGTCCTGTATTCACGCATCTGTATACTCCTTGGTATGGAAGCAGGTATAAAAAAGCCTGCCTTTCCCAGCAGCCACCAATGCTGGAGAACTGGGCTGTTTTGAGTCATTGTGGAAATGTCTACTCAGCCTGAGTCTCTTTAAGCTCTGAGACCTGTAATTGTGGATTCATAGACTCAACAGCCCTGCAGAGCGCAGGGTCTAAAGATGCATTAGTCCAACATTCCTCAGATGCCACAGAGAGGCTGTTCCATGCCCCCCCCAACCTCCTGTCTTTTGCTGATAGTAGCCTCTTAACAGACAGTGCACTCCTGTGAGGAGGGACTCCCCAGCAGCGGGCTGTGTGGTGGGTTAGGTGATGGGTAGGCTAGGGAATCCTTTGCTTAGGATTTGTGGGGAGTGCAAAGTAAGGCCAATGTCTTTAGACAACATTCTGTCAGTAAACAGTAGTGTGACTGGGAGGTTCAGCCAAGGACATGTGTTTGACTCCTGCCTGAAAGTTCCTGGCTCTGCCACGGTGTCCACAGCTGTCACCTCTGGACAGTCACCTGGGTGACTGTGAGTGAACTCTGCCCTTCTGGGGATGATTAGGACACAGTGGCTGTGGTTTCCTGTCAATATAGAAATTCAGAACCAGATCTGAAAGTAAGGGGTGGTACGGTATACCTGGTGAGTATTCTGTAGTGACCTGTTCCCAGACTGGGGCTTTCCTGTGTGCATGTCAGTTTCATCTTCTCCCCCACTCTGAATTCTTTCTGTCAAGGGTTTATACATTCTCTTTCCCTATTTCCTTCTTACCCCATTCCTTAATCCTTAAGGAATAGCTCGTGTACCACCCAGTGGTAAGTGAATAACGTCTAAGTTATTCAGGATAACAGAACAAGGCAACTCCCAGCAGTGTGTGCCTCATACCACCCAGTACAGTATTTGCTTGTGTTTCTGGGACTGTCCTTCACGTCACTAGAGGATAGTGCCAAAACAGTGGGAAACAAAGCCCATCTGGAGACTCTGTTGTCTCCAATTCCGTGTCACCAAAATATTCTAACTTCCTTTGAAATGTGTACATATTAGGGCAGACCATAGGTTGGACAGAAACCTCAAGGGGTGGATGGAGAGGCTTCCAACCTCCAGAAGATCTGGGATTTCCAGAGGCTGTGAGTGAATGGGAATTAGGTTGTTCACAGGAGACTGGAAGGAGCAGATTTGTCTTGAAATGTTCGTACCCGCTATTACAGCTGGAAGAAGAGAGCTTGCCAACATTTAAGACTCATGGATGCGAGCTGTGTTGGCTCTGGTCCAGCCCTGGTTGTGTGTGTGTGTGTGTGTGTGTGTGTGTGTGTGTGTGTGTGTGTCTGATCCCTTTCCTCTTCCCATTACATCTCTTCCCCCTGTCTTCGCGTGATGCGCGTGTTGTGTGTGTGTGTGTGTGTGTGTGTGTGTGTGTGTGTGTGTGTGTGTGTGTGAGAGAGAGAGAGAGAGAGAGAGAGAGAGAGAGAGAGAGAGAGAGAGAGAGAGAGTTTTTAAGCTGCAGTGAACACACACCATCAGACCACCTGACTTTAAGTGCGCAGCCTCCTGGCATGCATCACATTCATGTTGCTGTGCAATCATCACCACCCACCAGCCACAGACTCTCCTCATCTTGCCCAAATGAGACTTCCCCATTAAACACTCCCCGTCTCCCTCCCAGCCCGACACCCTGTCCTTCTTTCTGTCTGTGAACTTGACACTGCCAGCCTCATGGAGGTGGAGCCACATTTTCCTTTTCTGATGCGTTTTGCTAAGTGACATGTGTTAGATTACCTTCCTTTTAGGGCTGGATAATACTCTGTGGAAGTGCAGAGTTTTGTTTATCTGTCATCTGTTGATGGACATTGGGTTGATTGTGTAATTCTACTGTGAGTGTAGCACAGGATCCTTCCAAACGCTGTTGTTCATTCTTCGTGTGTGTTCTCAGAGGAGTTGTGGTGACTACACAGTCAGACAGGGAAGCTGTCGCCCTGCAGAGATGAGCTGCACTTGGGGCAGGCACTGCTGTGAACAGGGAGCAGGAAGGAGCAGGTGTTGCATGTGGATGGCTTTCCAGCAGGAATGTCTCCCCGCCCCCCTGCTCTTTCCATCCTACTCCTGTGTCCTACTGTGAACTAAGACATTATGACCAAGGTCAAGATGAAAAAGTGGTTTTACTCAGGAGTGGACTTGATTCGTACTCTGTGATACCACAGGTAAGGGTGGACCGACCTGTGTTTGCTGAGGGAAAGTGGCTTGGTCTTTGTGACCAGGAAAAGTGAGTGTGCTGGGAAATCAGGACCTGAGCAAATTTGGTAAGTTCTGTGGTCATAAATTCTGCACATTTGTGGAAATGTCTGGGTCAAGAGGCAAACCAGCTGGCCTGGTCTTTCTTAAAGGTAGTGTTAGATGTGGAAGACTGTTCCCTATAGCAGCTTCAGCTCCTGACAGGGTAGATGTCTGTGTGGCAGCACAACCCATCAGTGAGATCTCAAGGCTCAGTTAAAAAAAAAAAGAACAGGGGGTTGGCTTTTCTCTTCCTGACTGCAGTCATTTCAGGTTTATGGCACTTAAGGCACAGGGTCTTTGGATGTTCAGACATTTCTGAGTATGGCATTTTCCCAGCAGTCCCTGAAGGTAACCCCTCACCACCCATCAGTACTTGAGGGGAGCCCTTGCTGCTTGGGCAAGGTGTGTGGCTCAGTGGTTAGGGGCCAGTTACCAGCCAGCTTTGTCACTGGCTGCTGGACCTGAGACAGGTGAGTTAACCTTGGGTGACACTCTCTTGTGGGTAAGATGGATTTACAGAGTGAGTGACAGCTCAGGTGACTGCTGAGCTGTGGGTGAAGGTTCAGGATTCAACCTCCATAGATAGAGACAGGCCTGTCCTTAACAGGACACTTCTGTTTATTAAATACTTGTGCACACTTGCCGACTGGCTACTTGTTGCATGATCCTCTTTGTGTTTATGTTAAAACTAAACATTCTAAGGGGGCAGGTTCTGGCTTCCTCAGAGTCCCAGGACCACAGTCCCAGAGGCCTGTTTCCTTGCTTGTGGTTGCCTTTCAGAGCAGCATCCAGATGTGGGCCAGCTCTTGGAGCAGATTGAGAGTGGCAGGCCATAGAGCTGCCCTGGGTTCCAGCACCTGTTGGGCTTTCTAAACTTATGTCATCTTCCATACATAATTTTGTTGAAGGTATATTTTGAAGTAAATCCCAGAACACAGAGGCAGAAAGCTCTCAAGTGGCAATTGGTGGAGTTGAAGGGTCTCTTCAACTGATATAGAAGGGTGGCTTGTCTGAGGTAACCTTGGCAGTCTCTACTCACCCATCTCAGGCCTCCAGGTGAGGTCCCCAAGTGAAGTCAAACTACAGTTGTTTGCACGATGACCCACAAATCCCAAGTAACAGCTTTCATCGGATTGAGCACCAAGCCTTTTTCCAACCCTACAGAGCCAGGCAGACTGGGTGCTGTCTGCTGCAGACTCAATAGTGTCTGTTATACTCTGAGTACCACCTGCCCTATGGCCATGCCTGCCTCAGCTCAGAACTAGGATTGCCCTGGCCCCTGGTTCTCAGGGTGCAGGGTATGACTTGTAAGGCAGGTTTCTGTCCCAGCTCACAGAATCAGAATCCTTTATGTATGGGGTTGGCTCAGAAATCTGTCCACAGGCTGTGGCTGTGATCTGACAGGTTGGCCAGGCCTCCAGGTAGTTTCTTCCAGAAGCAGTTCCTCTGGGCCCCTGGGTGTGTGGTATGTTTCTAACATGGTCCCTGGTTCTGAGCCCAGATCACCTGGGAGACTCAGACCAACTGTTGAAGCTTGGGCTTACGTTATTTCTGGATTTCCAAGCTTCTCACCCAGACCCTCTTGGTGTGGTGGCCAAGGACCTTGCTCGTTCCTTGACGTGGGGTGCACAGACCCAGTGTGACACTCCGCAGAGTGACAGCGCTTCTCTGTGGCAGTAGCTCCTAGTAGACTTGGCCATTCTGTGTTTTTTGAATTTTGTTTGTTTGGAGACAGGGTCTCATGTAGCCCAGATTGGCCTTAAACCTACTGTATAGCCAAAGATGGTTTTGAATTTCTGATCCTCCTGCCTCTAGCACCCAAATCCTAGGTTTACAGGTGTGTACCACCGCACCCGTGTGGTGCTGGGTATTAAACTCAAGGTTTCACCCATCTAGGCAAGTGCTCTACTATCTGGACTGCAACCCCAACCCCAATTCTGCATTTGACAGAAGGCCTCCGTAATGATTTAATCTCAGAGAAGATTGGCCTTCCCACTTCCATGCCTTGGGAATCTACTTCAAAGACTCAAAGCCATCGTATTTTATGGACTGAGGTCCGTGGGAGAGGCTCTGAGTCTGTCCTGGTCCAGGCTGCCCTGGTGACCAGTGCCTGTTCCTGGCTCTTGTAGCTTTGGTTGTGGGTCTGTCTCTCCTGACGGTGCCTTTTTTCCTCTGCTTCTTATTGATTGTAGAAGCTCATGTGTCTTAGCCAGGCTAAAACTAAGAACTTTTTCCTTCCTCTTCCTGTGCTAGGAATTGAAAAGACAGTGCTTTTCCTTCTGGTGTTTGGAATTGGACAGGAGAAGCTGATGAGCTAACAAACTGTTTCTTTTCCCTCCCTGCTCATGTGTCTCTCTAGGGAGCCCCGGGGTGCAGCTCTGCCCACCAGGGTGTGTCCATTGACACCTGCTTTTCCAGATTTATGATTTTCCCCCTTAAAATGGAGCGTATTTTCATCTTCAGAGGTGTTGACTATAGGCCATTGCCTCTGTCCCTTGCTGGAGTAGAGAGGGCAAGGCCTTGAACATTTGTTGGGGGGCTCTCTTTCTGGAAGGGCTGACATTAGTTGTGTCAGGTTTGGGATGATGTTCATCAGGTGGTGGAGTGTTGGCATTGGGGTGGATGTGGATGTAGGGAGGGCTGCCACCTGGTTCCTGGTCTATTGGTTATATGTCAGAGGTGGCTTTGGTTTGGTTGTTTCAACATTGCATAGCCACTGTGGTTCTTGGGTCTGGTATCAAAGACCTAGAGGCTTCTGAGCTAAACCACTCTCTGTCCACTTAGTGATTCCAGGATGGGCCCCTGTGGAGACATGCTGGCTCAACATTTGGTACAATAGCCAGTCACACATGGGTCCTAAGTTTAAAGGATTAGAAAGATCACCCATTGCTGTGCGTTTGTATGTGTGCATATGTGTGTGTACTTGTCTGACTGGCCCCCAGGTCTGCTCTAGAAGCCCCTCTTGGTCTTCCTGAGCTTTAGTTTTTTCTTCTTCAGAAACCAACAGGACCACTTGACAGGTCCCAAGATGTGATATGGATGATCAGCTGTGTGCTGTGCCTGCTGAAGATGGAGGGTGGTACAGGGCTCTGTTCCCCTTGTGGAGCCCATCCAGGATCTAGATGACTTATGGTCCTGGACCAGAGGCTGTCTGCCTGCTGTGCTTCCAGCTCTGACCTGAGTCCCATTTCCTGCTCTGTGCTCTCCCACCCCCAGGCTCAGCACCCCAAGAGACTTTACTGTATTGCCAGGGTGCTTAGAGGCCCACTGAGGCTCACATAAGATAAGAAACAAGCAGAAATCCTTTTTTCCTTTCAAAACTCTCCAAAAGCTATTTTAGGAGGACGTATTAGAGCAAGCTGCAGTGGTGCAAGCCCTTAATCCCAGCACTCAGGAGGCAGGGCAGGAGGATTGACACAAGTTCAAGGCCAGCATGGGCTGCAAAATGTGCCCTTGATGCCACACCCTTTTCCCCCTCGGGCTTCTACCTCCCTCCAAAAAGGACATCAGATCAGCTCCTTCACTTTCTTTCAGTAACCTTCCCAGAAAAATGATCAAGGGGTGGGATGTGGGCCTCACCTCACCTTGGGGATGTTCAGTCACCTCATTTGCAGAGCCTTCTGCTTGCTTTATGCTATGAGAACACATTAGGGGATCTGACCAGGGCTTCTCGTTGGTCAGTGTCTCAGTATAGGGCTCTCCAGAACTATTCTGGAACTCTGCTCTCCTTTTTTTGTACTTGTTTGTTTTTGAGACAGGGTCTCACTATGTAGTCCTGGTTGACCTGGGACTCACTCACAGAGATCTGCTCACCTCTGCCTTCTGTGTGTGCTGGGATTAAAGGTATGTACCACCACACCTGGCCTCCTTTCTCCTTTTAAGGTAATGTAAGTACAGGCCTGTTCCCTTCCCATGCGGGGATATCAGGGGCATGGGACCTAGGCTCGGTACAGCCTGGCACAGAGGGGCTTGCCTCTGTCTCCCTGCCTTGAGCACTGTCCTTGAGTATAAAAACACTTGCAGAGTACCCACCCAGGACCACTTTGATAGCCCAACAGCAGCTTGGGTGTGGCAGACACAGACATGTTTTGTATCTTTCTATGGTATCTATCATATTTAAAGAACATGACCTGGGCTGATTTTTGGAATGTATTCTTGGGGAATATGTCCATAATTTTGTGTGGCCTTCTGAATTTGGTTCTATAGTTCTGGGAAGATAACAGTTACTGAGTAATAGAGTAGCACTACAGCCTCTCTGCAGGAGCTCCAGGACATCTTCCTGGCAGAAGACCAGTGGGATATGTCTCTGTAGAACCTCATTGCTATGTCGCAGGCCCCGACTGCTTCCTGTGTTGTTCTGTTTTAGTATTTTTTATGTTATTTTTATTTATTTTATGTGTATAAGTATAGTGTCTGCATGTTTGTAAGTGCACCCGTGTCATGCAATGCTCACGGAGGTCAGAAGAGAGTGTTGGATCCCCTGGAACTGGAGTTAAAGATGGTTGTTTGCCACCATGTGGGTGCTGGGAATCAAATCCAGGTCCTCTGTAAGAGCAGCCAGTGCTTTTAACTGTTGAGCCATCTCTCCACCCCAACTGCTGCCTGTTTAATACAGTCCTGTGTGGTTAGATCTGAGCCAGGGTGATGGCACAAGTGAAAGTCTACCTGTCCATCTTGGTGGCCCAAGAGGCTACAGAGGATGACCACCCCAAGAATGCTCCAGATAGACAGACATAACCAACATTGCTGATGTCTTTCCCTCACCACAGGGTGTTTCTGGCCTTGTTTCTGATATGGAGAGTAGTCCAGCATGAGGCACATGGTAAGGGACCTGCTAAAGCCTGGTTTTGCATTTCCATCTCCTTTTTCTTTCCTTTGTAACCACATTTCTGCACATCAGGAAACAAAACACCTACAACACTCTCTATAGAAACACACCTTACAGTGACCTTGCTGTTCATGTCCTTTTGGGAAACAATATCCCATTTTATCTTAGGATGCCTTCTGAATCCACCAGTCACCAGCCTGCAGCCCCCTTCCGACCTCCCCTGGCTGCTTTCATGATTCTAGCCCAGATCTGTGCTCTGAGTCTCCTTTTGTCAGACCCATGAGCTCAGGCTGTCTGGGCCGCTCCCCACTCCTGGGAGATGGATTACAGCCATTGTTTTGGAGGCCTCTTGGCACACAGACAGCAGGGTTAGGCAGAGGCCCAGGCTCCCAAGAGGCACTGGCTTGCATTCACTGCTGGCCTCTGCTTTGAGTCTGGAATTGATACCTTAATAAAAGCTGTGGTGCCCAGCCCCTCTTACACACGTATGCAGATTTATTGTGTGGGTCTGTCTGCCTGAGTGTCTAACTTATTAAAGACAACAGAATGGATTCTTTCTCATCCATTATTTGAGGAGAATAATACGTCTCTGTCAGATTAGCTTCTAGGGACTCACAGCTGAATAGTCACTGGATATTAATAGGCCAAGAACTCACCTCCTCCTGCAGCCAAAAAGTGTATTCTCAACATTTAAATACTTTACTGTTCGATACTGCTAGAAATCAAGCGGATAGAAACCGTCAGTCACATGGGGCTGTGTTCTTCTCTGTGTGAGGCACACTCGTACAGAGGAGGAACAGGGGCCCTGGAGCTCACTCGCCTCTGCACCTGCCCTCCCAGGCCTGGTCCACAGCCAAGGCCGCCAGGCTTTTTTTAAGATCAAGCTGCTGAGGGTGGGAGGGAAGCCAAGGCAAAGGGGAGGTCCCTGGGCCTTTCTGTTCACACACTCTGTCCCCTCAGGAAAATCTCTGGGGGAGGTGGTAGTAAGGGTTGTCCCTCTTCTCCCAAATAGAAAGAGAATAGAGCCCTAACCTCCAGGGAATCAGAATGGGACTGTGTTTGACGGCAGGGTCCTCTCTGCAATCTAGTTAAAATGAGGTCATTAAGGTGGCTGTAATCCAGTGTGATTGGTGTCCTTATAAAAGGGGAAACTCGGACACAGAGTCACAAACATAGAAGGAGCTGACAAGAGGACATGAGTAGTAGACAGCTAGCTACCCACAGGCCAGGGATGGAGGCCTGGAGCAGACGTCTCTATCGCTGAAGGAGCTAACCCTGAGGCCCTTTGACCTTGTACACCAAAAGCTGTGAAAGATAAACTTGTGCTGTTTAAGTTTCCCAGATAGGAGTCCTTTTTATGGCAGCCCCAGATTTTAAAAGTCTGCAGGGTTATAAATTTACCTTAAGACATGAGAGGAGTGTGGTTATACTATTTGATATGACCAAGCCCCCTTCTAGTTTGGGTGACCTTGGCTGGTAGAACCTTGGTCTGGGGTTTTGTTTCAGGACACTCTGGGCAGACTGGCGCTCCCACCTAGCTTTGGGTGCTGGGGGGACATCCCAATTACAGCATACTTCTCTACTCTGTAGAGCAAAAACCACTAGGGTATAACTGAGGTTCTGCCTGGAGCTTGGGCACTAGCCCTGCCTGGCTCTGTGTAAATATCTTCTCTGGTCCTGGTTCTGCAGTCTCCAGGAGACAGGCCTCTCTCACATCTGACCCCTCACTTCCAGTGATCACTTCAGCTGAACTGTCCATGAGCTCAAAATTAGAATACAATCCAAGTAGGAGCTTTTTCAGGATGAGTTTAGTTCAGAGGTTATGATAAACAAATTCTCAGTTGTTCTGTGGTCTTTTAAAGACAGATGGGGAAATGGGGTGTTTATGAATAGGTTCTCCTCCTCCCAAGCGTTATGGGCTCTATGGCCACACAGGGTCTCCAGTGGAGCTGACAGGACTCTCCCAATTTGGCCCCATGGGCAGAGTATGACTTTATGAGGCTTACAGCTTTTACTATTAAAACACTACTTCTGAGGGGAAGAGGGTTTCATCAGGTTCCAGGGATATAGCACAGATGAAGGGTTCCTTGGGTTAAGAGATGCCCATCCCAAGAGTTGGGTTATAGGCCATCCATAAGAGTACTCTGGTCCACTGAGAGGCCTGGGGAAATGACTCAGTGGGTAAAGCGAGGACCCAAATTCAGTTTCCAGAACTTATGTGGAAAAGCCAAGCATGGTGGCACATGCTCGTAATTTCAGTGCAGGGATGTGGAGAGAGGCAGGTTCCTGGGGCTTTCCAGTCAGCTAGCCTAGCCTAACTGGCAAGCTTCAGGTCAGTGAGAGACCTATTCCAGAAGCACAGTGAATGGTATCTAAGGATGACAGGCTGACCTCTGGCCTCCATGCTCATACATCCACATATATATACAAACATGGACACACATACACATTCTGGAAAACTGTGTCAAAGTGTTGGGAGATCCATTAGAGAGATTAGAGACCTTGTGTTGGATGAGGGTGGGAGTGCTGGTATGTGTGCTGAAGGTGGCCAGAGGGTGCAGGGGTATGACCACAGTGTGAGTGAAGATGGAGCTGGAGGTGATTTTGCTTCCTGTGGTGGGTTGGCAATTGACTTCAAATGCAGGGAGGCCTGTGTCTAGGGTGGTGGTATGTGTGTGACCCAGAGCTGGAGTGCAAGGAGGGAAAGTGGAGGGAGAGCTCCTTAACCAGGGCCTAGGTCTGGAGTGGTGGACAGTGGTGTGTAGGGGCTGCCACGGCTATATCCATGTCCTTGTCCATATGTGGCAACTTCCCCTAGTTCCAGGGTGAGGCCTTCCGAGGTATCCCTGGTCATTTTTCTCCCAAGTCCGCTCTGTGAACCCACACCTGAAGCACTATCCATTCTCTTCTTGGGAGCTCTAGGTTTGCTCACAGATAAAGGTGGAAATGCCTGTAGGCATGGCAGATGCCTACTGCTTGAAAAACCTGCAAACTTGAGTTTCACTTTCTGGAGGCTGTGTGCTCTCCTGCAGGTGTCTGATGAGTGACTGGGCAGGCCCATGAGGCTGGTGAGGCAGATCAGTCTGCTTATTGGTGCTGAGACACGCAAGTGTCCAAAGCAGTGCATTCAGAGAAGTACCAGCTTTCTCGTTACCTGCCAGTATTCCCCTGGTGCCACGGCCTGGGCTGGACGCTGACACCCCCAGTAGTGACTGCTGCCCTGCACAGAGTTTGGTGAGACCAGGGTGGACTGGGAGTTTTCACTGGTCATTTCACATCTCTGCCTAGCTCTTGCTTTTGCCTTCCCACAGTCTGAAGGAGGCAATTAGGGTGGAGTCTGGTCAAGACCAGATGCTCTAGGATTTCTTCACAGGGGAAAGGGAGGCCACTCTTGTTTCTCGCCTGGTCCCTGGGGCTGCACTCAGGGTGTGGGGGTTGTGCTCTGACCTCCGGGTGCCACCCGGCCCAGTCTCCTCCTGGTTTCCAAAAGGCAGACTGCACTTGGTGATATAATGAACATCTGACCTCAGGTAGAATGTTACTACATGTATGGGTCAGTCCCAGAGAGGAGACATTCAACACGGTTAAGTGTCACCTGCAGGCAGGCCAATACCCTTCCCCTCCAGCTGTTCCTACACTGGAGAGGCATTGGGCTGGGCATGAACCAGCTTGGTTGCCTCTTAGTAGGATCCCTATATAGCAGAGCCTTGCTTCTGGTTCTAGAGAGGTGGCTGTGCTTCTAAAGTGACTGTCAAGTTGGCAAGAGACAGGGGAGGCCGTCTGTGGGAGTCTTTGGAATCGTGCTGGTTCTCACTTACCTCCTTCCATCCTATGTCTGTGGCACAGCCAGGGATGTTCCGATTGGAGTTGGGTTTCTACCATGGGAGCCACAGCATCAGGCATTCATGCCATGTCAGACATGATACCAGGAGCCCATGTAAATCCTCTGTGGTGGTGACTGTTAGCCCTCATCTCTATTAGTAGCAGGAGAGTCAAGCTCAGGGAGGGTGTTGATATGGCCAGCATCTCATGCCACAGCTTAGACTTTAACAGCTAAGGGCAGGGCAGACTGATGGGAGCCCTTGACCTCCTTCTTCCAGAAGGTCATGCAAGAGATGGTGTCTACCTCTCAAAAGCTACTGCAGGCCTCCTTTTGCACCCACTTTCCTGAGTTCCTAATATTTGCAGAGGGGTACAGTGCCTAATATGGAGCTGCTGGCTTAAGCAGCAGTGGATGGCACTGGCCTCCACTCCATGAGGCTGTATGACAGTCTAGGACCTGTCCCTCCTTGCTGAGCAGCTGTGGTTGACTCTGCATAGTTTCATGCCACACCAAGTCTCGTTGTTTGTGCCACTCAGCAAACCACCCCAGATGTGGGAAATGCTGGATCTTCTCACAGCTTTGTGGTTGCTTGTGCTGTCCCACTGCTTGTCTGTGGTAGCTGCAACACATCTGTGTTCTTGTTGGCTCTCATCTGGGTCCCAAAAGCTCTCTGCTGCTAGCCCAGACCCATGTACAGTTGCCAGAGCACTGGGAGGGGTGGCAAAGAAATGAGACTATTTCTAAAGCACTGTAGCCCATTGCTCCAAATCCATTTTCTCCGTGACATTTCAGAATTTAGTGCCAGACATCGGATCTTGGGTAGAAGACTCCACTTTATTTGAGTAATGAGCATGTGGTTCTGAGGCTCCGTGTTTGTGGTCTTTGTTAGCATTCTACTGCTGACATCATACATGTCATCATAATTCCCCCAGTGTCACTATAGATGGGAAACACAACTCCTGTGGCTGTGGGCCTGGGGTAGGAATTTGAGTTCACCTCAAAGCTGAGCTCCATAAAGCACATTGCACCCAAGGATCAGACAGGACAGTGTGTGAACAGGGAAGGTGGCATTTAAGACAGGCAGTAGTAGAAGATCACAGAGTTCCAGAGTTGGTGAAATGATGAAAAGAGGGATGGGCAGGACCCTATGCTATCAGAACAGCTGGTGGCCAGACACATACCAGGGAAGCGACTATGCATTTGTTCAGCCAATTCATTCCAGAATTGACTGAGCAAGGTGGATAGAGCTGGACCCTGGGCAAGCAGGACCCTGACTCTGATTTCACTGTCTTTTTACCCTCAATTCTGTCATTGGAGTCCCAGTTTTTCTACTCTTTGGAATACGATGCTGGTAGTGCTCCTAAGGCATGCTGAAATCACACAAAGGCTGAAAGGGCACACTGAGAGTTGGTAGTTCCAGCAGGTGGGATGTCCCCAGGAAAGGTCCACTCAGGTGTTACCACGTTCTTAACTGAGACAGCAGTGCATTGTCTGAGACAGCTCACAGGGCATCACTGGTGCCTGGCTTTCCGGTGTTTACTTTGGCAGTTGCCATGAACTCATAGCAGTGGCAATCAACTCATAGCAGTGGCCATGAACTCATAGCAGTGGCCATGTTCTCATAAGACCACTTTGGCCTCACCTTGGCCAGTTTCTTAAAGAAAACAGATTTAGTAGGCAAAGTAGTGTGCACCAAAAAGATGGAGACAGGCTCATTGTTGGTGACACACAGAGTACCAGGTGTTGTCTATCCATCCCTGACCCCATACCTGTCCCTGCCCCCGTTCCCGTCCCCATTCCGTCCTGTCCGTTGTCCGTTCCCCCCCCCCCATCCTCCCACCTCTTGCTGCAGGGATGTCACTACTCTTCCCTCGTCCCTCATCCCTGAATTCCTAGGAACCTTTGGGTTCTGGGCCACTGTGTGTATCATGCCTGAGGAGCAGGCACAAGGCTCAAGGCATTTCTCTCCAGTCTAGCGGCGTTGGCACCCTTAGGGTGTGACCAGCTCTCCTGCCTCAGTGGCACAGAGTATCAGGCAGCCTCAGAACTCCAACTGTAACACGTCTGTGCTAGATTTAAAAATTATTCATGAGAATAATTTAAGAACATGAAAGTTGGAGAAGTAGAAAAACCACCCAGCATCCTCATGTCAGCTGAGTGTTTTGACTTCCCTGTGTCTCATTCCCGGCTAGTCCATATGGATGCGTATTTTTATATAGTTGTTTTATTGTGTACATAAAATTTTGTCTCCTGCTTAACATAAGTATTTTGCATATTTGATAGGGTCTTTGTCATTAGAATTTTTAATGACTGCATAATATCCTCTTATGGGACTGTAACATAAATTAACGACTTAGTGGAGAATATTTTAAGTTCTTTTCCGCTTTTATAGTATTTGTACATGGAATGTCTTCCTTGTATGGGGTTAGTTTGTTGTGATAACTTCACAGAAGCCTTAGGGTGGAACTGGAGGAGGAAAGAGGCCCTATGTCTCGAGGCTCTCTGGAAAGAGCTGCAGCTATCTGCAAGGCTGGGGTTCACTTCACTGTCACTCACTGTAGGGGACACGGGCACTGAGCTGAATAACCTCCTCAGGGGAGCTTGGCACTTTGGAGAGGCCATTCTTTGAATCGGGTATGGCTCAGATGGATCACATTGCGTCAGCCACCTTTCACTATGTGTTTCCTCGTGAGGAAAATGGGTCAGTGAACCACAAACCCTTTGTGGAAGGAAGACTTTGTATTTAGTAAAAAGACCAGCCCATATAAGGAAAATAGGATTAACTGAGTTAGTCAAGGAGACACTGGACTCGACATAGAGCAAATGTTGATAAGACGTATTTACTTTAAGAAATTAGGTAGTCAGGACTGGAGAGATGGCTCAGCAGTTAAGAACACTGACTGTTCTTGCAGAAAACCCGGGTTTGAATCCTAGCACCTACATGGCAGCTAGCACCTGTCTGTAACTCCAGTTCCAGACAGCCTCTTCTGTCCTCCGTGGGCATTGCATGACACGGGTACACTCACCTAGATACAGGCAATACACGCATACACATAAAATAAAAATAATAAATATTAAAAAAAAGAAATTAGGTAGTGTTCATGTTCTGCATACTGAGGCCACTTTATGAAAAGCCTCTCCCACAGCCTACCTGAGGTGCCCTGGGTCTTCTCCCTAGCTCAGGCAGCTCTTGCTGTATAGTGCCTGCCTAGCATGTTTTTGCTCTTCTACTGTGTTCCTGTCTTTCTAGAAGATTCCCTGAGGTCACCCTCATTCTGCTTATGGACTAGGACAGCATGCTCTGAGCATTTTTACAAGCCTCCTCTCAGCCCTCAGCCTGGCTGTGGAACCCCTTGGTGCACATGGCAGCCACACATGCATGTTTTCCCTGCTGGGTTGTGCTGGCTCTGCCCCATCTCCCTGAGCATTTTTGGGGTGCCCCCTCTGCTTTCCTGGCCCCTGCTCATCTCCCTCTTCTAGCTCCCATGGGGAAAGTGCTCTGTCTGAGCTATGCTTAGATTGGGTTTCTCCTTCTAAAGGGGATACTTCGTTGCAGGGACAGCTTGGTCCAGCCTGGAATTGGTGAGCATTCACAAATGCCCATTCCTCCCACATGCTGGGTTGGCCTTTCTGGACCCCACTGCCAAGGGCATCTTGTCCAGTGATGACTTGTGAGAAGCAGGGGTAATGTGTGGTCACATTTTCATTTCACAACACTGACCAGGCAAGGACCATGATGTGGAAACTAGGCCCATAGCAAGGCACGGTGTAGGTGGCGGTGCCTACTAAGAGCAAGGTGGCATTGCAGCTGGCCCCATGGGACCTGATCAGCACTGGACCAAGGCACAGTGTGGTTGCTTTATGGGTGTTTGAGACTGACCTAGGTGGGCAGAATGCCGGTGGTGACTAGGTCAGGGTTAGCATGGTGTGAGATGTGTGGGGTTAGTGTGAGGTCTTCTCCTGCTAGCTCTGCTGCTGCTGCCCTCACCTTTGACTCTGCACTGTGAAGTGCTCTCTGCTTGCCAAGTCCCTCACCACTCTCCTGTTATCTGCTGTCAGGTATTATTTTATTTTAATGATTGACTTTAATATAAGTCAAAGAGGAAAGCATTTGCTAAAATCCTTCCTTTTTTGTAAAAGACATTTTCTAGTCAAGCTTTTGACACGTCTCTTCTGTAATGTAAGGGGATCAGCCTTGGCTGGAGCTGGAAAACCAGAACAAACAGAATTGAGGCTGAAAGTGAAAATCTTCAAAATGAGACTGAGAAAGGGCCGTCTAGACCACAGTGTTCAGGATTTCCACTGATGGGGAGAAAATGGGCATGCAGCAAGTGTAAAAGACCAGGTCCTGCCCAGCTCACCTGGGCCTCCATCTGCCTCATCCTATAGACACTGTCCCCCAGAACAGGACCAGAGCTGACTGATCACCTTATAACACATTTAAGAAAAAAAAAATAGTATTTTTCAAGAAATTTCTGCCTTTGCTCCTTTGAAGGGAAAGAAGGGGAAGGCTTAAAATTGCTGCTTAGAAAGTCCAGGCACCCCCAGAAATATGCAGGCGACAGACATCGGTCCAGGACTCTTACTGTGAATAAGAGCTATGCATATATTTTATTTGTAATTTTTGGAACTTTAAATTTTCAGCGAAGTTGTGACTCTTGTACAGAGATACTACATACTCCGTATCCAAATCTTGCATTTGGGGATATATTTGCTTTAGCTAAAGGGCCAGTATGGGCATGTTATTAACCTTGCTTTACTCACATGTCCCCAGCGCTCTCCTGCCGCCTTTTCTGTGCCTAAACACACAGCCAGGATACAGTAACTTGTGAGGAGCAAGGAGAATGTGTGGTCACATTTTCTTTTGTCTTCCAGCCTGGGCCCCTGGGCTTATTGTGTGTTACCCAGAGTCTCAGCCCCTTCCCTCAGAGATGCTCTGCAAGACACATTCACAGTCTGCAGCTGATTCTGACTCAGGTTACTGAACAGACCAAGCAAAGACCGTAGTGTGGAAACCAGGCCTGTGGCAAGGCATGGTGCAGGTGGCTCTCAGGGGGGCCCTGTGGGACCTGAATAGCATGTGGCTGAGGCACAGCCCTGGTCTTAGTCCTTTTAGGCTCCTCTTGAGTGTGACAGCTTCTCACATTTACTTCTGTGCTTTTAAGGTATATTGTGCATACCCTTTTTTTTAATGTAAAGGAAAAATTTTTATTAAAATAAAAATAATTCCCAGCTGGGTGTGGTGGTGCATGCCTTTAATCCCAGGCAAAGGCAAGCAGATCTCTGGGAGTTCAAAGCCAGCCTAGTCTACATAGTGAGTTCCAGGTCACCTGGGGTTACAGGGAGACCCTGTCCCAAAAAGACCAAAAATAAATAAATAAATTAATTAATTAATTAAAAAATAATTTGAAGCTCTCTTTTACTAGTTTAACGAAAAGATTTTTTTTCCAAGTTTTTGTTGCTGTTTTCTTTTTGGTCACTCCATAACATTTTCCTCTGCAGTTCAAAGTCTTGAAGCATCGTTTAGAGCACAGCATGCATCACTAGTGGGCATGGTCACTTCAAATCTCTCCAGTGTGTTGTCATAGAGAAGACTACTCAGTGAGTCTCAGCACAACTGTCTCAGGCTATTATTTTTTTTTTCTGAGGAGTCCTGGTCAAGGATTTTGAAGACTGTCCTTCACATTGTTATTTTTTCTCATGATCACACTGAGATCATGTGCTTGGGAGAAAAGACTCTAGAAGTCGAACATCCATCCTTTTTAAAACACGTCATGGGCTAATTGTGAGTAGGAAGGGAGGAATCATAGCCTGTGTAGACAATGTGAAATTCTGCAAGGCGAGGAAGCCAGGGTGGGGTCCTCAGTGCTGGCATCATGCCGTGCAGTCCTGGTGCTTCCTCAGAGTGTCATTCCCAAGGAACCACAGGATAAACATTTTGTTTATGTGCTACATATTAAGAAACTGAGAACTGGGGGTGCAACCAGAGTTGTCTGAGGTAGACCCGGATAGACCAGCACAAACCTTTCCCAGTGTTTCAGGTGCCACTGGCTCAGGGCCTGACAGGCTAAGTTGCTGGTGCCTGTTGTTCCTGCATGTTGCCATGGGCACGTGGATGGAAGGGCTTTGGCCAGATGAGGCAGTTGAGGGTATGTATGGTGAGTGTACAGGGTTGCACGCCAAGTTTTGCATGTATGTGAAAGGTTACATGGCAGAGCGCTGGCCACAGTGTTCCTGAAGTTGATGGTCTCAGCATAGGGAGTTGCACAGCTCCCAAGAACCAGGTACCCATGTTTTTTCTAATTGCTTTTCTCTGAGCACAGAGCAAAATAAATGCAGGGCTGATATTTGCCATGATGTGCCTTTTGTTCATGGTCAGCGGAATGTATTTGAAACATACTGACTCAGAGGCCACAGTAGAAACTTGCCCTCCAACCATCTGAGCAGCACTGAGTTCTCCAAGTCTGGTTGGAACAGTGAGTGTTAAGGATGAAGCAGAGTCTCAGAGCCTAGGATGTTTAAGCCCGAGCCTGGTCCTGTGCTAGTGGTGGATGGGGCAAGACCTGCTACTGGGAAGGCTAGTAACTCAGTCTTTTCATCTCCTCCCCTCCAGTCCTGAGTCTTTTCCTCTCTCTCTCTCTTTTTTTTTTTTCAGTGCTAGGAATCAAGCCCAGGGCCTTGCATGCTAGGCAAGTGTTTTAGTACTGGGCCACATCCCCAGCCACATCCCTGACCCTCACTCCCAAGTCTCACACATTCATGTCTTTTGACCATTAGCTGAGTGAAGGTTCTGGAGCTGGTGGGATGAGCTAGGGCAGCTTGCCATGGCCTCCAGCTGCTCCTCAGATGTGTCCCCAGCATGTTGGGGATGAGAGGGTTCATGTGTGGCACAGCTTGGGGAAGCTCAAGGGATCTGTGAAATGTGTCTATGGTGCCAAACCATCCCTCTTCCAACCAGTTGGTTAGGAGGAAGAGTGCCTCTTTTCCTAGCTGTAGCTTCTGATAGGCCTTTTACTTAAAACCAAAGCCCAGTCTGCTTTCTGAAGCAGAGGGCTGGGTGTTTGCTGAGATGCTGTTTGAGAACCTGCAGTATGCATGATGATTCTACAGCCTGCCAGGGCGCCTCTCCCAGATTCTGTTGCTCGTTCGTTTTGAGCCCCTTTCTTAGTAGGTTAGAAATACATTGGTTGGTTGGTTGGTTAGTGAATACTGGGTCTTCATCTGGTGGCACTATTTTGGGAGATTGTAGAACCTTTAGGAAGTGAGCCTGGCTAGAGGAAGTGGGTCTCTAGGGTGCAAGCCTGGAGGGCTGCAGCCTGGCCTTATTATCTGTCCTGTCTCTGCTCCCTGGTCTGTGGTGATCTGAGCAGGCAGTTGCCTGCTCCTGTCCCCATATCCACAAGCTGTTCCCACACAGCTGCCTTCCCTGCCATGATGGAATGTGAGCCGAAGTAAATCCTTTCTTCCTTAAGTTGCTTCTTGTCAGGTGTTTGGTCACAGCAAGACAAGTAGCTGGTAGTAAAAGCTGAGGTTGTAACATAAGCAGCAAGTGCCTCACCCTGTCTGAGAGGACCCAAGGTTGGTTCTTCTGTTCCACCATGCTGTGACATCCACCCCCCAAAATCAGAAGCAGCCAGGAGTCCTGGGTTCATGTGAATCCCTTGGTGGAAATGCTTGACCCTGGGAGGTATGGTCTCTAGCTGGAAGCTGGTCTATTCTGAGAGCCTGGCTCCTGACTAAGCTGCTCTTCAGTGGTTTGAAGAGTCTGAGTCTTGAGACATGGGTTTCAGTCTGAGTAAGCACCTCTTTTTTCAGAATCTGGCAACCTGACTTTTTATAAACTCAAGTGTTGCTGTTCAGATTGACCTTGGTGATAATTACTGAGTAGTGTCTGAATGACAGTGACAGGTGATGATGAGGAGGCGACCAGTCAGGGGTATTTTGGGGTCTTACTCTGTGCCTGACCAGATGGTTTAGTAGCTGGAGTGTCACCTACAGTGACAAAATGTAGGGGGTTAAAAGCAGCCTGTTTATTTTCTCTTTTCTTTCAGAGCAGTTTTTTTTTTTTTTTTTTTTTTTTTTTTTAAAAAAAAAAAAAAAAAAAAAAAAAGAGGACGATAAATCTTTCACTGTGATATATCAAAATAACTTTGGAGGCCCTTGAGCTGTCTAGATATACGATGGTAGTACAGTTGTGATTTTCTTCTCTCACTCTGTTGGAGTAGGTGTTAGAAGTAGTGTTTTTTTTTTTCTTTTTTTTTTGAATAATTTTTTTTTTTTTTTTTTTTTTTGGTCTTTTTGAGACAGGGTCTCCCTGTAGCCCCAGCTGTCCTGTAACTCACTATGTAGACCAGGCTGGCATTGACCTCACAGGGATCCGCCTGCCTCTGCCTCCGGAGTGCTGGGATTAAAGGCATGCGCCACGACGCCCGGCCAAGAGCAGTATTTTTATACCTGTTACAAACATGGCACAGCCATGTTGTTACTGCTCTCATTTCACAGGTGTACCTGTCACTAAGACGACCTGTCTGTCTATCTGCCACAGCACCCTTTTCCCCATAGCGGAGGGAGCACCATGGCTGGTTTCCAGCCTGAACACATGGGCCCTGAGCACAGAGCTCCATCCACCACGTGGTTTCATTGAGGCCATTTTTGTATTTGAATAGCATTGCTGGGGTGTATGTATGGGGCCTTCTGAGTGGCCCTGAGAAGTGACAGCCCAAGAAGGTGGAGTACATGGCTTAGCTGCATTCATCATCAGGCAGCCACCACACCACTGAAGACATGCAGAAGGGATGAGAGACGGTTCTTGTCCCCACAGAGGACCTGGGGTCTTGTATGCTATATGTTTGTGAACGAGAAACTGGTATGAAGGGCAAACCTGGGCCACAAGGACTCGAGGCAGTTTGCCCAGCCTCTCAGTTTGGAAGAAGTTGGATGACTCATGAGACCCCATTGTCATGGGCTGGGCCCTGCCTAATATCTTGGGCTTAGACCCTGGCTCCAGACCTAGGCCCCTTCCTCCACTGTGTGGCCTTATCCTCTGTCCTTTCTCCACTCCCACCCACATTTGGTCTAGGCTTGTGGGGATTGGGGATGACATGTGTGTCCCTGAATACCACCTGTTTTCCAGATTCTCCCTCCTGGGATTCTCACTTCCAGATCAGAGCTACCTGCCTCCCCACTGCTCCTAGACTTGTCCAGTGTGCCCCCTCCCTACACTGCACCTCTGTCTTGGCCACTTGGCCTGGTCTCTGCCCCCTCCAGTGTGTTCTTACCCTACAACCAGAGAGAAGTTTCTAGAACAGCCTCAGAGCATCTTCTACATTCTGTCTCTCATTGTGTACCTTCTGCCCCTTGTCTGGGGCTGCTACTACCCCTGACCCCTCCTCATTTTCTCCTTGCTTCTCTCAGGTCTCCCCTGAGTCCCACCTCTGTGGGCAGGGCATAACCTTCCACAGAATCCTCCCAAGGTACCTCCGCAGGGTGTGCATGGCGTGTTAAGTGCATCCAGCAGGGGGTGCATGGCGTGTTAAGTGCATCCAGCAGGGGGTGCTACCTGTGCCTACTGTAGCCCTATGGTTGGTGGGCTGGGAAAAGAGAGGGACAGAGGAACAGCAGTGTCTGGGAGGGTGAGTAGCAGCCCAGGAGTCTATATCTGTGACCATATGTGTTCTGAGTTCTGAGATGCCTGGTTTACGGGCCATTTCTTTTCACTCTGGTAGCTTGAGGGGTTGGGAGGTGGGGCTACCTCCTCTAGAGGTGGCACAGAAGATGCCCTAGCCTGGGCTCTAGCCCTGTGTGCTCTGGGTTCAGAGCTAGCCTTGTGGTGTATGCTGCATGCTGCTCAGACTCTATGCCTCAGCGTGGTCCGTAAGAGTAGGCATGGTGATGACTTTGAGGATGCAGTGTGCTGCAGTGTCTTCACAGAAAGTCACTGCATGTGGGCAGTGGCACTGGTAGTGGCTTTCTTTTCCTCTCTTTCCTCTTCTTCCTCCTCCTTCCCCTTTCCAGTAGCTCACTGTTGGGGGTTATGAGTGGAACTCTGCTGTGAAAAAGTCCTGTTCAACCCTTAGAAAAGTTTTTGTTTTTGTTTTGTTTTGTTTTGTTTTGTTTTGTTTTTGCTGTTTTTGAGACAGCGTCTCCCTGTAGCCCCAGCTGTCCTGGAACTCATTATGTAGACCAGGCTGGCCTTGAACTCACAGAGATCCTCCTGCCTCTGCCTCCCAAGTGCTGGGAATAAAGGGGTGCACCACCACGCCTGGCTTAGAAAAGTATTTTTGAGTTTTAATGACATGTTCAGAATGAGCTCCTTGTGCCTTCCTTAACTAGAAGGTTAGGGTTGTGGACAACTTCTCACCAGCTGGGTGACCTCTAATCATTTAACCTCTCTGATCATATGAGTAAGACAGAACCATGATGAATCGCCAGTGGCTGGTGCACAGTGCATGTTCCCAGATAGGCAAAGTCTTTAGTACCTTGTCCTACCTGGTGCCCTGAGCTGTTTCACCCTTCTTACTACCTCCAGAATTAGGGTTACAGTAGATGTAGTCAGTGGAGGTGGGGAAGGATTGGAGGGTAGACATGGAGAAAGTATGTATGCTTTGAGAAAACATTGATCAGTAACCTGATCAATGTGGTTGCCACAGATTAGGACTTGATTCTAGAACCATTAGCTCCTCCAGGGCAGTATTGGTCTCTGATTTATTTATTCAAGTTAAAGATGAGATGGTTTGATCCAGTAGCTGTCATATGTGAGAAACCAGAGGTATTATTAGTCACAAAATCCTACACGCCAACTACAAAGTAGAAATTACTTCATTAAGAACACAGTACAGCTGGGCATGGTGGCGCACACTTTTATTAGTTCCAGCACTTGGGAGGCAGAGGCAGGTGGATCTTTGTGAGTTCAAGGCCAGCCTGGTCTACATAGTGAGTTCAGGTCAGCTGGGACTACAGGGAACCCCTTTCTCAAAAAAAAAAAAAAATGAACACAGTACAGCCCTGGAGCTCCACCGCCAGCCGGTTTAGTTTTTCACACAGCTCCTTTTACTGCAAAGCCACAGTCAGTTAGCCTCTGTTATGTATATGGCAGGGTCTCTGAATAAGCATTGCCAACAGTGGGCTGAAAGTTTATTTATAACCCAGTAATCAGAAGAGCTGATTCCAAGTATCTTTTTAGAATTTGTTGGTTGCAAAAAAATTTTTAAGTAGAGTCTAGATGGGTCTTAAAACATTTGTTACTGTGTGGGTGGAAAACACTTGGGGTCTGGAAGGGCAGAGAAGCCTTGTGCTGGGTGGCTGTTTTGGGGCATGGTTTGGGTTGGAGGGTTTCTCTCCCCCTCCTCTGTATGCTCTTCCTATGAAAAGCCCAGCTGTATTACTCTACTACAATCCAGAAGCCAGGGAAGGAGGAGAAGGCCACTGAGAGTAAAGGGGCTGGGGACAGGATAGCTTTTCTCAAACGCAGAGTATGAGCAGGGCAAATAACATTTGGGGAAGTTGTCTGTTCACGTAGGCCCCAGGAAACCTCTTAGAGCTAGTCCAGCACATAGTGGGCACACACCGTAGGCATGCACAGCGGACCCAGTACAAAGAGTGCTGGCTACATGGAGAGCTAGCTGGGCCCCTAGGGAGGGTTCCCACCGCCCAGCATCCTCATTTGCTCAGGAAGTGGCTGTCCGCAATGCTGGGCCCATGGGAGGTTTCCAATTTGGGTTATGCACAGAAACACTTTTTATTCACAGAAATCAGACTGAAGTGGGTGGAAAATGCATTAAGCTGTGTGGCTGTGGAACTGTTACTTAGTTTGATTTAATGTTGATAAATGATAGCAAATTGCTTGCTCAGATGGGTGGGATAAATTCCACCAGAGCTTGTGTCTTGCTCTTTGGGCCTGCTGGCTCCCCAGCAGTTTCCCCATGAGCCCCTGGTGTGTCATAGGTGATGTGTTGGGCACTCAGAGGGCCCAAACCTTTGAGATTTCCCAACCTTGGTTCTGTGGCTTGGGAACAACTATGCTCAACCTGCAGTCACAGTGGTTCTTATTCAGAGCCTGGGGTTCTGAGGTTCCAGAGTGAGGCTTTTGTGGGCGGGCAGGGGTGCAGTCAAGTTGCAGCCCAGAGGGGAGTGCGTGTTCCTGCACAGGTCATCCCATTCTTCCTCCCCAGAGTTTTGGCATCCAGGCGGTTCAGAGGTGGCCTACACTGTGAGCACCTCTGCTCACCTTTGGGTCCCCAGGGTCTGTGGCATTATGAGACACGGCCAGTGAAGTGGAGAGGTGGGTGAAGTCATGCTGACAGCCAGCCAGCTTACTCAGTGTCTTTGTTTCCCCAGGAGGACTGGAATGACATTGACATTAAAAAGAAAGACCTTCACCACAGCAATGGAGATGAAAAGGCACAGAGTGTGGAGACCCTCCCTCCAGGTACTGTGTCAGAGCTGGGGAGCTACCTTACAAGGCTCACACACCTGTGAATGGACAGAATGTGACTCTAGGAGCTGGGAGGTGGCAGGGGGTAGAGGGGGGTGGTAAGAGTCGGGGACACGGCAGAGATTGGATTCCATGAGCCACTGGATGCCATCCAAGAATGCACCTTTCCTTTTCCTGTCAGGACATTGGTGGGTGGTCGGCAGACTTTATTGAAAGAGAAACAGTAAAATAGAAACATAGGATGGTAGATTTTAGTTCGTGAAAAGATTTCAAATAGACATATTTTGGAGCAGTTTTAGTTTTACAGCAAAATTGGCAGAAGATCTAGAAAGTTCTTGTGTCCCAACACATGTCCAGCCCCGCCCCCCCGCCCCCCACAATCTAGACCCGCACCAGAAAGGGACATTGGGAACAATACATGAGCTGCATCAACTCACAGTCCATAGTGGTGGTAATTCTTGGTGGTGATGTATTCTGTGAGGTTTTCTTTTTTAAGATTTATTTGTGTGTGTGTGTGTGTGTGTGTGTGTGTGTGTGTTTGCTTGAATATACACGTATGTGGGGGGAAGGATGAATATGTATGTGCAATGGTCAGAAGAGGGGACCGGGTGTCCTCTGTCACTCTCTACCTATTTCTTTGAGGAGGGTCTCTCCATGAATCTGTGGCTTAAGTTTTCTCAGCTAGGATGGAAGCCAGCAAGCCCCAGTGATCCTCCTGTGTTCTAATTTGCTTTCTGTTGCTATGATAAACACTGACCAAAACCAATTGGGGAGGAAAGGCTTTTTAGCTTACAATTTAACAGTCTGTCATTGAGGGAAGCCAGGGCAGGAGCTGGAGGCAGGAACTGAAGCAGAAACCATGGAGGAATGCTGCCTCCTGGCTTGCTCAGCTACTTATATAGAGCAGGCCTACTTGCCCAGGGGTGGCACTGTCCACGTTGGGCTGGGCCCTCCCACATCAATGAACAATGAAGAAAATGTCCCACAGACACGCCCACAGGCCAATCTGATAGAGGAAATTCCCCAATTGAGAGTCCCTCTTCTCAGGTGCATCAAGTTGACAACCAAGATTAGGTATCACACGTCTACCCCTAGTCAACTTGACACACAAACACATCACTTTAAACCATAATCTTTACTTTCTAGTTTGTCCCCAAGAGCTCATGTTAATATCATAATATAAAACTTTATATTTTTTTATAACAACTTTAAAAGTCCCACAGTCTTTAAAAAATTTCAATGGTTAGCTGTGCATGGTGGCAAACACCTTTAATCCCACTAGAGAGGCAGAGGCAGGTGGGATTGAGGCCAGTCTGTGGTACTGAGGTCAGTCTGGTCTACATAGCCTGTTCCAGGCCAGCTGGGGTTACAGGGAGACCCTGTCTCAAAAAACAAATCCAGCGATTTAAAAGTCCAAGTTCTTTTTAAAAATCCAAAGCCTCTTAACTACTCCTGCAAAATCTAAAACAAGTTATATACTTATTCTAAGAGGGAAGAACCAGGACGCAGTTATAATCAGATCAAAGCAAAAACCAAATCCAATAGTGTGGGACTCACTCATGGTCTTCTGGGTTCCAGAAGGCTTGGTTAGCCCCACTCCTGCAACTCTGCCAGGCTCAGGCCAGCTCCACTCCTAGTGCTGCCACTGATGGTCATCCCATGGTCCTGGCATCTCCAATATCTAGGGGCCCCCACTGCAGTTGAGGCTGAACCTTCACCAGTGGCCTCTCGGCCTCTCTGAAGGGACTCCAGTCCTCCCATATGGTGCCAAGCCTTAGCCGCTCTTTATGACCCCTTCAAGCTTTCACAGCCTGTTCCATGTGGGAAACTCTTGCACGTTATTTGCCAGGCTGCTTCCAGCTTGATGCACTGCTTTGGCCTTCCCCTGAACCACAGCATCTATGTGCTGATCCTGAGAAAGTATTTCCCAGAAGACTTCACTTCAGTGGTGCTGGTCTCTCGTTAATCAGAGCTGATTCTTCAGCCCCAACTGACCAGAAACCACAGATTCTTAATTCAAATGATCACATAAACAGCTCTGATAGAGTCTTCAAAGGACTCTCAGATGTCCCTATGAAACTTCATAGCCAGGCCTCCATTACTTGCATTGTTCTCAACATTTTTTTCCAAGTTCCCACAGTAACTCATTAAGCTACATATTAGTTAATTTTCTGTTGCTGTGACAGAAACACCATGACCAAGGGAACTTATAAAATGAAGAGTTTATTTAGCTTATGGTTCCAAAAGGGCAAGAGTTCAACATAGCTGGGAGGCATGACAGCAGAGGTGGCTGGAGTAGGAGCAGAAGAGCGCTCACATCTTCAAGCAGGCACAGAAGCAAGGCCACACCTTCTAAGACCTCCTAAAACATTGCCACCAAGTAAGGACAAAATGTTCAAATACTTGGAGCCTGTTCCAAGAGAGTGGGGGACATTCTCATTCTAACCATCACAAGCTCTGAGTGCTCAGTGATTTTTCTAGCCCAAAGTACCAACATCCTCCCCTTTTTCCCCTCAAACAGTCTAAGACATAAAAGCCATAGCTTCCATTTTTCTGAACCAATTTCTGTCCTAGTTTGGTTTCTATTATGATAAAACATTGACCAAAATCAGCTTGAGGAGGAAAGGGTTTATTTCATCGTACAGGTTATAGTTCATCATTGTGTGAAACCAAGACAGGAACCGAAGCAGAGCTCCTGGAGAAGTGCTGTGTACTGCCTTGCTCCACCTGCCTAGGAATGGAACTACTCACAGTGGCCTGGGACCTCCTACATCACTTAGCAATCAAGATAATGCCTCACACACATGTCAATAGGCCAGTCTGATGGGGGAAATCCTCAACTGAAGTTCCCTCTCCTCAGATGTGTCAAGTTGATAATCAAGTTTAGCCATCACATCCTGTCTCTGCCATCCGCAGGGCTGGGGTCACAGGTGTGCACTGGATGCCCAGCTTGTTAATGAGTGCTGGGATCAGAACTCTGGGCCTCACAATTGCACAGAAAATGCTCTTAATGACTGAGCCATCTCTCCAACCCCATAGTCTATGAGTTTTAACAAATGTATTACGTGGATTCATTGTAGTGTCGGATTTGATTTGCTGCCCTAGAAACTCCCTATGCTCTGCCTGCTCTTGCTCCTCCCCACCCCTGGCAAGTCATAGATCTTATTTTTCCACTGCTTTGCCGTTTTCAGGACGTTGTACTATTGGACTCAGTCTGCAGCCTTCAAACTGGAGTCTCTGACTTACTAATGTGCATTTAGGTTTCCTTCATGTCTCTTCATGGAGTGATGGCTAATTTCTTGTTATCGTAGAATAATATTCCATTTTCAAGATATGCTACAGTTTAAGGATACTGTGGTTGCTTCCAAGTTTGGGAAATTGTTAATAAAGCTACTATAAATATTGATAATGCAAAACATATGTTTTGTTCCAAAGGGAGTAGAAGAGAGTTTATTCTGAGCCAGATATGAGTGACCATGGTCTGGTGACAAGGATTTTGGTTGCCCTGAATGTCGTGTACCATTGTGGAAGAGGTTACCTGAGATTTTTATAATCATGGTAAACAAAGTCAGGAACCAAGGTATTTACCAGCTATACCATTAAGGACAGCAAGTAGGCCATTACAGAGAGTGGGGATCTCCTAGGATTTCACATGCTGTTTTTCAGATACAAAGGTTGATAAGCCTCTATAAAGGAGATTAAAGATAGTCTGAGCTAATTTTGGCTCTGGATCTGCAAGATTTTCTTATGGTACTGTCTTAAGAGTTTTATAATTCTATATCTTGCATTCAGGCGTACAGTCCCCTTGAGTTAGTTTTTGTGGAGGGTATAAGGCAGCTGTTGAGATTCCTGGATTTGCCTGTTCCAGTACCATCTGTCAAAGTTTATCTTTTCTCTGTTTTCTCTCCCTTGCTCCTTTGCCAAAAATCAAAGGACTATATTTTACCATGTATCTACTCTGAGTTTTGTATTAAGTTCAGTAGATGTATTTGTGTGTTCGTTTGCCAAAACACACTGTCTTGGTTATGGTAACTTTATAATTAGTCTTGATTTTGGGTGATGTCCGTCCTCTGGCTCCTTTCTCTCCTTCAGGATAACAGTGGCCTTTCTGTATATTCTGCTGTCATCTAAGAACTATAGAATCAGTCTGTTGATAGCCACAAAAACAGCTCACTTGGATTTTGATTGGCATTGCGTTGAATCTGTGGATCAAGCTGGGAAAACTGACATTGGACAATTTTGTGTCCTCTGTTCATGAACATAGAGCAACTGGCTATTTGTTTGGTTTTTTTTCCTCTGGTGTCTTTCATCAGAGTTTTGTAGTTTTCTTCTTGTAGATCTTAGGCATAATTTGTTAGATTTAAATGTAATGTTCATTTAGGGGAGTACCTGTATAAATGGCACAGTGTTCCCGACTTCAGATTCCATGTGTTTATTGCTGACACACAGCTAGCAGTGTGACCTTGCGTACTAACTTTGTATCCTGTTATCTTGCAGTAGCTGCAATCTTATTACTGTCTCTTTCAGACATTTCTGTTGTTGACTCTTTCAGATTTTATACACAGACAGCCATGTCATTTGTGAACCAAGGTAGTTTTATTTCTTCCTTTCCGATCTGTATAGCTTTTATTCCTCTTGTCTCATTATATTAACTGATACTTTCAGTACAGCGTGAAAGGGGATACTTCTGCCTTGGTCCTGTCTTAGTGAAACAGTTGAGTTTCTTACCCACAAATATTTAGCTGTTGATTTTATCAAGTTGAGGAAATTCTCTAAGTTTGCTCAGAGTTTCTTCTCTGGAGTATTGGCCTTTTCTTCACATTTTAATATGATCATACATGTGCTTCATTGATGATTTGTCCAGCCTGTCTTGTATAAGTGGGATAAACCCTTGTGGCCTAGAATTCTTTTTATATATTCACGGGTTTGACTTACTAATGTTTTGTTGAGGATTTTTGCATGTTTGTGAGAAATGTTGTTCTGTACTTTTGTTTCCTTCTAATGTTTTGTTTCAGTGTTGGGAACAGGTCTTTCTACTCCCCTGCCCACAACTGCCAGGTTGTGGCACAGAACAGAGGAGCCACCAAGCTCCCAGAACCACCCACTTGCACACCGGAAACTGCCACAGCTAGTACTCCCTTGCAGAAGGAGGGTGTCCACAGTAAGGCACCATCCCACATTCTCTACACTGTTAACCACTCCCAAGGAGTTCTCCTCTGGGCACAGAGATGCTGATGGATTAGTGTCACTCCATGTGGTAGTGGCTGAGGTGAGCAGAAGCAGTGTTGGATGAGGACCTTGAAGTAACAGACTGCTACAGAGGGCTTTGGAGGGAAAGTGGTTGTAATGTCCACAAGTCTAAAAGACTGACACACAGCCTTTGTTGGAGACCCCAGAGAATGGAAGTTCTAGGCAAGAAAGCCTGTGTGAACCTTCTGGCAGGTGACTGAATGGTGCCTGTGAGGCAAGGTGCTCCTGTGATCACAGATGCCCAGAATGTGGTGGGCCTTTGGAGGCAGTCATGACTCAGAGACTTCCGAATAGTATAGAGGTAGCCCCTGGCTCCCAGTTCCTTCTATCCTAATGTATGTGACATCTGTGTTCAGAGAGGGATTTGTGTTCTCAAAGTCAGACTTTCTCATTCCTGACGGCAGGAGCTCAGGCCTAGAAGGCGAGGTCATGGCTGGTGTCACCAAGATGGGGCCAGACAAGAGATATATAGGTATGTGGGGTTTTGGGTTGTTGGAATCAGTAGGAAGAGTTTGGTTGGCTGGAGAGGGACCTGGATAAGAGATGCATTCCAACTGAGTTGTGTTAGAATAGTCACTTTCTGAACCTCAGCCTCCTTGTGTGTAGAAGAGAGACAAGCCAGGGAGATGTGCTTCACAAGGATACAGTGGGCTGGAGGTATGGTAGGGACAGGGGATATGATGGGGCATGGCAGGATTGGGGCTATGATGGGGTCAGGGAGTATGGTGTGAGGGAAGGAGCTAAGGGTTTAGGGGTATGGTAGGACGGGGGTAAGACAGGGTAGAGGGGGGGTCCCTGCAGTAGCAGACTGAGCAACTGTTCTTCCTCCTCCTGGCCTTTCACTCATCAGCTCCGATTGTACCTAGTTGATTTATTTCAGTAATTTTGCTAATATTTGGAATGAAAATGGAGATTGATGGAGACCATGCGCAACAGATCAGGTTTTTATGGGTTGACACTGTAATGTGTACAGATTTTATTTAGAGAAGAGCTGGGCATGGCAGCTTGTATCTATAATCTCTGCAATTTGGGAGGCTGAGGCAGGAGGATTATGGGCCAGCCTGGGTTATGTCTCAGAAAACAAACATGCCAACTAAAAGTCTATACAGTTCAGAGAGGAGCTCTTTGAAGGTTGGTACGGGAAGATCTGGAGCTGGGCAGCTTCTGCCCATTAATATTTGAGGCTGCTAATTCACCGGCACTGATGATCCTGAACAAACAATCTGTTTCTCCTATAACATCTGCTAATTCCTTAGATTTGTTGTTAAATTATTTTCATTACTTTGCGTTTCCAGCTTTTTCATCCTTAATAATGACTTCTTTAGGAAGCCTTATTTCAAGAGAAGTAAGCAAAGTTTCCTGCCATATGCAGTGACAAAACACCATTTACGTCCTTCGTTGTTGAAGGAGGCTTGTCTGCTGCAGCCTGCCCTCGCTCTAGCCCTCTCTTTTGTGTTGAGGACCTCACCAGAGAAAGAACATCGAGGGTTTGTTTTTTTTTTTTTAAAGCACAGGACACTCAGGTTCTGTTCGCGAGCATCCACAAAGTTGAGGGGCTTCTGGGCATGGGTGCCTTTCTGCAGTGGCAGCGTGCTTCCTTTCATGCTGCTGTTCCAGGAGAGGTGGTCCCACTCTGCACAGCTCTTCCATCCAGGTTTTGGTTTGCACCACCTCTGCTGGGGAGGCCACACCTGTGGAGAACCCATAAACCCTGACTTGCAGGTCCCTGTCTCCCCCAGACACCTGGAGTGACAGATGGCCTACCTGTCCTCAGGAGCATTTGTCAGGTGCCCTGCTTTTATACCCAGAAGTCCCTAAAGGCCATGAGTGTGTGCCCCTGAGTGCCTCGTTTCCGTGCAACTGCCCATGTTAGTTCTGTGAATGTTCATTATAGATTCACAGAACTTTCAGGGATGAACTTTGGTAAAAAGAAATATTTCAAGAACAAAATCTGGCATTATAAGTTTAAATGTATTCATGCACGTAAAGGCTGGCAGCCACCTGATTAAAGAGCTCTGTGGCCTTTTAAGTTCATTTACAGATAAGTTCTTAGGAACCTAACGTGAAATTTCCTATGACCCAGAGGACTCTTCAGGGCCACACCTGCTGTGTCCTGGTCATTTAGACCCCAAGCTGGGTAGACAGCCCCCCAGTGCCTCTGTGCCTATGAGTGCAGGTACATGGGTATATCCACTAGCTAGAGGGCAGGTGAGATGGGAAACTCGGGAACCAAACTAGAAATCCAAAGCGTGAAGCCAGAAGTGTGAGCCTGGAAAGAGGATCCAGGGTAGGGAAACCTCAATAGAGCCCAGCAGTGCCTAACCAAAACCTTGAGCTAGAACCTGAAATGTGGGCAGGCCTGGTGCAGGCCGAATGTCAGGAGACTTTGTCATATGTGGAAGAGGATGTAGGTAGCCTGAAGGTGGGGAGATTGGGCAGTGACTGAGACAGGGCAGAGTAGGGGTGTGGGTTGAGAATAGCCCAGTAGACAGAGGTGGGGGAGCATCAACACTAAGGTCTTTTTCAGGGCCCAAGGAGACTTTTATCCCTTCTCTCCCTGGGGCAATGGTGACCTGGGTTCACATTCTCCTGACTAAACTGTGGTTTCCATGGCCGCAGGCCTCAGGCTGGGGACTGGAGAATGATGAGGAGAAGCACTCCTGCCTCCTCCTAGCCCAGCCTTTCCCCTAACTTGCTTCCACTGGCCATCAGAGACTGTACAGCAGAGAGTGGACAGGGCTTACCCCCCCACCGGGCCACAGATCCCTGGAGGTGGCATTGGCAGGAGCTGAGTGGGCTTTGGTTGTAGCCCTTCTCCTGACTGCCAATTGGTGGTCTTTCCCGGTGTGCCTCAGCATGGGGTGAGTACCAGTGCAAAGCTGCGTTCTTGAGTCAGACCAGGATTTGGCCAATTTTACATTCAGCTTCAGACAGCTTCATCCAGGCTGAGACCACAGCAGTGAAGCAGTGATCAGCAGGGGTTTGTGGACATCTGGGATGCTGTGGGTGAGAATCTGCAGGAGGCCAGGGCTGTAACCAGAGCTCCATTTCTGTCCTGTGGGGGTGGAAGACTGGAGCAATACCGGGGTGAATGGGAGCCCTCATGTGGCCTTGCTCCTCAGATGATGTGGCCTCGAAGGTGGCCTCAGACTAGTCATGTGCAGTTTCAGGAGAGGCAGGATACTCTGTGAGGGTCAGCAACATTGCAGATGGCTCATCTTGCCTGTAGCCCACCACAGCACTTCATTTTCATGACTGGTCTCAACATCAGGATAGTTGCACAGCTCAGCTCAGAACCCAAGCCTGAGAGTGGCCCACTCTGCCAGCAGACCTACTGGCAAATACTTTCTCAATCCCGGCCAGTGAGTACCTGCTCCACCACCTATGTGGGGCTATCTGTGGTTCTCACACTGTCTAGACGCACACTTTATTTTCCTGTCATCTTTGGCAATGAAGCTAGTTCCCACCTCCTGTGAGTTGTTATCGCAGGCTTTTCCATCAGCCTGAGGAGGAAAGCTCTGCCTGGGGCTTTTTCCATAAGCCCTACTGCCCACATATCACTAGATTCATATTCTTTTATTTTCTGTACCTCACTAATTTCTAAAACTCTGAAATTTTTAGAGATATTAGGAGTGCAGTAGCTTGTGAATATCTGACTTCTGTTCCTTGTTCTGTTTGTCTTATAACTCATGCTGCCCTACCTTCAGCTCTCTGTACCTGGCTTCCTCGCTATCTGTGCAGGCCAGGCTGGAGTTGGGGATTGGGACTCACCCAGGCCAGGATATGAGCCTGGCTTGGGTGTGGGCCTGCCTGGGATGGAGTGCAGGCTGGGGCATGAGCCAGGCCAGGCTGCAGGGAATGTGGGCCAGCGTGCAAGGAGTGCGGACCAGGCTACAGGCCAGGCCAGGCTGGAGCACGTTCCCCTGAATCCCCCTTTCTGTACTTTCTGCTGCCTCTGCACCAGGAGGCTTCAACCTGACAATTCTGTGTGATACAGAAATGACCAATTTCTGTGATGTTGTTGAGCTCAGTGTTTTTCAGATTATGGGTTGCGACCCGTTATTAGATGATGAGGCCAATTTCATGTCACACCCACATAAAAACATGCTATACCCATCCCTTCCTTCTAGTGAGGGTGAGCATTATGCTGTGAGGCTCTCTGTTGTACAAGCCTCATTACTTAAGTTGTGACATGAAGCATGTGTCACGGTGGAGGTGCAAGAGCCACATACACTTTGGCATGGGTGCTGTTTTTCTTCTCATGCCTGAAAGTATATGAGTGTAAAGGCAGCAAAGGGAGAAGTGGAGGATCAGTATTTTTAGGGTTGTCATTGCATGGAAAACATGTTTTTAAAAAATGTTGTAGAACTGTTTCGTTGTCAGTAGAAGACAGTGCCAACACCACTGACCCCTTGGCAGATATGTCTCAAGGCTGCAAAATGACAATGAAGCTGGGCCTGTGGATGTTGAAGTTGGCGTCCTGTTTACAAGGCCAGACCTCTCTTACCCTAAGCATCATTTGTGCTGCGTCTGGGGATGGCACCCAAACTGCTGACCATATCCTGGAGGCTCTGCCCATACTGGTCTGAACCTTCACCAGCTGCCCTGCCCTGCCTGACTGGGCTGATGTGTTGGTTGTAAAGACAGCTATAGCAGAAGCAGATAGAAAGCTTGCTGCTTGCCCTTGAATGCATTGCAAGGAACCAAGTCTCAGTTTTCTTTGTCTGAAATAAAGGAGCACCTTGCCCCGGACTTGGTACAGGGACTCGCTAGAAGGTGTCCATGTAGGTACACGCTGCCATCACAACATCTTGATCTAACCTCTGCAGAAAGGCCATTGCCTCCACACACTTGCTCATGTTGTGTGGCTGGCAGCTGCCTTGCCATCCTCTCCTACTGGCTTTACCTGGCATCTCAGTCACAATGGCTGAGTACAGATTGGCTCCTGAATGGGCAAGCTTGTACCTAGCCCAGTGCTTTCACACTGCAGTGCCTCGTGCTCCTTCTAGAGAGCTTCTTGCCCATGCCTCCCTTTGTTCAGGTGTCTGCACATAGCCTTCCCAGTAAGACACTGGACTCTGTGTTAAGCAGCAGCCCTGGACCTACTTGTCCCTTAGTAGCTTTACAGTTCTTTTCTGGTGTTGAGGATATAACCCAGGGCCCTGTGTGTGCTAGGCAAGTGCTCTACCACCGAGCTACAGCTCTAACCATCAATTTATAAACCTTATGAATGCCTGGAATCTTAGTTCTGTGTTGGTGGGTTGTTATTAGAGGTCCCCTTCTTTTTTTTCTGAGTCTGTTGACAGAACTAGAGTGTAGCAGACCATTAAATTTAGGACCACCTTTTGGAGTGATCAGTCGATTGATCGATATATGAGAAACACAGCTTCAAAATGAATGTTTTGTCCAGGCCGTATCACATCAGTAATACTGGGAGCAGTGATTGAAAGCAGACTTGTTACTAGGCTATATGTCCTCCCCCTCCTGATATTTAGTGATAAACCTGCTGACACAAGCCCACAGTAGTAGCATTAGGAGAGAAAACACATGCAGATGTATTCCACGTACAGGACACTGCAGGAATGATATTTAACAGCTTAGGACCTGATTCACAGGGAAAGGGGAGTCATTTTTCAGTGAGCCTGATGAACAGATAGCAGAGCTGGGCATGGTAGCCCACACTTGTGCACTTGAAAGGTGGAACAGGAGGATCAGGGGATAAGGTCATCCTCACCTACATAGTGAGTTTGAGGCCAGCCTGGGCCCCGTGAGGTAGTCACCAAACCAGACCAAACCAACCAAAATCCCAAGCCGGGCATGGTGGTGCACACCTTTAGTCCTAGCAGAGGCAGAGGCAGGATCTCTGTGAGTTCAAGGCCAGCCTGGTCTACATAGTGAGTTCCAGGATAGCTGGGGCTACAGGGAGACCCTGTCTCAAAAAGACAGAAAAAAAAACAAAAACAAAAAACCAACCCAAAACATAGCCAAACAAAGAACAGATAGCAACCTCAGGTGGCATGGCACCAGCTCATAAATTCTCTTCTGCCCTTGGCAACAGTCTCCTCTGGCGATGGTACCCAAGCTGACCGTCTCCTGGAGACACCACCTATAGGCAAACTAGAGCTTTATTTTCAGAGAAGGCCTTGCTTACTGTGTCTGCTGCTGCTGAGCACCTTCACAGTGCTGTGCTCGGGGCAGCAAGGCATCACACTTTTGGGTACTGATTTTGTACCCCAACAGCCTGTTCTTGGGGTGCCTGGTGTTGCACAGTGGTTACTTTATTAATTTATATGTACCTTCTTCACCTGCCTGGAAATCTTTGGGGACTTTACTGTAATCCCTGGAAAGGTGGGTAAGGAGTAAATATCCCCCATTTTAGGAACAGAAATGGTGCCGTAGTTGCCAGTTGTGTTTTTGGGAGCTTTGGCTTTATGTGATTTCCATGGACAGATCCCGAGTTCCGGGCCTTTCACATCTTGTCTTGCAAACTACAGATACTCGGCTTCCCACATGATGATGCTCCAGGCTGTTTTCAGCTACTTGGGTGATTAAAATGGTCTTCCTATGAATCAGCCAAGGCCACCATTTCTTAGTTTAACATTTACTGCCATCTCTGTGATGATCACTCCTGTTTCCCCTTGTCCCACACCTTCTGCTTTGGTTTTTCTAGGGAAAGTCCGGTGGTCAGACTTCAACCAGGAGGCGTATGTTGGAGGGACGATGGTTCGCTCTGGACAGGACCCCTATGCTCGAAACAAGTTCAACCAGGTGGAGAGTGACAAGCTACGCATGGACAGAGGCATCCCAGACACCCGGCATGACCAGTAAGTCCTGACAAGCACTGGAAATGAGTTGTAACGTCACCTCCTGGTGACTGGATAGTTTGCAGAGGCAGTAGGCTGCTGGCCAGAGGGAGGTGCAGTCAGAAGAAGGTTGTATTGGTCTTGGCATTTGCTGAAGTTCCATTCATAAAACATGGGATTTCCCACTACACACAGCCTTGAAGAAGGAAATCTAAACATACTTACTGGTTCAACTTCAGTGGGAACATTCTAGAGCTCAAGGAGCAAATTCATTTGCCAGCAGTTGGGAGGGGCAAGTGACACGATGCCACTCCCAGCTGTGATGAAGGCTCCTCCAGACTCTTATTGTCCTGACACCTTGGGTTGGGGTGGAGGGCCCAGCTCAGGGCATCGCCAGACATTTAAGAATATTCTGGGGGCTTGGGAGATATCTCAGCGGTTAAGAACACATACCGCTCTTTCAGAGGACCTAAGTTAAGTTCCCAGCATCCACATCGGGAGGCTAATGCCCCTGGCCTCCATGGACACCCACATACACGTACACGTACCCACATAGAGACATACATGTAATAATAATAAAAAAATTCTGCCAACACTTTGAAGGAAAGTGGTGTTCACAGCCCTGGTTTTCCCCCTGTGTGCTTAAGTGTGACTTTAATAACTTTGTTCCCTCCAAGGTTCTTGTGGACTGGTCTTGGTTTGGGTCACTGAGAAGTGAGGAGCCACTTCTTACAGCCTTGAACAGGACAGCTCTTGTCCTGGGAACCTCGCAGGTCTTCCCACACATGCCATTGCTTTTGAGTCACTGGTTCCTTGAGTGTATGGTGTATCTCACATCTGCCAGTGGGCAGGCCGGACATGGATCCTGAGCCCTGCCTGGTTGCTAGAGTCCAGCATACAGCAGACCTGAAGCCCCCCTGGTGGGTGGACATGCTGAGGGTGTGAGGGCCAGGACAGGGATCTGGGGTCTCTAGGAAAAGGGACAGTGCAGAAGTTGGCCAGGCTCCCATAGAGCCATCAGGAGTCCATGTTAGACTTTCATCACTGGGCAGATACTTAAAAGAAACAGCTTAAAGAGGGAAAGATTTATTTGGGCTCACAGTTTTAGAAGTTTCAGGCCAAGGTTAACCAACTCTATCCATTTGGGCCTGAGAACATCATAGTGGTGGGAACCTGTGGCAAAGGAGGATGCCTTCCTTACCTGGGCTGGGAAGTGTGAGCCTGTGCTGCTAGGCTCCCTCTTCCTTCTGTTTGTATTGTATCTAGGCCCCTAGCCTATTGGGTAGGACTGTACAACTTTCAAAGTTGCTATCCATTTGCCAGTTATTGCTGAACACACCCTCATGTACACACTCACAGGTGTGTTTTGCTAATCTGGGTGTCTCTCATCACAGTCTGGCTTCAGAGACTGAAGAAGGTAAATCAGGGAGACAGGTAGCAAATCAACCTGGCAGTCAACTTTGTGCCCTAGGGGGCATTTTCCTCTCAGGACCAGTGCAGGTACTGAGAGGACTGCCAGATGCTCTGTCCCTTCCTAGCACTCATCTTTGGGTTGTGGACAGCTCTGTCACTCAAAGCAGCTTTTATTTAGGAAACAGGTAGCTTTACTGTTCTTTAGAAACAGGGAGTATTGGATGATTTAATGTGTGGCCCACGTGGTCACCCTGAAGCAGATGCAGTATGGGTGCTTATCCTTCTTTTTTCCTTTCTGAGGCAGGGTCTCCCTGTAGTAGGGCTGGCCTAGAACTCACTATGTAGACCAGGCTGGCCTTGAACTCACAGAGATCTACATACCTCTGCCTCCCAAGGGCTGGGATTAGAGTACCCCACCTCACCTGGCCACTTGATTTCTTTCTTCTTTTTTTTAAATATTTTATTTATTATTTTTATTTTATGTGTACGAGTGTATTGCCTGCATGTATGTGAGTGCACCCATGTCGTGCAGTGCTACAGAAGTCAGAAGAGGGCTTTGGATTCCCCTGGAACTGGAGTTAAGGACAGTTCGTAGCTGCCATGTGGGTGCTGGGAATCGAACCTGGGTCCTCTGCAAGAGCAGTCAGTGCTCTTAACTGCTGAGCCATCTCTCCAGCCCCTTGATTTCTTTTTTAAGGCATTTTTTCCTCAGCTCAGAAGCTTTGCTTCTGGGTATAGCCAGCCTACTTTGCTCCTATCTAATCCAGGGGTACTACCCTGGGTCCCAGGGCCCCTAGGAGCTGAGTGTTAGCTTTGGAACTCTCTGAAGGCCCTGAGCCTGAAGCTTCATGCATGGTCAAACCCGTGTGCATGTCTAGGGTAGGAGGGTCCCTTGCTCTTTCCAGATGGTCCTGAGTGTGTCTCTACTACCCTTTTTCCCAGCTAACAACCTGTGCCAAACACCCCTTAGGGACCACCTGAGGAATCCTCACAACCCCTGGTAGGACATGTAAAGTTGTCTTCATGTCCCAGAGAGGAAACTGAGGCACCTGGCATGTTAGTAACCGCCCCAGAAATTAGGAGCTACTGACATAAGGCCAGAAGGATCAGTGAGCCTCTAAAGAAGGGCCTGTGATGGTTAATTTTGTCAACTTGACAGGATCTAGACTCATCTGGGAGACAAGACAGTGGGCATGTGTCTGAGGGAGTTTCTAGATTGGGTTAACCGAGAAGGGAAGACCCACTGTAAGTGTGGGCAGCACCATCCGATGAACTGGGGTCTTAGACTGAATAAAAAGGAGAAAGTGAGCTGAGCACCAGCATGCATCTCTCTCTGCTTCCTGTGGATGCAGTGTGACCAGCTGTCTTACACTCCTCCCAGCATACCTTCCCTATCATGATGAACTGTACCCTCAAACCTTGAGCCAAAACCAACGCTTCCTTATGTTGATTTTTGTCAGGTATTTTATCATAGCAATGAAAAAAGTAACTAATATGGAGCTTCAGTGCCAGGGAATAGAAGCCAGTGGAGTCAAAGCAAAAATGTCACCTGGCCCCTTCAGCCAGACAGAAGCTAGGCCCCCAAGTGGGATGGTCACGCCTTCACCACTTTCCTAGAAGCCCTGGAGAGTCAAAGGGGAAACCTGATGTCTTCCATTGATGCCATGAGACAAGATTTCTGAGGCCAACATGAGAACATGGCCAATATTCCCTTCCAGAGGCCCTGCTGGCTTTGGATACCACTTAATTTACCCTGATCCAGCCAATAGGAAAGGCTCTGTCTCTGCAGTCTCACTTTGTGGGCTGAAGTCCTCACACAGCAGACGTCAGTCTCCTGTGGCAATGGACCTGGAAGTGGAACAGGTGAAGGTTTGTTCAGGATGAGGGGTGTGGAACCCCATAGGCCTGGCTTGATGCCCCAGACTCCCTCAGTGCTTTCCTCTGTGACCTCTGTCCCCCATAAGGTGACATGAAAATGGTCTCCTGTGGGCTTTGTGGCTCAAAGGACTCCCATTGAAAATCTCCATTCCTCTGGCCAGCTGCCAGTGGAATTGTTTATGGACTAAACTTACATGTTGAAGTCCCCAACCTCCAGTGTCTGCATTTGGAGATAAGGCCTTTGTGGATATGATTAAGGTTAGATGGAGTCTTGAGGGTAAGACTCTGATTGGATGGGACAGGTGTCCTAATAAGAGGATGGAGGGAAAGGGAAAGAAGGAAAAGGGGGTGGGGGAAAAGATTAAGAGAGTGATTGTCCCCTTGACCATATGAGGACACAATGAGAAGAGGCCATGCTGGAAAGAGGCCATGCTGGACACCAACCCTTGATCTGGAACTTCTGCCATAAAAAAGGCTAGTATGTGCTAAATCACTGGCGGAAGAGACAGCACAGAAAGGCTGCCTCCACTGGCAGCCATGGGAGGAACTGACCCAGCAAGCCCTGAATAATTTGGGGATCACTGCTTCTGTGGCCCCTTGTGCTTTTCTAATGTCCTCAGCAGTGGGGTGTAGGCCAGGCAGATCCCCTAGCTGCCCTCCTAGGGAATGCCAAGGTGGACCTCAGCTGCAGCCTTTATAGGAGGATGTGGGATCACACCTACGAGTGGTTCTTCAAGGACTGCATGTAGCATCTGAGCAGAGCCAGAAGTTTCCAGGATATCTCAGCTAGGAGCTCAAGGTAGTTTACTCTAAAACCCTTTCTGTTGGGAATCCAACAAGCCTGCATGGGAAACACATTGCTGGGGATCACTTCTTGCTGGCCAATCTCTTCCCCCTGTGTGTGTGTGTGTGTGTGTGTGTGTGTGTGTGTGTGTGTGTGTTTCATTAAATCCCCCGAGAATGAGAATTGCTGGGTGAAGGCAGACTCCCTCAGCTTTCCAGTGTTAGGTCAGTAGAAAATTGCTTCCCTTTCTTTTTAATCTCAAATTTCAAGTGTGTGATTCTCAGAAGTATTATGTCTCAAACTAAAACTGTCCTGAAATTGGGGTGCCCTGCTGAGTTATAAACCTGACCCTTTGTCTGGCTGGTTTTTCAGTCTAGAGCATTTTTGCTCAGTTTAGTCTGGTTGCTCAGCTCTAATGTGCTGAGAACAACGGCCTTTTAGAAGGCCCGGCTCTGAACACTTCCAGCCCTTGGGATGTTATACTCTCAGAAATATCACTGGCTTCCATCAGGACATTCAGTGGGCGGTGGGTGTTGACATACTGGGTGCACTCTCTCTCCCTCTGGGGCATCAGCACTGGCTGTGTTCTGAGCCAGCCTGGCCAGGCCTGGGACTATGGGCGAGTCACAGCCCCAAATCTCAATGTTACTTTAGAGAGTAAACACTGTTGATGCCAAGAGAAGGCTCCCACGGGAACCCGATAGCACAGAGCGAGGCCTTGGTAAAACTGTCATCATCGGATTGTGGTTTCCTGTTGAAGACCTGGTGCAAACCCAGCCCCCTTAGTGGAGCAGCCATCATTCTGCAAGGCTGGCCACACCAGCACTGGGCATGCTCACCTGGGCCCCTGTGCTTTTTGTCTGAGACCTACTACTGAGTTTCTTCTGTCTTCTGGGTAGGCTGACACCCTCATCATGTGAAATCTCCAAATCTCTCCATCACCCATGTTGTTTCCTCTAGACATCTGCAGAGCCATGTTGCCCTCTTTCTGCCCAGGTGGATCTGCCTATATTTTTCCCATGATCACAGTATTCTATGTACAGTGTATAAAGAAGCCTGCAGCTGACTTTGAGACGTCCGTCTGCTCTGCAAAGCTTTGTCCTCTAGCAGAAACGTTGGCTCCTCATGTGTTTGATATGCGCTCTGGTGAAGTAGGTTTACAGCCAGTCTCTCAGGACTGTACTCTGAATCCCACTTGCTGTGTCTTTTTCTCCTGTCCTTTTGGATGAAGTGTTGGCTTCTTATTAGACAATTCAAGTCTCAACTATGATAAATTAACACAGTCTAACACCTGTGTTACTTCCTTGGCAGCACACAGGGTTCACAGAACCTCACCCCCTCCCCATTTCACTCAGGACATCTTGATTGTCACCTGCAGTTAAATGTCCTTCAGACTCACGTGTTTTTGTGCCTGTCCTCATTTCTTGCACTTCCCCTTCCCGCCTGGGACCTTTGTCCATCTGTGTCCCTCGAGCATCTCACAGTGGCCCTTCTTGGTACTGGCTCACTGGCAGCAGATCCCATTGGTCTGTTGTCTGAAGATATCTGTTTCACTTTCACTTTTTAGGCACTTCCCCCACCAACCCCAATGCAGAATTCTTGAATGGCCGTGGTATCTGAGTCTTTTCTTTGCCCTTCAGGCACTGCGTCTCACGTTCCTGGTGAAGATCAGCTGTAATCATCTTGTTCTTTATGAGGTAGTTTGTATTTGTCTTCCAGTTACTTTCATTTGTTTGTTTGTTAGGTTTTTTTTTCCTGGGGGGGGTGTTGTTTCTGTTTTTTGAAACGGTCTCCCTGGAGCCCCAGTGGCCTGGAAACACCCTATGGGCACCAAGCTGGCATTGATCTCACAGAGATTTGCCTGCCTCTGCCTCCTGAGTACTGTGATTAAAGGTGTGTATCACCACCCCCAGCTCCAAGGTGCCTTTTAAGATATGTCTTTGTGTTTGCTTTTTAGTAATTTTTAGAAAAAATTTTATCATTTATTTTATGTGTATGAGTGTATTATCTGCATGTATGTAAGTGCACCTATCTCATGCAATGATGGTGTCAGATCCCCGTGGAACTGTAATTATGGACAGTTTTTAGCTGCCATGTGGGTGCTGGGAATTGAACTCGGGTCCTCTGCAAGAGCAACCAGTGCTCTTAATTGCTCAACCATCTCCAACTCTGCTTTTTAGTAATTTTATAAGAACATATAGACACTACTTTCTTTGACCTGAACCTCCTTGGAGTTTGAAGGGTTTGTATTCCCTTCTCTGCCAAGACCCTCACTGCGTCCTTGTTGGGTATTCCATGGGCCCTTATGTTAATATTTATTCCTGTGACTCTGTGTGGCCTGCTTCCTGATCATTGACCCCTGCACATCAGTATTAAATCTGCCTGAAGTCCGACTGCTGAGTTCCCACTTAGAATTGCTATGTTCTGTTTATGAACAGATATAGAGATATTTGAAGGCTCTACCTGGTTTTTCCATTCCCCAAGGAGGATGCACTTTGAGACAGTTAAAATAGGCAGATCCCCTGCACATCCTGTGCAGATTTGAGTTATAAGCTATCAGGTGAGAAGGGACTAGAAGTTTCCAGATCTCTCTCCTGCTAAGAGGCAGCCTCTTGGGCTTCTACCCTGAGATCTGGGGTATTAATCTCAGTCCCGTTGTTTTCAGGACTTGGGTCTTGGCTTCCTGCCTACTAGGTCGTTTCTCATCCAGAGCTTTAGCCCTGTGGTTTCACAGGTGAGGGGACGAGGACAAGAGCCCTGGTCTTAGCATCTGTCCACCTGGCCTCACATCCCCTGGCTGCCTGCTGTCTCTGTAATGCCTTCAAGCCAATTTATACATTTCATCTAGACCTCATAGCTTTCCACTAGTAGCTTTGTCCACAGCCAGGGGAAGACCCTGAAGCACAAATGCCTGAGTGTTTCATTTGGAACCCAGACTCATTCTGAAATTGACGATTCATGATTTCTTCCCTGAGCAGCATTGTCTGTGTTGTGTGGACTCTGGGGTAGGGAGATGTGACTTCTTGATGTTCTCAGACCAAGGTGGAAGTGATCTCTAACCCTGGGTTTTTATCTACAAAGAAGTCATAGCACAGCTCTGCTGTCTCTTGGCTCTGTTGGTTAGCTCAGGTGCCTGTGAAGATGTGAAAAGGCTTGTGAACCTCTGGCCACTGTGCAGGTCATCACTGTCCTGTGACCAGGGCTTGTGCTGTGTGAATCAGCTTGAGCAGACTGGGCTGTGCTCTGTGAAGCTTTGTTCTTGAAACGTGTGGTATGCCAGGTCAACCTCGAGGACAGACCCTGAGAATGCCACATTGGTTTCCCCACTGTGTCCTGAGTATGTGGCTTGTTCTACAGCACATCAGCAGCAAAAACAGTTTAGGAAATACCTTTGAAAGCGTGACCCTGCCTGCTGTAGTGGGGCTTGGAACAGGAAGAACAGACTGCTTGATGAATAAGGTCAGTACAAGCTGTCCTCCATAAGCTGCCTGCCAAAAGCCTTTCTCTTTACCATCTCCACAGACGTAGCAACTTGCTGTTCGTTTGCGGGACTGGGATTGAACCCAGGGCCTCACACATGCTAGGCAAGTGCTTCCAGTGAGGCTACAGTCCCAGCCCTATTTTAACTCTATATTTTTGAGACATGGTCTCACCGTCTTGCCCGGGCAGATCTTGAACTCAACTCTGTCTCCCAACCAGACTTTGAGCTTGATCCTCCTGCCTCAGACTTCTAATGGAATTGCAGATGTGTGTCACCAGGCCCAGTTCACTTATTTTTTAAATGAAACACTTCTTGTAGTTTAGGAAGGGTACAGAATGATATGAAGGTCTCACCTTTCTGGGTTAGTTGGCCTACATTCTGCACTTGAATGTGATTTCAGAGGCTATGTCTGCCTTTGCTGGTGAGGGCATTCATTGATGACTGACACCTGTCTGCTCTTTAGTGCAGACTGTGTGCTGTAGAGATTCCAGGTCTTGAAGATCAGAACCCCCCACCAGACAGTACACACACATACACACACACTTGAGTCTGCAACATTAGAAGCTCAGACGTATACAGTAACAGCCTTTCATCTTAGCTATATACAGTTAGCCATGTTTCTTTCACCTGACAGTATAGAGAGAATGCCTGGCAACAGTGAGAGAAAATCCACTTCTTTTTAGAAATGGGAATCCCTTAAAGAAGGAGCCACCCTGGCAGGGAGGACTAGCACCCTTGGAATTTGGGGCTAGAGAAATATATTAGGCAGTTCACAACCACCTTTAAGTCTAGTTTCAGGGAATCCCACACTCTCTTCTGGTCTCCACAGACACCCACATATCTGTGCATATACATAAAAATAAAATAAAATGATTGTGCCTTTAAAGTCTGCCTTCATGGGTATTGTATTGGTGGTGGTGGTAAGAGAACTCAAAAAGAGAGCAATGACAGACAGAATAAGGGTAGGTTGTGGAGCATAGCACAGAAGTTGACATCTAGCTGAGGACCTGGGAGGGATGAAGGAGTATCCCAGTGAGTGAAGGGACAGAGGCAAAGTCCCTAAAGAGAGAGAGTGTGGCAGGGCATATATGAGACACTGCAGGAAGCTAGCATGGTTGGAGTACATGTGGTGCACACCTGTTATGTGTATGTATGTTTGTGAGTGAGTGCATGAATGTGTGCGTGCATGTATGTGTGGAAATGGGTGATTTCAGAGGCACACTGTGAGGACTTTGGCCTACCCTTCCTGTCTAGGCCCTTTGTGCCACTATCACAGAATATCTGGCCCTGGGCAGTTACCAGGAGTAGAAGTGTGTTTCTCCTTGCTCTGAAGGCTCACAAGATCTAGGCCTATAGATTTGTTGTCTAGAGAGGACCTGGCTTCTGCTCACCAAATGGTGCCTTGGGGGCTGTGTCCTTCCAAGGATCAGAGCAGGAAGCAGAGATGTGCAGAGGCAAGCACCCTGTGGTACTATGCATGGTTAGGGCAGTGGTGCCTGGTCCTGCCCCATCCACCTGCTTACTTCTCTCAGGACTAATGCCCACAGACCCAACAGAGGTGGCAGGCAGCACTTGGGGCTCTCACTGCCTCTGCACACAGCATGTTCTTCCAGGCCCTTCTCAGTGGGAAGGATGCAAATGACAGCGTGCCTCGCTTCTTGAAGAACTCTTTAGCCACATGCCATGACATTGCTGTCCCTTCTTGATACCTTGTGGCCTTCCTGAGGAGCACTTGCACCTCAGGGCTCATGTCACCCCTCTACTGTGTTGTTGCACTCTGGGGTGGAGACTGATCCTTCACATATCCAGTTCCTTGTACAGCCTCTTGGGTAATCTGGATTTCCTTTAAAACTCCAAATAAGTATTGTGCATTCATAATTGATTAACTGATGTCCTCAATCCTGAGGCAGCACCTTATGATCTGACACACTGACATTTCTGCAGCAGAACTCATGGCCATTCACACCAAGTGGGGAACCAGGCATTGGGCTGCAGATTGCTGCAGATAGGATTGAATTTTGCCACGAAATACCGTAGAGGTCCCTACCCAGCGTTTTTGGTTTTTTTTCTTTCTTTCTGTTATGATGTGGCTGTAGATGGGAAGCTGTGGGTCCTGTTTAATAATTGAGAAGAAGGGAAAACTTGGATCTTTATGGGGTAAACAAGGAATGGGTCACCCTGGTTTACGCTGAGCAGCTAACATCAGCTCTGAGGGGAGAGATGCCTCCAGGAAGGCCTCACCTTGTGGTCATTCAGCTTCCTTGAAGGCTGCCTGCCCACCCTCACTGCTGACAGACTGTATGCACTGGCTAGGGAGTGGACTCTGGCCAGTGGTGGAGGTTCTCAGCTACTCTGGACTTCAGTTCCTCATCATGGCATGCCCTCTGGAGACCAACAAATAGCATGTCTTCAGCTCTTAGGTCTGCACCTAGGGCCTTGCTCCATCTCATGCCTGGAGGATGCAAGCTGAAACCCTAAACATAAATGGCCCACACAAGTCTGTGTGGAACAAGCTGGCGTTTCAACCTCCCCTTGTCCTCCTTTCTTTATATACTCCAAATCTCTTAGACTGCTTTTTAAATGATTGTTTGAAAGCATGTTCTTAAAAGTAGATACATCTGTTGGATTTTTTAAAAAGTAAAAAAGAAATCACATCAGAAAGTTTAAGAGCTCACAGTCTCTTGTGAATGTCCCTCCTGATGTGCGTCCTTCCTCCCATTACCCATGATCAGATGTACACGTCAGTCACTCCTGTAGCACTGGATTTGTGTGTGGCCACCCATTTCCATGAGTAGTGCATGGGGAGTGTTTCCTGGGATTGTTTGCTCTGACTTTCATACTTCGTGTCTGATTTTGTTTACGTGTGTGTGTAATTAGCTTTCTGGTGATGGACAGGGATACCATCCCTTTCTTTTTTAGTGTCAGCTATGTTGGGTAAATAGTTTTGGATAACATCTTTTGCTCACTGATTTGAATTGTAGATAGGATTTGATGACAGTGTGTCACTTGATTCTGCTAAGGTCCAGGTGTTTATCCTCAGTCTAGACTGATGGGGGCTACTGCTTTGAGTTTCTACCTAAGATTCCTAATTAGGACTTCCACGGCCAGCTTCCTGGCTGCCCCACTTGGGTTACATGATTGTGCTAACTTTATCAAAGGACTGCAGAACAAAGGCACAAATCTCTTAAAATGCTTAAGAAAAGATTTACTTGCAAAGGAATTATTCATTTCTTAAAATTCACTGTGAAAGTCATCCACACCTATAGCTATTTTAAATCCCAGTAATCCTTTGATGACTTTTAGAAGATTGTCCATGGATGTTGGCATATGGTGAGCTTTTCTGTTTTTGCCTGAATAACTCTGGGATTTTTGTCTTCCCAGAAGATTGTAAGTTCCCTTGGGATTATCACCTTTGCTGGCACAGCACTATACTTACTCGTTCTTAAGCCCCTAGCAGTTAAGAGACTTGGTCTCCTCTCGTCCTTAAGAACCAAACTCATATTTCTTTCAGGTTTGCCCACAGTGGAAGGGGGCACCCTCATCACATCACAGGATTATATACAGATTCTAGATCATATGTGTTGTACTGCCTGTGTCCCACTGTGGACCTCTGTCCTCTTGACCTTGCATGGCCATTGCCACCTTGAAATCAGAACAGCTGTGATTCCTCTTGTGAAACCCTCACAAACTCAAGCCACTAATATTCTCCTGGATGAAGGCTTAGAATGATATACGAGCAGTTAACAGTTGGGCGGTGGGGCGTCTTCAGTGGTGGAGTTGCCCATGCTCCTGGGGCTTGCCCTCAGTAAACTTCCATGCTTCCCCCCAAGCTGAACTTGGGTGGACCTCTTTCTTTGCTCTGTCATCAGTGCCCTATTTTCACTTCTTTCAGGGAAAACTCCTGCAATGCCAGTGCATTGGGTTTTGCCAGCCTGTGGGTGCTGTCTCCTGCACCTCTACCCTGTGAGAACTGGGTGCTTAGTGTTGACTTCATGTTTAGCCACAGCTCCAGCTGAGTCTCCTGTATTATGAAATGTAGTGTTATCATTTCAGTTATTTTAAGCCTCTTTTAAAATAATCAAAATATTGTTATTTCCCCCTTCTCTGGAGTTCTGCTTCAGGTTTTTTGTTTGTTTGTTTGTTTTTATTTTTGTTTTTTTAATTCAGTGCTTGCTTAGACAAGTTTCACAATCATAGGAAATTGATTTTTTTTTCTTCCTATCAGTTTAAACTTAAGTCGTTGGTATTTCTCCTCCTTTTATCCCTCTGGAGTCAGATGTTACAGCTCTATGATTTTATTTTATTGCCTATGTAGAGGATTTTATTTGTTAGCGGCTGGCATTTTAGTGGCCTTGGAGCAGGGTCTCTATCTGTAGTTGGGGTTGTTCAGATGTTTCACTAAGCACTTGACACATTTCTCACTGGGTCCCCACAGCAGTGTTGCAGTTAGGTGCATTCATTATTGTTACTGAGGCTTGTCAGTCAGGAAACTGGAAATCAGAGAGGTCACATACCTCACTAGCTACCTCACTGGCGGAGCACGCCTGCCTACCGAGGCCATGTCTTCTTGTCCCTGCTTCTGTGTGTATATCTTCATATTTGTATATGCATGCTGCACCGGTGTTTGACGTGGGCCAGCCAGAGGTCAGTGCTGGATGTCTCCACCTTACTTTTGAGGCAGGGTCTTCCATCTAACCTACAGCTCATTGATTTGGCAAGCCTAGCTGGCTAGTGAGCTCAGGGATCTGCCTGTTTCCACCCTCTGCCCCCAGCGCTGGAATTAATTGCTCCCAGCTCTTTCTGCAGGTGCTGGAGATAGAACTCAGGTCCGTGTTCTTGTACAGAAAGCACCTATTGCTGAGCCACCTCCTTACCCTTTTGTGTCCTCTTTCTGTACACATTTGCTAGCTGTGTTTAAAATGGTTTAAAAGATTGTAGTGCCCATAATTTTTTCAAAATGCAAAATGCTCCTGCTTTAGCCTGACTGACATTGGAAACTTTGGCTCCTCTGCCCTCCTGCTAATAGTCTGACACTGTCCTTCATCATCACAGGGTTTTGCTTATTTCTGAGCACATCTGCTTATCCTGCTGTGGAACTGCCATTTGGCTTATGGAAGGATATATCCATAGATTATTCCTTTATCAACGTAAGATCACCCTTTGCCGCACATTTTACCCTGTGTGATACTAATGTGCTATTTGTTTTTCTTATTTTGCTTTTATTCTGTACTGGGGATTAAACCCAGGGCTTGCTCATGCTAAGCAGGCACCCTACCACTAAGCTACATCCTCAACACTATTTTTACTTTTTATTTTGAGACAGAGCCCACTAAGTTCCCTACTCTGTGGCCCAGGCATACCTTGGACTTGTCGGCCTCCTGAGTGATTGAGAGGACAGCATGTCCCACCCACCAGGTCCAACTGTTTAGTCTTGTTCAATTTATGTCTTCTATTATTCTTCATTTCGGGGTGCCATTTTGCCTTGGGTTTGTGTCTTGATTCTTTTTCTGTTCCTAAAACAGTGCCTGAGACTAGATAAGTTCTGAAGATAAATGTTTATTTGGCTTATGGTTCTGGTCTAAGAGCATGGAGTGGCCTTCGCTTGGCCTCTAATGAGGGCTTTAGTAATAATTAGACAAGATTTGATTTAATGCCAAGAACTAAAGAGTGCATATTTTTAGATGATTTAATGCCCCCCCTTTTAGTTTTGTTGATGCTATCTGGAGTTAGATCAAGTATTATAATCATCTAGATAGTTTTTTTGTTTGCATAGTGTCTACACACCTGTTAGACTGTACTGATGAGGTAGTTTAATGCTCCCTGTTTTGTGCCCCAAGTTCTTTTATTTTTAAAAAATATTATTTTTATTTATTTTATTTTATGTGTATGAGTGTATTGCCTGCATGTATGTAAGTACAGTAATGTCATGCAGTGCCCTCTGAGGTCAGGAGAGGGTGTTGATTCGCTGGAACTGGAGATAACAGATGGTTGTTAGCTGCCATGTGGGTGCTGGGGACCGAACCTGGGTCTTCTGCCAATGCTCTTAACCACTGAGCCATCTCTCCAGAACCCCCCCCTTTTTATTGCATTTATTTATGTGTGCGCACATAGGCAAATGTGTGTGTGCACATGAAAATCAGAGGAGTCAGTTCTCTCCTTCCACTGTGCAGGTCCCAGGAATTGAACTCAGGTTATCAGGCTTGGTGGCAAGTACCTTTACCTGCTGAGCCATCTCCATGCCCCAAGTTCTTTAATCTGTTTTAGATTGGAGCTTCATGTGACTTTGCAGGATAGTCACAATGTGAATGACACTTTAGAAGCCTTTGCTCTCCTGCGGACAGCTTTCCTTTGACACATGAGAACACTAAGTCCACAGTGTATGGGGTAGAGTATCTGTTGCTGTGATTTTCCTTGAACGCTGTACATTGCCACGCTGTGTTGCTCTTCCTCCATTCAGTACCATCGGGAGATGCCCAAGACCATCCCCACGTGGTCATTTATGGTTATCAGGACACTTGACACAGAAGAGACCCATCATTGTTGAACAAGAAGTCTGGAGGTAGCATCCAAGGCTGTTGAGACTCTCCTTAACCCCCTCTCAGGTGTTTGGTTTCTCACCTCAGTGTTTTTGCCTTGTGTGGATGCAGATAGGCTGCCACAGCCCCATACATGCAGATTACTTTCCAGACCAGCCACCACAGGGCAGAAATGAACTTTTCCTAGTGGCTTTCTGCTCTCACCTGGAAGCAGATCTCTTGCTAAAGCCTCTGGGACTTTTTTCTGTGGTCGGTAGGCCAGACAGAGCCCAGACGCTGTGGCTGCTTGTGACCCAGGAAGCAGCTGGGGAAATGAACTTTGTCATAGATCACTCGGGCTCACCTTGAGTTTGGCCACCCTCCCAAAGCAAAGTCCACAAGAAAGGGGTGACAGGGATGTGTTCGTGTTGCCTTGGTTATGCACAGAGACCCTCAGGGTCAAGAATGAGGAGATTGGACTGAAGTGCTGTAACTGTTGGTTTATAGGAGCCAGTGTCCAGCTCACTGGTTACCATGACTTCCCATTCTGCCATCAAGAGGAAACTGATTTCTTCTCTAAGATTCAATAAAAGAAAGCTGTGATTCTCAATGGGAGCCGGTTAAGGGAGCCCAGCAGGTACTACTAGCTGTGCTTCAAGAGATGGGACAGATCCAGTGTCCTGTCCACAATATGGACATGGAGACCTAGGACCTGGGGAAGCCTACACAGTGAGCCTTCTGCTTCAAGGCCACATCTACACACTCAGTGCTTAAATGCCTATCTGTTCTTCCTCTTTGAGAGGAAAGGGGCCAGCTTGCAGTTGCCAAACTTACCAAAACACAGAACATTGAGGGCATCTGTGGCCAGGCAGTGCCCAGACCTCCTGCTGGGAAGAGCTCACGCATTTGCCCATCAGTTCAGTGCAAGTGAACAACTGCCACTGTCATGCAGCTCTGGTGTTTGGCTCAGAAGAAACAGACATGTGGGGGAAAGCAAGCCAGTTGCCCAGCAATCCCTGGGAAGGTCGCCTTGAAGGTTAGCCACTTGGAGAGAGGAGCAGAGCAAATGGAGGCATGGCTCTTATAGAATCCAGAACTGGACCATCCCACAGTGTGGAAGCTGTGTCATTGTCCCAGACAAGAGAGTACACAGCTGGGGACCAGGGTGCATGTCTGACTGGAAGAAGGGAAGGAATGGATTGTGGTTCCTACAATCCAGCTTCTCGCTGGGGGTGGTGTGTCTGGCTTCAGGAGGAATGAGTTTAAAGGGCAGCCCTTGATCTAACTCTCTGAAACAATTCCAGTTCACAGCATAAGTGTGCGCTGCTGGTGAGGTCTGCTTGGTGCAATAAAGGGAACACTCAGACAGCTCTGTCCAAGGCTGTTATTTTCTCAGCTTCCAACAGCTCTTGACTGTTGAAAAAGTTTTCAGTTAAAATTTAGTGTCTGGAAAGGCACTGGGAGGCAGTGGAGGGCAGACGATAATCCTGAGTGAGCAAGTTTTAGTCCCTTAAGGACAGCTCAGCTTTCTGAAAACACCTTATGGGGCCTTGTAGGTGGAGACTTTCCTCTGCCAGCTGGGAAGTGCCTACCTAGTGTCAGAGCCTGTAGTGTGTGGAGAACTGTGCTGGGTTCAATCCCCACAGTCTCTGGTGTGTGTACGCTTTTGTCCTGCACCCAAAGCTTCCCTAGGGGCGCCAGAGCCTTCAGAGGCAGAGCCACTGTGTCAGGGAATGATAAGTGTTGTGGTTTTGAACTTGGCTCCTATTTGCTTGCAGTTCAGGTTGCCAGGCCTGCAGGACGTGGGAAAGTTGTTTTAGGTTAGTAATTGTGATGTGAGACAAACCCAGGATAGATGGGGCTTGTCGGATCTGCTGGCAGCCAGACCTTAAGAAGCTTAATTTCAGAGCATCCTGCAGAGGTCATTAAATATTTTTAGGTTTTGGCCCTCTGGTGTTAGAAGACCTAGAACAGTCTGGGTAGAGAGCAAGGCTGGCTGGGAGCCAACTGTTGGGTCACTAAGCATTTTAAGTGAACATTGTACAACAGCTGGTTTAGTGCTTTTGCTTTAACTTTTTTTTTCTTCTGCTTCCATTTCCAATTCACATGTTATCCAGTTGCTCATCTAGACGTCTAGAAGATTCCATGGCAACCCACCTGGAAATGTGGAGCTGCCCACCTTGTTGTAGTGGGCAGGGTGAAGAGACGTGCATCAGGCTGAGGTGGGGGTGGGGTGAGGCTGTTCCAGCAAGCTCTTATTGCACATGCTGTATAGGGCCTTTTCCCCGGTGCTGAGCTCCAACTCTCTACTGCTGACTCCAGAACCAGAGGAGTGGGGAACCCAGCATTGACAGGGCTGTGCATACTAAGGACCCCTGGGGTCAGACCTTAGGGAGAGGGTGGGAAGCATACAGGGCTGCTGAGTCCCCGTAGTTTCTGTGCTGTTTATGGTCACAGGCAGGGTTGGCAGAACCCTGTGCCACCAGTAGCATCTCTGCTCATGTGTTTCTTAAAAGGAAGTTAAAGTAGAGGCATTTCAAAACAAAAACTAAGCAATAGATATTCCACGTGACCCAGCTATACCACTCCTGAGAATTTACCCAGAGGACTCCAGGTCAACACATCACAGAGATACCTATACACCAATGTCTACTGCAGCACTGTTCACAATAGCTAAGCTATGGAACTAACCTAGGTGTCCAACATCAGAGGAAAAGATAAGGAAAATATGTTATGTAAAATGAGAGGTTTTTTTCAGCCATAAAGAACAAAGTCATGTCATTTATAGGAAAATGGATACAACTTGGGATACTATATTAAGTGAATTAAGCCAGTCTCATAAAGACAAATGTCACATTGTCTCTCATTTGTGGATCACAGATTTTATATAGATAGAATAGAATCATGTACATACATGACATGAAAGTTGAGACAAGACTGTCTAGGGGACAAAGGGACCAGTGGAAGGGAAGGGCTGGGTATGTGGGGAATGTGCTCAGTGTATAATGTATGCATGTATGAAAACTTAGTAAATCAATTTTTTTATTTATTATTTTTATTTTATGTGTATAGTGTATTGCCTGCATATATGTGAGTGCACCCGTGTCGTGCAATACTGTGGAGGTCAGAAGAGGGCTTCGCATTCCCCTGGAACTGGAGTTAAGGATGGTTCGTAGCCACCATGTCGGTGCTGGGGATTGAACCCAGGTCCTCTGCAAGAGCGATGAGTGCTCTTGACTGCTGAGCCATCTCTCCAGCCCCAGTAAATAAATTTTTTAATGAAGCTAAGAACAGGTGCTTCAGCATTGCCCAGGGCTTTATGAATTTCGGATTCCAGGCCTGGCCTGGCCCTGGCCTTGGCCTTGTTTGGGTCAGGGATGCAGCAGGACCGGAAACCTATACTTCACTGAGCCCCACGGGCAAGTCTGACATCCCCTGACCCACTTGAGCTCTATGCTGGTCAGCAGTGTGGTCATTTAGCGACTGCCCACTTTGGATGCCAGCTCCTGAGTGTGTGTCCAGCCCAGGGTTAGTGGTCAGCTCTGGCCTGTTCGGAACCCCAGCTACACAACAGTCCAACAGGATGCTGTATTAGCTGCCATGGCAGCCACTAAGACAACAGACCCACCTTCCCCGCTCAGAGATGGAACAACTCGCCCAGCATTTTCCATGGGCAAGAATACTAGAAAGTGTAAAGGCATTCATAACTCCTGTGGGCCCGGTCCTGCTCTCAGCTTCCATCCCGGGGTCAGGTGTTAACATCCCTTCTTCCTGTGTCTCCATACACCAGCTTGGAAGCAGCAGGAGTCATTTTAAGCGTTCTTCTGATCTTTAAGACTTTTGGCTCTGGACATGTTGTGGAGACTCACAAACCTGCAAGTGCTAGGTGAGTGGGAGAGGCAGGGGTTGGAGCAGCCACCCTGCTCCCACTTCTCTGTATTCCTAGCTCTTCTGCAGGAGTGCCCCTCAGTTTAGAATTGAAGCACACACCTCCCCACTGTCTTCACAGAGCCAGGGTGGTGGTCCCTGCCTCCCCCTCTTCTTGGCCAGAGAAGAACCACCCATGTTTCCAGTTAGGGACTTGATTGAGCTATCCACAGTCAACCTGGTTCCTCATGTGGGGTAGCTCAGTCTGTTCTCACTCGAGGTGGCAGAGCAGCAGGGAAAACATGAAGCAGAAGGAAGAAAGGAATGACGGTCAGAGAAAAGTGAACAAACTAGAAAAACAAAACACAGAGGACTGTGTGGCACCTCCATCTTCAAAGATACATTTCAATCTGGGCATGGTGGCACATACCTTTAATTCCAGTACTCAGGAGGTAGAGGCAGGTGGAGGAGCTCAGTGAGTTCAAGGCCAGCCTGGTCTACATACCAAGTTCTTGACTAGCCAAGGCTATATACTAAGACCCTGTGTCCAAAACAGTTTCAGAGATAGCAATTAACAGAAACAGAAAACATGATTCAATATCACAAAGAATTAAAGAACCAGTGTAGCTAAGATCAGAAGAAAATTCAAAGTACACTTCTATGCAAAGAAATTTGGAACGTCAACAGAAGAGGCGGTTTTCTAGGAAAATTCAAGAAGCAGAATTTCAAGCCTGGCATTGTGGTGCATACTTGCCATCTCAGCCCTTGGGAGGCAGGAATACGAGGCCCTGTGACCACAATAGAGCAAAGTTGGAACCGGGAGCAACTCAGCTGTCAAATGTGAGCCCACACACAGGTGAACAGCTTGAAGAAACTTGGCACCAGGAGTGTCACTGTCACCCTGTTCTAATGGAGAGTAGGAAGGGACTGTGGCTGCTTCTAGGGTGGGAATCTCCACCTGAACACAGCAGGGCTGTGGGGAGAAGCCAGGGTGCCCAAGCAAGCAGCAATTACCAGCATGCCATCCATGGAGATCAATACCGTGTTGCTCATGAATATTAGTGTATGTGGTACCAATGAACTTAATGATAAAATTGACAAGCTCCAGATTCGAATCAACAGTGTAAAAGTTTCCAAGTGTGCCCTGGAAGAGAATCTTCACTCCAGCAACCAGAGAGCTAAAGCTGCAGAAGATCAAGCTGGAGCCCTTATTATACTTTTGGCTGACCTACAACGCAAATTTAATTCCCAGCCTTGAAGGGTGTCAGCAGTAAAGGTGAGGGCATTGGTAGGGAAAGATTGGAATCCTGACACATGGGATGGAGATGTGTGGGAGAACCCTGGGGAGGCTGAGGACTTTGAATCCTCAGACTCAGGAATTTGCTTCACCTAATCTCTGCACCCTCAGCAGACCCACCCTCCCGACCCTTGGCTGAGGAAACTAATCCCATTGAGGAAGCTAATCCCATTGAGGAAACTAATCCCATTCAGCAAGACAAAGCTGATGTCCCTCAGGGCCCAGTTGTTGCCTCTAGACCTAAAACCAGACTCAAACCTAGGGAGGCCCCGAGAGGAGAGAAAGTGTGGTCCATGAGGAGGTGCGCTACACCACTAAAGAGTTTAGTGAATTTGCGAATTCATTCAAGCAGAAGTCTATATGTCTGGGAATGGATTTTAAGGGTATGGGATAATGGTGGAAGGAACATAAAATTGGATCAGGCTGAGTTTACTGACATGGCCCCCCTGACTCGAGATTCTAGGTTTAATATGGAAGCTCGTGCAGTTAAAAAGGGTGTTAAAACTTTATTTGATTGGTTGGCTGAGGTATTTATCAAAAGATGGCCTACTGACAGAGAGCTGGAGATACCTAATATCCCCTGGTTTAGTGTTGATGAAGGGATTGTAAGACTCAGGCAAATTGGCATGCTCGAGGGGATTCGCAGTGCAATGCCAAATCCTCCACAATGGGCGGGCCCAGAGGACATGCCTTTTACTGATTGTATAAGATGGAAAGGACTGAGAGAGACACCAGAACATTTGAAGAGCTTTGTTTTTGCTCTTTTCCTTATGCCGAATCTTACAGTTAGAGATGCTGCTGCTCAATTGCATAACTTAAATGTAAATATGATAGGTATAACAGGGCCTCGGAGTAGGGGTCAGGTGGCAGTACTGAGTTACCAAAGACAAGATGAGTATACTTATTGTAATGGGCGGCAAAGGCAAAACAATACCTACAATGGCATGACTCGAATGGACCTGTGGTACAGGCTAATCAATCATGGTGTTTCCTGGGACCACATACATAAGAAGCCTACTAAGTTTTCATTTGATCTGTATAAGCAGAAAAGCTCTAGGACAAATGACAGGAAGTCAGTATTGGATCGTAGCAATAGAGAAACTCGCTCAGTCAACCAATTTCCAGACTTGAAACAGTTTACAGACCCAGAACCCCTTGACTGAGGGGAAGGCCGGGTGCCCTTGAGGAAGGACCTTGTCACAGTACCAAAGAGTTATGCTGTTCGCCTCTCGCCCATCCTTTCCCAGAGGGACCTGTGGCCTTTTACTAGAGTAACTGTACATTCGGGGGGAAGGAAATAATCAGACTTTCCGTGACCTATTGGATACTGGTTCTGAGTTGACACTGATTCCGGGAGACCCTAGAAACCATTGGAATTGCCTCTGCCAGGGAAAATTGTGAACTGAAAACAGTATCACATCCCTGGAGGGACTGCAGAAATTCTCCCATCAAGGATTTGAAAGATGCAGGGGTGGTGATTCCCACCACATCTCCCTTTAACTCTCCTATTTGGCCTGTGCAGAAGACAGATGGGTCATGGAGAATGACAGTTGACTATTGAAAACTTAATCAAGTTGTGATTACTCGAGCAGATTAATACATCTCCTGGTACCTGGTATGCAGCTATTGATTTGGCAAATGCTTCTTCTTGATACCAGTTGTTCATAAGGACCATCAGAAGCAATTTGCTTTCAGCTGGCAAGACCAACAGTATACCTTTACTGTCCTACCTCAAGGGTATATTAACTCTCCAGCATTGTGCCATAAGTTGGTTCGAAGGGATCTTGATCACCTGACTCTTCCACAAAATATCACACTAGTCCACTGTATTGATGATGTTATACTGACTGGATCCAGGGAGCAGGAGGTAGCAGACAGACTGGACTTATTGGTAAAGCATATGCACATGAGAGGATGGGGAAAAAAAATCCAACCAAAATTCAAGGGCCTTCTACCTCAGTGAAATTTCTAGGAGTTCAGTGGTGTGCAGAGACGTTCCTTCTAAGGTGAAGAATAAATTGTTGCACTTGGCCCCTCCCTCCACCAAGAAAGAAGCACAATGCTTGATGGGAGTATTTGGATTCTGGAGGCAGCACATTCCTCACCTGGGTGTGTTACTATGACCCATATATCAAGTGACCCAGAAGGTAGCTATCTTTGAGTGGGGCCTGGAACAGGAAAGGGCCCTTCAACAGGTCCAGGCTGCTGTACAAGTTGCCCTTGGGCCATATGATCCAGCAGACCCGATGGTACTTGAGGTATCAGTGGCATGTAGAGATCCTGTTTGGAGTCTCTGGCAGGCCCCCATAGGGGAATCACAGCGGACGCCATTGGGATTTTGGAGTAAGGTTTTGCCTTCATCTGCGGACAACTATTCTCCCTTTGAGAGACAGCTCTTAGCCTGCTATTGGGCCTTAGTGGAAACTGAAAGTTTGACAATGGGCCACCACATCACCATGCGACTGGAGCCATCCATCATGAGCTGGGTGTTATCTGACCCCACCAAACCATAAAGTAGGCATGCACAGCAACAATCCATTATCAAGTGGAAGTGGTATATATCTGATCGGGCTTGAGCAGACCCGGAGGGCACAAGCAAGTTACATGAAAAAGTTGCCCAAATGACTATGGTTCCTACTCCTGTTATGATGCCTCCTGTTCTCAAGCATGCACCTATGGTTTCATGGGGTGTGCCCTATATTATAAGATGGGAATTCTTCACAGTGTGTAGAACTTCGAGAAGTGCACATGGTCGTGCATTTTGCTTAGGAGAAATGGCCAGAAGTGTGACTATATACTGATTCATGGGCTGTAGCAATGGTTTGGCTGGATGGTCAGGGACTTGGAAGGAGCATGATTGGAAAATTGGCGAGAAAGACATTTGGGGAAGAAGTATGTGGATAGATCTCTCCAAATGGGCAAAGGGTGTGAACATACTTGTGTCTCATGTAAATGCTCATCAAAAGGTGGCTTCAGCAGAAGATGAGTTCAGTAATCAGGTAGATCGGATGACCCGTTTTGTGGATTGTCAGCCTCTTTCTCTAGCTATCCCTGTCATTACTCAATGGGCCCATGAATAAGTGGCCATGGTGGCAGAGATGGAGGTTATGCATGGGCTCGACAGCATGGACTCCCATTCATGAAAGCTGACCTGGCTACAGCTGCTGCTGAGTACCAGATCTGACAACAGCAGTGACCAACACCGAGCCCCCAATATGGCACTATTCCCCGTGGCAACCAGCCAGCAACCTGGTAGCAGGTTGACTACATTGGGCCACTTCCATCTTGGAGGGGACAGCATTTTGTCCTTACAGGAATAGACACTTATTCTGGTTATGGATTTGCCTTTCCTGCACGTAATGTTTCTGCCAAAACTACTATCCAGGGTCTTACAGAATGCCTTATCCACCATCATGGTATTCCACACAGCATCACTTCTGACCAGGGAACTCACTTCACAGCCAAGGAAGGGCGACAGTGGGCACTTCCCATGGTCATGGAATCCACTGGTCTTATCATGTGCCCCACCATTCTGAAGCAGCTGGCTTGATAGAACAATGGAATGATCTCTTAAAGACACAGTTACAGCGCCAATTAGGTGGCAATAGCCTGGAGGGCTGGGGAAGGGTCCTCCAGAAGGCAGTGTATGCTTTGAATCAGCGTCCAATATATGGTACAGTTTCTCCTATAGCCAGGATTCACGGGTCCAGGAATCAAGGGGTGGAAGTGGGAATGATTCCACTCACTATCACCCCTGGTGACCCACTAGGAAAATTTTTGCTTCCTGTACCCTTGACTTTGCACTCTGCTGGCTTGGATGTTTTGGTTCCAGAGGAGGGAGTGCTTCTGCCAGGAGAGACAACAAACATTCCCTTGAACTGGAAACTAAGACTTCCCCCTGGCCACTTTGGGCTTCTGATGCCCTTAAGACAGCAGGCTAAGAAAAGAATAACGGTATTAGGAGGGGTGATTGACCCAGACTACCAGGGGGAAATTGGGTGGACTAGTTCTCCACAGTGGAGGTAATAAAGATTATATCTAGAAGGCAGGAGATTCCTTAGGGCAACTTTTGGTGTTACCATGTCCTGTGATTAAGGTCAATGGGAAACTGCAACAACCCAATCCAGACAGGACAACAAATGGCCCAGACCCTTCAGGGATGAAAGTATGAGTCACTCCTCCAGGGAAAGAGCCAAGATCTGCAGAGGTGCTTGCTGATGGTGGAGGAAATACAGAATGGGTAGTAGCGGAAGGTAGTTACAAGTACCAACTGAGTTATAAATACCACGTGACCAGTTGCAGAAACATGGATTGTAATTGACATGAATATTTTTGTACTGTTTGGTTAAGAATAGCCTTGTGCATGTATACACATATGTTAAGCAGATACTTGTGTTATTTTTTGAATGTGTAATTGAGGTAAGTGTTAAGTGGTTAAGTGTTGTGAACCTATATGATTATATTGGGTTATGAGACACTAAAGGACTAAGCATTCCTCGAAGACCTTATCACCTACTCTAAGATATATAATGCATTGGTCATTGTATGATGGGTTAGTCATATCATGTTAGATGAAATTATGACCTCAACATTGTTTAAGCATGACATAGAGAGATGCTATTGGGTATCAAGTTGACAAGGGATGGACTTGTGATGGCTAATCCTGGATGTCAGTTTGACTGGATCTGGGATTAACTAAAATGAGAGAGAGGTTCTTAATTGGATCATCTGAAGCTGGAAGACACACCCTAAATGTGGGTGTTACCTTCTGATGGCAGCCAGTATAAAAGGCCATGGCAGAGGAGAATGCCTGGCTTCTGTTGCTTGCCTTCTCTTTCAGTGGTAAGTTCATCTTGCTGCTGTAGACTGAAGACTAGCTGATCTTTTGGAATTCATCAGACCTTCAGCGCCAGATTGGGACTACTGAGACATCCAGCCTTGTGGACTGAGCGACTACGGATCCTCAGCCTCTCCAGTGTGCTGCAGCCATTATTGAACTACTTGGACTCTATTCTATCTCTATATATATTCATTCTACTGGTTCTGTTTCTTTGGAGAACCCTGACTAATATAGATGGTGTCCTCGAAGTGAAATATAGATTAGTTTAAATGTGAATTTAGTAATTCTAGTGCTAGAGAATAGCAAGTATGTTGGAAAGGAATTTTTATGTGTTTTCCTCGTTCAATCTTGACTTTGAACTTTTCTCCTCATCCATGGAAGTCCTGGTGTAAGTTCTGAGTCTTTGTCTTTATACCATTATTTACTCTCCACAAGGGCAGAAGGGTAGTTAGCATCCCGAATCCCAGCATTCATTGGGTCCCATCTTCCTGAGTTGGTGTTAGTGCTCATCTAGTATATCTCTTTTCCAATTTGTTTTAAATTATCTGGCTTCAGCAGATAGCTCTTAAATTTTTTTAAAACTCTGCATGCTGATTTTTAAACTGTATTAAAGCTGTGTGTAGTGTCTGTCTTGTTAGGGTTTTTTAGGACAACAACAGATAAAATGAATATATATTCATATATGGGGATTGCTTTACAGGACAGGGTCCAGGTAGTCCAACAATGTCTGTGCCACATTGGAGAGGCTGAGAATTCGGTGCTTGCTCAGTCCATAAGGCTGATTGCCTCAGCAGTCCCACTCTGGTGCTGAAGTCCTGAAGGATTCCTGGAAAGCTGATGGTCTTCAGTCTATATTGGAACTTGAAGCAGTTGGTTTTAGTATCAGTGTAGGAATGCCACAGCAACAGTGTAGATAAACTTATCAGCTGTTGCTGGTGAAGGGAAGCAGGCAAAAAGTGAATGTTTCCTTCTTCCATGTCGTTTTGTCTGGGCTGCCACCAGAAGATGCTGCCCACATTTAGGGTGGTTCTTCCCCTTCTGTGATGGTTTGAATGAAAATGTCCCCCATAGGCTCCAAGTATTTGAACATTTTGTCCCCACATGGTGGCGCTGTTTTGGGAGACTTTAGAAGATGCGGCTATCCTGGAGGAAGCACGTCACTGGGGGTGGGCTTAGAGAGTTCTTAAGCCTTGCCAGATCTCCAGTTGCTCTCTTGTTTCCAGTGCCTGCTAGAAGATGTAGAGCTTAGCTTCTGCTCCTCTTCTCTAGCCACCTCTGCCACCATGCCTCCCCACCAAGACAGACTGTAATTCCCCTGGAACCATAAGCTCAAATAAATTCTTCCTTCTATAAATTGCTTGGGTCAGTGTTTCTATCACAGCAACAGAAAAGTGACTAATACACTCATGAATATTAGTGTATGTGACTTTTTAAACATGCTGGGCATGGTGACACACTCCTTTAATCCCAGTGCTCGGGAGGCAGAGACAGGCAGATCTCTGTGAGTTCAAGGCCAGTCTGGTCTACATAGTGAGTTCCAGGACAGCTGGGACTTATCAAAAAAAAAAAAAAAAAAAAAAAAAAAAACCTAGGATTGAATCCAGGACAGTGACTACCTACCATGACATGGAGTTGAAGCAGGAAGAGACATGAAGGAACTGGAACTATTGCCTGTCACCTGCCATTTCATTTGAAAAATTTCAGCCAATTGGCAGTATGACAGAATGTTAAGATTTGCAGAATGGAGGTGCCTGCTTGTGTGTTAATGCCTCTAAGTGCTGTCTTGACGTCACTGGAGGTCAGGTTGGACCTGTAAGGAGACCTGGGACCTTATCTCCTTGATGTCTGTTTGTCGCCCAGGATCTGACTCTTCATCTTTGCAAACACAGGGACTTTTTTTTCCTTCCTGCTTTGGTTTTTGTTTTTGTGTCAGCAAATCAAAGCTAGAATTATCTCTCTCACTACATTCACAGACTGAAGGAACCCGAATGCCAGTTGTGTCATCCATAAAAGTAAATACACATCATTGCGACCAGACCTTGAAATGTGTGCCTTTGCTAGGCCTAGCATTGTCCACCTTTGAGACATCACTTGAGGGAGGTGGAGGATACACACTGAGAAGTCATGCTGTGGCCTACATCCTGCCAGAGAGAGAGAGAGAGAGAGAGAGAGAGAGAGAGAGAGAGAGAGTGGATGGGTGACACCCAAACCCTGAAACCCTGACCAGGACTAAAGGGCTCTCCTGGCCACAGAGGATCCCAGCAGGCTTGTTCTATGGTCAGATAACCAGAAGGTGCTTAGGAGAGCCACACTGTTTTAACTTGACGTTTATCTTTAAAATATGTCTGTTTACATCTTTCCCATAGAAAAAGCCTGACTCATGCTTAATTACCACTTACTGTGGTTGGACTGTCCCTCCAGCAGTCATGGAATTTGGATTGCCATTGTCTGGAATTGGGAGGCCGGGCCTTCAGAGTGGACTCTTGCTGTTCCCTCTGGGATAGGTCAGTTATCTAAGAAGTGGGTTTGTTACAAGCTCACCTACTCTCTGCAGCATTGCTGAACTGTCATTGCACACAAGAGGTCCTCACCAGAGGATGGTACCGAGTTCTCTGTCAGTTTCCCAGGGTGTGGATTTCCCAATTGGGATCTCATTACAACAGCAGAAAACAGGCCAAGACAGAGAACTCAGTACCATCCTCTGGTGAGGACCTCTTGTGTGCAACGACAGTTCAGCAATGCTGCAGAGAGTAGGTGAGCTTATAACAAACCCACTTCTTAGATAACTGACCTATCCCAGAGGGAACAGCAAGAGTCCACTCTGAAGGCCCAGCCTCACAATTCCAGACAATGGCAATCCAAATATATCTGGATGGGATGGGTGTTTCAGGAAGCTGAAGCAGATCTTGCCTGCGATTCACCACAAAGTCTTAAGAACTGTCTCATAATGAATGTGGCTCCCTGAGCCCAGTGTAGATCTTAAACTGTTTTGCATCGAATGTTTCTCCATCTTCCAGAAGGCCTAGGAATCTCCCTCTGTTCTTCACCCCAGATACCATCTGTGGATTGCAAGTGTGCCTCAGGGTCCACCCCGTGCCCTCAAATCCATGTTATTAGGGAAAGTGCCACTCTAACCTATGGTCCTCAGATGGTAGTCTCCACGGACACATGGCTGCCAAGTGTGCAGCCCGACCTGTGCTATAAGAGCAGTGACAGCTGCCTCTCTGTCAGAGGACTTTTTAGGTCTATTATATTTCCCCAGTAGTCATAGAAGTCTGTGAGGGTCATAGGAGTGATGAGTCATCTCAGCGAGAAATGCCCAAAGGCACCAGAAGCCCTGTGCAGAAACTAGACCAGCTGGGGGGATTGAGGAGGGCTGCACTGGGGGGCATGGGAAATATGCTTCAGTTTCCTTTCCACATAGCTGACCTTCTCCCTCACTGGATGATTCCAATGAGACACCTGCATCTCGGGCCACCTCCACCACAGGGCACGTTGCATTTAGCTTTCATTTCCAGCCAATTTGAGAGCCAGCTAATTCCAGAACTCTAGAACTATACTAAGGGTTTTAAAAAAATCTTTGTGTCTGCTCTGTGAAGTCTCCATTTTACTGGGCTCCTGAATAACCACATCAGCACAAGTCTTTGGAGCCTCCAGTAAGCTGGGCCCTGTGGCTGGTCTTCTCAGCATCGTGTAGCTGCAGGTACTCCCTGCTGTCTCTGCTGTCAGTTGCTTCCCAGAAGTGCCCTGCAGCCCTGCTCCTTGGTTCCGGCTTGCCTCTGGACCAGGAGGGCTGGCTGACCGGGATATGGCTCTTAAATGCAAAATTCATTACCTTTTTTTCTTACAGAACTTCCCCTGGCCCTCCATCTTGGTTGAGTATGAGGCTTATCTGGATTTGTACTTAAACTCACTCCAACCCACGGAATATAAGATCTTTAGCCTCTTGTTACTCCTTAAGAATGGCATCCCACTGAAGTCTCATGATTGCCAAGACTGAGCAAAGCCTGATGCCTTATGAATATGTAGAGGAGTTTTAATAAAATAGTGCAAAGCAGCAGCCCTGTGTGTTCCAGAAAATGCTTCCAGAGCCCCGAGAGACTTCCCAAAGCTTCTGGCAGATGAGCTTCCTGCAAAGAAAAGGAAAGCGAGAGAATGGGGTGTGATTGGATGGGCCTAGTTTCCTGTAATTCGAGAATGAAAAATGCCTATCTGTGTCTCTGTGTCTGTGTCTTAAGGTCCTACATGGCCCTGTAAACTCCGTTGAGCGAGTCTCTCAGCCCAGGTCTGTTGGTTCAGCCATTCCTGCTGAGCTAAGCGAGGCCTGGCCACAGCAGCATGGGGTCCTCTTTCCGTAGCATGACAGACTGGCTTCTTGGCAGTGATGTTATTTGGTAATTTGTTGACATTTGAAGCTTTGCAGATTCTTCCTTCCATTCCTCTTAACTTTCTGCTAATTTTTAAAATGGGGTGCGTGTGTGAGGGGGATCAGCTCGCCTATTGATTTTCTTGTCCATAAATGCTCTGCTGCAGTGAGAGTAGATATTAATTGCAAAATGCGGTGTTTTTTCCCCAACAACTGCCTGTTACACAATTTCCTCATGATTAATTGAAAGGAGCTTGTTATAATGACTAAAATTAGCCAAAGAAGCCCCTTCTGCCGTTCCAGCCTAATTGCTTTGTAATTGCACTGCTTTTCTTGCTCATGTTCGAAGTCTGTTGCTCCGAGCTCATTTTCTCGGTCCTGAGGGAGCACGCATGTCTTAGTAGCTCCCACCCTCCCACATCACTGTGGCCGTACAGCAGCTGCTCCAGCATCCACCCTGTTGCTCAACCTTTGAGTGCTAAGCTGTGGCTGAGCCCCAGGGTTCTTCTAAAATCCGTCTCCTGCTCCCACTGACTTCCATTCACGGCAGACGCCATCTAATTCTGGGTGCCGATGATGGAGCCAAAGAATAAACTGAGTGTTCTGTGTGTGGGACTGTAGAAGGCTTTCCCCCTCTGCCACCTGGGGAGATGGCAAATGTGGGCATGGAAGAGCCTAGGGACAGGCAGCAGGCCCCCTGCAGCTTACAGGTGTCCCCCCGAGCTCAGCACCCCCTTGTAGACCCTCCTGCACTGCTGGACTCCCTCTCTTTGGTGTCAGTGGCTTCACCATTTGGTGACTCTGGACTCTGGCTGCACTCAGCCATAGCTGACAGCTTCCTAAAGCTCTCTCAAGTTCCATGTCCTGCCTAGGGGACTTTGTGGAAACTCTAGGACACTGCACTGTGGGGCAGTGGCTTGGACTGGGTTCTCACATGGGTTCTACACTGAGCCAGATCCTACTTGGCTGTGTAGATGTCTTGATTATATGATACTTGAGCATCGTCAGTGGAGACCCTTAAGAGACATACCTTTAAAAGTGGCTTTCATTAAGTGCCCATCCAGATGTGAGTTCCTGTGCCACCTACCATCTTTACAGACCTAGGTTCTTATGGTCTTGTGTTTGAGGCAGCCCCAATGCACCCACCTGCCAGCCCCAGTCCCATGAACAGTCTACTCCTGTCACTAGGTTCCTGGGGGTGGCCTTGCAGGTATTATGAGGGAGAGTGGTCAGTGGGTCCATTGTTTCTGTGAGACTCAGACCCCTAGTCACTCACACAGCACAAGCCTATTGCAGGCAAACCAGAAGGTGAGGAAAGAGCAGCGGTACCAATTCTGCCCAGAGGTAACTGCTGTGAAGTGTGGCCTGCACATGATTGAAGGTGCATCTGCCTGCGACAGGGACTGATTTCACCACTTCAGAATGCACCTCTCAATACCTAACCATTTGCCAAGTTCCCTCATCTCTAAGCAGAGCCCATATGTCTTGTGGTGCCAGAACCTTCCACAGCTGACAAGCTAACCATATTCTGTTGGTCCTGACTGCCCACTGCTTGTCCCTTGGGGACAGTCTGTGCCTGACTGTGCCCATTGCTCACAGAACGGTCTTAATTATCCCTCAGGTGTCAGCGGAAACAGTGGCGGGTAGACCTTCCAGCCACCAGTGTGGTGATTACGTTTCACAATGAAGCCAGGTCGGCCTTGCTGCGGACAGTGGTCAGGTGAGGCCAACAGACACCCCTCAGCACCGATTGCATCTCATAGGAAGTGTTGGGGTTCCAGGCACCAGCTGCATCTCAGGCACAGTCAGTAGAGGCTGCAGACAACTGCCAAGCACAGAGTGGGCAGTGGAAGTGAGGGTGGCTTCTCCAGCCAAGGCTGGGAAACCAAAAGAGCTCAGTGGAGACTGTAGACAAGGGCACCAAACTGTCAGGCACTGGGGGAATTGGGGTCTAGCTACGGCTGGGGAACCAAAAGAGAACTCAACCCTCACAAGGCTCTTGTCCCCTGTCTTCTCAGTGTGCTTAAGAGGAGTCCACCCCATCTCATCAAGGAGATAATCCTGGTGGATGACTACAGCAACGATCGTGAGTCACATGACCTCACCTCACCCTCGGGGTCAGCCTCCTGTGTGGTAGGGTGTTGGGGAGGAGTGGGCAGTGGGCATCCCAGAGCAAGGGAAGAGATGCCCTCCTGAGGGCCCAGAGGAAGGGCTTCTGTAGGTCATTGAGAATGCTATGCTCCAGCCTGGAGCTCTGTGCAGACTCGGGTTCACCATGCTCTGCCTCTTTTCTCTCCCTAGCCGAGGATGGGGCCCTCTTGGGGAAGATTGAGAAAGTGCGAGTCCTCAGAAATGACCGGCGAGAAGGTAAGAAAGGCTCCTTTGTGGGACACTATTGAGATACTGTGTACTTTTTTTTTTTAATAATTTATTGAGAATTTCATACACGCATATAAGGTGTTTTGATCAAATCCATGCCCACTAAGTATTAGCTACTTTTATCATTGCCACGACAAAATACCTGACAAAAGCTTTCTTAAGGGAAGAAAGGTTTATTTTGGCTTACAGTTCTAGAGAATACAGTCCATCGTGGTGGGAAAGCATGGGGGCTGGAGCATGAGGCAGCTGGTCACATTGCATTCACAGTCAGGAAGCAGAGACAGATGGATGCTGGTGCTCAATCCAAGACCCCAATCCATGGGATGATGCCACTTACATTTATGGTGTGTCTTCCCATCTCAGTTAAGATAATCTGAAAGTTTCCTTGTAGGTATGCCCAGAGGCTTGTTTCTCTGGTGATTCTAAATCCCATCTGACAAGATTGTCACACGGTAGAACCCTAATCTGCAGCAACATCTTCCCCTCTAGAAGAGACTTTTGTAGTCACAGAGAAAAAGGTCATAAGTCAGTGCATTTACCAAATAACAACAGTGGGGACATCTGGTAAGCAAGTTAACCACAGGGCAGGGAAATCTCTTATGGGTTTCAGGTGCCATCTCGCGGCATTCTTAGCTTTGCGGTTTAGAAGATAGTGAGCTGCTGTGAGCCTGATAGCCATAGAGTTGCTTGGTCAAATGCAAATGATAGTTCAGAGACAGGCCAAGATAATTTTGGCTCTCAATCTGCAATGTTCTAACTTCCCATGAAGTTCTAGTCAGTCAGCCAGTCTGCAGGGCTTTTGACACATATATGCCTTTAGGGACTCCAGTTTCTACCTGCCTGCCCTGGCCTGGTGGAATTGCTTCAGAGAAATAGTAGTTAGTTACCTGTCTTTCTGTCTCCCTCCCTCTGCCAAAGCTATCTGGGAACCCTGCCCCAGCAGACCCAGGAAGGACAGTCATAGCTTAACTAACTTTAATTATTTGTACCTGAGGCCAAGCGTTTAACCACATTTCTATTTATGAGTTTAGAAAATGCGTCTTTTCACTCACAACTGGGAAGTCCCATCAGACCCTTGACTTTAATAAGAGCTTAGAAGAAGCATGGAAGCTTAACCATGAGCAGTGCAATGACTGCACTCCAGGCATCGGGTGCTCCAGGCATCGGGTCCTCCAGGCATCGGGTACAATCACAGACTCAAATCTGACAGCTTGCTGAAGGAGAACCGTCCCAAATGGAGAGAGAGCACTGTCATTTCTTGTTGACATGATTTTACAAATGCCAGCCCCGCACCGTCAGTCTCTCCTGCACTGACGATTATGGAAGAGACTGCCTTCCCACTTCAGGGTCTAGAAGCTTGTCGGGGAGCACAGCCCCTTGGGCTCCTCCTTCCAGTCTCCAGCAGTCACAAAACCATAGCACCCTCTCCCCTCCACTGTCTGAGGCTGACGTGGATCCATGGTGGTGGTTGTATCCCAAGTCAGTACATAGGTTTTCCTCCAGTTCCCTGTCCAGCTGGGGTCAAGGCAAGAAGTTGTTCTTAGCAGAAATCTTAGTCAGCAAGCATTTATTAAACACCTACAGTGTGCTTAGCACTGTATTAGACACAGGAGAATATATTGATAAAAATATAAAGTTGGGTATTCCTGTCCTTGAGGACAATTTAATTTTGGAAATAAACATAATGAGAGATTATAATACAGACTGCTAGAAATTATGGGGCAGTGTTAGAAGTACGTGGAGGGAGAGCTCCAGTGAAGTCAGTCAGGGAAGGCTCATTCAGAAGACACAGGAAGTGAGGCTTTGTGCAGAGGGATGATATTGAGCTGGGGCCAAAGAATAACCTAAGCAAAAGACAGTCTCACGAAAAAGGCACACAGAAGTGAGGGCTTGTAAGACAACAGAAGGTCCAGCCAAATCTAATCGGTGCAGTGGCCAAACCTACCGAGCATTGCCACCAACATTCAAGGTCACCAGCCAGGTGTTCATAACACACCATTAGAGCAGTCATCCGTACCGTACCCTGGGCAACTCTGCTCCAGGACTTATTAGTCCCCCAAGCCTGCAGTAAACCAAAAACCTTGTGATCTCTGCCTTATTTCTTTTCCCAAACAACCCATCAAATAACTGTATTTGAACTCAGTTTTCCAGTCCACTCTCCACCTAAAAAAGGGAAAAGGCTGACAAGGGCTAAGAGTCTTAAGAAGCAAGAAGTGTGGGGTGGAGACAGGGAAGAAAGAACTGGTAGTCGGCAGTTGGTAAGTCACTTGCCAGCTTGTCAGTGTGTTAGTTCACTTTGAAACTTAGAGCAGTGCTTCTAAATGGTAACCTTGCATTGCTTTAAAGTGGGGCGTTCACTTGGTGAGAACCCACATCTCTCTTGCTGTGTTTGGGACAGCGAGTCCATGGGGAGCCAGATCATGGGCCTCTGTGGAGCAGCGGTGTGTGTGACAGCCTAACGGGAAAGCACAGGCAGTTTAGCTTGCTACAGTGAGCCCGTGAGTCTCCACCACTCACAACCCTGAGAACCTCCAGCAATCTGTCCCCTCCCCTCCCCAGCCTATGTACCCTTGCTGCCACCTGTTTCATCTACATACATTGTAAACCCCATAATACAGTGTTAAAATCTTGCCTGAAACCCTCAGTTATCTTTTAAGGAAATTAAGTGTGCAGAGTCTGCCCTCGTGTGCAGTTCCTGTGTGTTCAGGTTTCCCTCTGTGGGCTTCGCCCTTCAGCCCAGACGGTTCCCTTCAGGCCTTGCCCCTGTCAGCAGCAGAATCTCTCAGCCTATTTATCAGAAGAATCTTTCTCCTTTAATTAAGCTCTCTGACTAGAGTTCTGAATGGACCATGAATTTTTCTTTCAGCACTTTAGAATGTCCTTATAGGGCCTGCCTCTAGCCTCCATTTTTCTTTTCTTCTTTTTAAGATTTTTAAAATTAATTTATTTTTATTTTATGTGTATGAGTGTTATGCTGCATGTGTCTAAGTGCACTCATGTTGTACAGTGCCTGCAGAGGACAGAAAAGGGCATCGAATCCCCTGGAACTGGAGTTACGAACAATTGTTATAACCCAACCATGTGGGTGCTGGGATTCAAACCTGGGTCTTCTGCAAGAACAGCCAGTGCTCTTAACCGCTGAGCCATCCCTCCAGCCCCTTTTAAGATTTATTTTTGTTTATATGTATGTGTATGTTTGTACACATGTGTGGGTGTCCTCCAAGGCCAGAAGAGGTTATCAGATCCCCTGGAACTAGAATTATAGGCAGTTGTGAGCCACTCAACATGGATGCTGGAAACTGAAGAGCAAGTGCTCTTAAGCACTGAGCTCTCTCTCCAGCCCCATTTTTCTTTCGGAACATAGTCATAATGTATAGTGCCTCCTTGTGTATGGTGGGTTATTTGCACCTGCCCTCCAAAGCCAAGCCCGTCTTCAGTGTCTCAGCTGTCTGACTTGATCTGCCTAGCTTTCATTTTCTGTATATTTATCCTGCTTCAGGTTTGCTAAAATCCTCTTGAATATATAAGATGATGTTTTCAACCAGATTTAGAGACTGATTGGCATCAGTCTTCAGGCACACCTCCGTACATTCTGCCTGCGTAGAACCACTTCATGTCAGCTCATGAAGTGATCCTTCTGTCCCTCAGTATTTCTAGTTTTCCAGGCGGATCTGTCTGTTGCCTCGTCTTTAAGTTCACCAGCCCTCCTGCCAGCTCTGCTGTGCTTTTAAGACCACTCAGTGGGTTTTTAGATCATTTTGTTTTTCAGTTTTGAAATACCCGTTTGATTCTTACAGTTACATTTCTCTGCTGAGGTCTCCCACTTGTTCACTCGTTAAGCCATCATTTCCCTCGAGTCTTGAACATAGCTGTAATAGCTGCTTTTAAATCTCCATCCTTTAGTTCCAGGATCTGGGTCATCTCAGGATGACTTTGCTTTCTTTTCTCTTGGGTGTGGGCCACATACTATGATTTCTTCTCCTGTCTACTAAGTTTTCACTGTATAATGGACATTCTGAATTATACAGTGTAGACATACTAGGTTGTGCCATTTTTTTTCCAAAGAATTGATCTTTGGAGAAATTAAACTGGGCAGTTGAATTGCTGGCTGTGTCAGTTTTTCACCTCTACAACAAGATACCTACAAAAAGCAATTTTTTTTAGTTCATGATTTTAGGGGTTTCAGCCCATGGTTGCTCGATCCTGTTCCTTTGAGTCTGGGTCAGGCTAAGCATCACAGTACAGAGTGTGTGTATGGTGGAGCAAAACTGCTTACCTCACAGCACCTGGGAAGGAAGGTAAGGGACTGGGGAGGAGATGACCCTCCTCCATCGGTTCCTTCAGCTAGGCCCCACCCACTTCTACCATCTCCCAGCAATCCATCCATGGATTGTCCACTGGTGAGGCCTCACACTTCATTTACCTCTCATAGCATCACAGCTGGGTATCAATCCTTCAGCATGTGAGTCTGTTGGCATCTAAGTCATACACTGCCTGAAGACTTGAACTTACCCATCATGTAGGTGCTTGTCTTTTGTACTTTGTCAGACAAGTGCATTTGGGTAGATCCTTATTCATAAAACAGTTGTTTTCCCAAATGTGATCCTTTTGGAATTTCTGTTGGAAGGCAGAGGTGTTTTCCAAACCTTTCTCAGTTGGCGAGACTCAGATTCCATAGTTTGTGTCCACTGGCGTGGAGAGCACCTGAGCCTCGTTTCCTTTGACCTCTGCCTTTGCTATTCTTGATCCTGAGCCTGCGTAGGCCAGGAATCGGCCACAGGCTTCAGGAGGTGATAACCTCATTTGGGGTGTTTCTCTTTTCCGGTTTCCAGCCACTCTGGAAGTCCTGCGCACAGTCCTCTGACACCTCAAACTGAAAGGGCTATACCACAGCAGGTAGTGGGACACCTTGGATTGCCAATGAGCCCCTGCAGACCTGTGCCTCACTCTGCGACCTCCTGCTTTCAAGCAGTAAATCCCTTCAAGTTTCTGCTTTATGAAAGACTTCTCTGAAATCCTTTCAAACAATGCCCTTTTATGTTTAGCTCCCTATTTGAAACTGTTACACAAGCAAAGGTTTGCAGAACACAGAACTGAAAATCTCGTCTTTTCCTTGCTGTAGCACACAGGTGGTAAGAGTCATTGGAAACTCATTTTGACTGTGTAAGAAGGAACTCAACACACTTGTTCTCACTGGTCAAGTAAACTGTGTTTGATGAAAGCCTTGCAGAGTTGATTTGTGGCCAGCGATGAGGTTGGGGCATAATGAAGCTAGGTGTCACAAGATCACAAGCCTGTGAATGGCTTTGACTTTACATCACAGCCAGATAGCTGGGCTCAGACTTGGTGTTCGTGGCTTATGGAGATTAAGATTTTTGCAGTGCCCTTGCAGGTGTTACAGCCACCAGACCTAACACTGTTAACTCTCAGGGTATGGGGTGACACCTTCCTTATCCCAGCTAAGTAGGGAACAGTAGTCATGCCAGAGGAAAGTCCTTTCAATGTTTTGGGCGCTTGACAAAGGTGATTTCCATTAGGTGAAGACTTTTCTCAGGACACAGTAGATTTAAGAAAGCTTTCTTCCTATCATCAGATTAGTAGTTTTAAAAGGCCTGCTGGGAATCTGCCCCAGTGGCTGTGGAGTAGTGCTGATCCACCCAGGCAGTTGACATGGAGCTGCTCTGTGGGGAACATGGAAGCTGCTGGCAGTATGATGCAGGGCACTCTCCTCTAACGTGTTTTGAACTCACTCCCACAGGCCTAATGCGCTCACGAGTCCGGGGTGCTGATGCTGCCCAAGCCAAGGTCCTGACATTTCTGGACAGCCACTGTGAGTGTAATGAGCGCTGGTTGGAGCCGCTATTGGAACGGGTCTCTGAGGTGAGCTTGGGATGTGGTGAGGGTACGCAGCACACACTGGCTGCAGGTTGTCCTGATGCCCCTAGACATTACTTCATAGTGTTTCATCCACAGAGCACAGTCACTTGACTGGCAGGAGATAGGCTCCACACAGCTGGTGGGAGCCTGGAAGGCAGAAGCAGCCTTCACTGAGAAGCACCCTTCTTCCTCACCTGCAGCTCGTGCTCAGCTCTGGGAGCTTGGAAGACATGTGGCTCGCCTAGCACCCTGTTCCTAGGAGTGCCATATGATGGGATGTCTGGGAGGCAGGCTAGGAGGTGGATACAGTGACACTGGTGTCCCTCTGCCTCAAGTAAGGACAGGCTAGCTGGCTGTTTCAGGGCAGTATACAGTGGTCACCACAGTGCCCTAGCAGGGCTGGTAGGTGATCCTTGGTCATACTCAGGCACCTGGCTTCCAGACATATCACCACTGCTACTATGTTTGGCCCTATGTTATTTCTCTTGCCCTCTGCTTGCCTTATTGACTTTCTTTGCTGCTATGAAAGTGCTTCCTTGGAGGCGATGAAGCACTTAATGAAAGAAAGTAGAGAAGGAATGAGTTGTTCTGTCTGCTGCATAGCAAGGCAATAAGCAGCAACTTGCAACAGGCAGCAAGTCACAAAATGCTAAATCACCAAAAGCTGGTGATGGTTGATTATTGCCCCTTATTGGACTCAGGTGACACATTTGGCAATTCATCGAAGCCTTACCAGTACCACAGGTGTCACCCCCTCACCTGACAGGTGAGGAAACTGGGCTGCAGGAAACTTTGGTAACATGTCTGAAACCATGTAGGTGGCAAGATTGTGGCTCAGTTTCCACTGAACCCTTCTTGGTCCCCTCACACACCCACCTATGTCAAAGAACCTGACATGAGTCCTAGCGTCCCTCCATGTTAGAGATTCATGGGCCACCAGATTTCAGTGGGAGGTGTCGCCACGTACAACCTCCTGAGCTGAGGAGGGAGCAGGCCAAGATGACCTTGGAATTCTCTTCTCTGCAGACAGAATGTAAAGGAGGTTAGTCTCTGCCTCCCATATCCAGGGCCAGCCTGACCTGGGTACCACAGTTGCTGCTCTGGTCTCCGAGGCCAGAAGCTTGAAGCTTGTTTCCTTTTAAGCTGCATGTTGGCAGGGTAGGACCATCCTAAAGGAGTGTTTCTGAGCTGTGCTGGTCCTGCTGTTGAGATTTATATGAGTCTGTCCTCTGCTAACAAGTACTCTCTCAGTGACTCAAGAAACACCCTGCTCACATGAGGCAGATCCGAGTTTAAAGATCTGAGAAGATCAAAGGCACTGTGGCAGTGTGACCTGAAGAAATGGCTCAGTGGAAGGCAGATGTGCTTGGTAGAATCACAGGAAAGGCAAGTTAGGATTTGGAACCTCAAGTCGGGTGCCCTAGAGGTAGTGATATCATCCATCCCTTTGTACCCAGAAACTGTTCCTGGCTCTGTGGTGTAGGCACTTCAGCTATGAGTCTGTTCCTGAGCTGGCTGCAACTCACCAGTAGATGACTTGCTTTGAGCATGGCTGAGCTTAGCTTCTGTGGTGGTGAAATCTACCCATAGTTGGAATGTGGGCATTAACCCAGGGCCACTGTGGCCCATGCCTCTAGTGGGTAACCAGGTGGCAGACATGCCCATGTCATGCCATCACTCCCTCCCCACCTTGCCCCAACAGTGTCTGAGTGAGGAGGCCTTCTGGGGTAGGTGAGCTCTTGCTTTGCTGGGGTTATGACAAATATTCTTTCCTTCTTTTGTCCCTGCTCAGGATAGGACCCGGGTCGTGTCACCCATCATCGATGTCATTAACATGGACAATTTCCAGTACGTGGGCGCCTCTGCTGACCTCAAGGGTGGTAGGTATCAGCCATGGTTGGTCTACCTGCTGGTTTATTCTGTCTGGCCAGGTCTCTGATCACTGGTGTCCTGTGGTCAGCAGTGACAGTGACAATAGAGTTCACACTGAAGTGTGCACTCTGACTGGGACCCCACAGAGGGAACCAGACCTTACTTGCCCAGAAGAAACACCCCCCCACCTCTATTCCTACCTTTCTCTTTCTCTGATCTACTACATCCTGGAGGCTTGGGGAGCTTGTAGTGTCTCTGCTGATTGGAGTGGATGAGCCCCTCGCTGGGAGGCTCAGAGCTGCCAAGAGACAGGACTTAGATACTCTGTAGAGCTGAGATTTTGTGGAGTTGAGGCCTAGAGCCTGCCTGCATGTCCTCTGCCCATCAAGCCCTTCCTCTGGTAGCCCATGAGGCCTGTGCTGCCCTGTGGTCCCAAGTGGAGACCTAGCATGCCCTCTCACCATCTGCCTAGCCAGTCCTGCCTTTGTGCTCAGCTTGGATGCTGGCTCCTCCTCCCCAGCCACCCACTCATAGTCTGTTCCACCCCTGGGTGACCTTTTGTTTGTATGAATGAACCAGTGTCTTTTGAGGCATCACAACCTCCCAGTGTGACCTTCTGACCCCCCTTACAGGGCCCTAAGAGCAATTAGTACAAGATTCTCTTTAGCTCCTTAAGAATTATTGAGGCCCCAGTGCTTTCTGGATGGGAGGAGAGCTTCATTAGACATTAAGGTCAAGACACTATCACATACAGGTTCTACCAACCCCTTGTCCAGCAACCCCCTAACTCCACAACTATCAAGGGGTAGGGTGGATGACAGGCTTTTTGAGATATGGTTTCACTGTTTGACTGAGCTGGCCTAGAACCCGAGGTCTTTCTGCCTTGACAGTCCTTTGGAGCGTTGGGATTATAGGCCTGGACTACCATGCCTAGCATATAAAATCTTATGTCAGTATGGTAGCACTTGTAACATGATGAGCCTCAAAAGGTCCTGATCCTAGAGAGCATGCGTCCCACAGAGGTGCTCCGTGCTGCAGTGTGGGCCTGGGAGCCAGTTGTGGTTCATCTTGCTCTGACTAGTCCCCAAGTCCCCAATCTTGGGCACTCTTCTTCGCATCTTGCAGCCCTTGCAGGTGTGGTAGTGTTGCGCATGGATGCTAGTCCTCACATTTCACATTTGTTCTTGCATGTTTTCATCTTAGAAAATCCTAGCTGGGCATGGTGGCACATGCTTGTAATCTCAGCACTCAGGAGGCAGAGGTAGGAGGATTGCTGCAAGTTCAATACCAACCTGGGCTACATAGCAAAACCCTATGTCCAGAGAGAGACAAATGGAGAGGAAGAGGGAGAGAGATGGGGAGAGGGCGAGGGCAAGTGAATGAATATGCAGACCCATGCTTTAAAAGGTTGGAAAGATTGCAGTGCCAACCTCTCCCTCCCATTTCCCTAGCCCGCCCCATCACCCCAATTGCTCCCTCTCCCCTCCACATCCTCATTTTGGCTGGTTGGTTGGTTGACTGACAGTCTCCACCCACATGTCCCCATTGTCACTCTGCAAGGGTCTGGTGTGAGAGGCCATCTTTCCTCATTGCATTTCTTTTTTCTTGGCCAACAGGTTTTGACTGGAACTTGGTATTCAAATGGGATTACATGACACCAGAGCAGAGGCGGTCCCGGCAGGGGAACCCAGTTGCCCCCATAAAGTAAGTGCCAGTGTGCTGCAGAGAGCCTTCGTGGGGGACAGCCCAGACTCTGACTCCTATAGCCCCAGGCTGCCCAGACACTGTACCTTCCATCAAGGCCAGCACCTGCCACCAGGTCACACAATGAAGGAATTTGAGGTTCTTTTTCTCAGAGAAGGCCACTTGCTGACACAGCATCTCTGCTATTCTGTTGCCTCCTGTTTATGGTGCAGTGTTCCATAGCACGGTGGATCTTCAAGCTGTAGCCTCAAGTGTTACCTTTCATAGTTCTTATAATTACCACATAAGGATGAGACACAGAAAAGCCAAATACCTCAGCTAGGACAGAAAGGGTCCCAACTCTGTTCAACTCTGTACGAGAGGCTCTGTCTAGCCCTGGCACCATAAGGCCCCAGGTAGCAAGATGGGGCAGTGGGGAATGAGCAGCCCCCACAGCACAGAAGAGGGGGAAGGTCAACCTGTGTTACAGATCTAACCTTGACCTTGCTCTCCTCTCCCTCACCAGAACCCCCATGATTGCTGGCGGGCTGTTTGTGATGGACAAGCTCTATTTTGAAGAGCTGGGGAAATATGACATGATGATGGATGTATGGGGAGGAGAGAACCTGGGTATGTATGATCCCTCCATGCCTTAAGTCTGCCAACCTTGCTGCAGTGAAGTGTGGGAGGTGGGTGCCAACCAATAACATTCAAAGCAACCATTCAGTGGGCAGACCAGACATACACATAGGCACACACACTCACTCAGACCAAGCGGTTGATTCGTCCCATGTGTCAGGGTTCAGGTCCTCCCTGGACAGAAACCAGAGAGAAACCAGACACTGTCACATCATTTGACTTGGGTGCTCAGAATGCATGCCTCCAAAACTGGCAGGACACAGCAACTCCAGGGCTCTAGTTAGCTGTGTACAGTGGGAATGTGGCTGGCTGCTGCTGGGCTGACCAAATCTTAATCATGGACACCACATGGTAGGCCCTGGCATTCAGAACTTTGCAGCTAGTTTTGCACTTTTTGGAATGGTTCTAATTTTTTTTAAATAGCAATCATTTTTGCCCAAGAATGAAAACTTTTTTCAGTGGTCTGCACAGGAGCAGCCTGGAGTGTCTTACATGACAGAAGAAAAGGCTCTCAGTTATTTTGGTTTTGTTTCTTGTTTGACCTGAAGCCTTTGATTTTCAAGTGCTTGCCATTCAGAGCTGATTCTCCTCGCTATCAAGAGTTAAGTTTCTCTCGTCCTTGCACAGGTGTGCCCCGGGAAGAGGGCGATGAGGGAGAGAAAGTGACACCGCTGTCACTTTGTGTAGTTCTTCTTGTGACAGAGACTTTGATAGTTTCTGTTGACTTAAAAGAACAGCCTCAGCTAGCCTGTCGTTCATCTGTCTCTTTTGAAGTTGAAGTTGGTGGCGATGTTTCATCTGGGAGGATGCCCCTGCCCAGCATGATGAAAAGCTGCTTCCGACTCACTCGGCACTGCAGGGAAGAGAGGGACCATCAGTTGGTCTCCTTTCCTGTGACATGTTCTCCTTGGGTAGGCTTGGGCAAGTCTTGTGAGTGAGAAAGGCTTCAGGATAGTGAACCCAAGAGGTCCCTGAGCCCTTGCACCATGGGTTCCAAGACGCTGGGGTCATCCCATGGAACAGAGGCTACCTTGTGGGGCAATGACCACCTTGTGAGGCAGCATATGTCATGAGCTCAAGCAGCCACTTCCCAAGAGCCCATGTGGTTCTGAGAGCAGAGGTAGGCAGACATGTTCAGCCAGCCTCCTGTCTGTCACCCTGTAGAAGGTTGATTGTAGTTCATCTGGCCTGGAGCTCAGAGAGAGGAAAGGACAGGCTTGTTGTCATCTGGGCTTTTATCTGTGCTCTACTTTATGACCTGAGGAGGTTTGGGAAGGCAAGACCCTTGGGTAGAAGCCCATCCCTTCCAAGAGGTCTGATGTCATCTGGTCCCCTGGCTGGCTCCCTGTGAGGACATGTAGAGACTGAGCGGAGTTTGAGCAAGGCTACAAGGTCTAGGGTATGAATCCACTCTCTGCAGAGCCCTGCTCTCTGCTTCTGTTTCTGGGTGCCACACACACTGCTGGCAGTTATTAGCCCACATGGGATTGGTGGCTGTGATGTGGGGTGGAGAATAAGGATGCCTGAGAAACAGCCAAGCTGCCTCTTCCATATGTGCCCTCATGACAAGAGCGCCTGTTTTCCTGACCAATAGAGCCTTATATAGGAAAACAGTAGCCAAGGGGGCAAAGGTTCCAGTGAGATGTGTGGTGAGACAGGGCTATCCTTCAGACTAGTCCTGGTGGTATTAGGGAGGGTGCTATGTACTACTAGTGCCTGTGTCCTTAAAGGAGAAGCCTATGGAGACCACAATCCTTGCCCAGTCTACAAGCCAAGGGTAGGGCCAGGATGCAAACCCTGACTGCCACAGGCCATACGGAGCAGTTGTCCTTGGTTCAGAGTTGAAGGGAGCTGCCGTGTGCTCCACCCTGAAAGTCCCCCAGCAGCCTCTGCATGCGTTTGGTATGTCTTTTCGGGTGAGGTTCACCACACACCGTGTGTGGGAACTGGTAATAGAGTCTGTAACTGTGTCACAGTCACCCGTTCTCTCTGAGGGAACTGTTCCTGTGACATTAACTTGTCCTGTCCCCCAGGCAGGGGTCCAGTCTGCACTGACCAAGTGGTATTCTGAGCACTTCCTGCCATGTCAATATGCTGGTCTAGGTCTAGCCGTCCACTGACTTCACAGTCTGCGCAACGTCCCCACCTCGTTTCTGATCTGTGACACTGGCTCTGTAGATTTCTTGTTTACTCCAACCTGAACTGAGGGGTGTCCAGTGACCCAAACAAGCTCTTACAGGCCTCGTGGTGTTTTGCAGAACAGCACTTGGTTTTTCTTTTTCCTTTTTTCTTTTTCAAAATGTTACAGGTCTCATTGTCACCACTGTAGTACACTTACTGTGATGCATAACCTGTCTCAATTTAGCCACGTTGACCAATTCTGGACACTGACAAGCAGTGGCCATTCTCATGCAGAGTGAGGCTTTGAGTTTTCTTTTTAAGTTCAGTGTGTTGTGGTTAGGACACATGACTAGATTAAAATCCTATGTTGTAGCAGGTCAGTAGTCAGTTAGTGGTGCATCAAGCCCCCACCTGGAAAGATACCTAGATATGAGGTATCTGTCACTCCTACGGCCCATTCTGCTGATACAGGTGAGTGGTGGCCTCCTTTGAGTACTCCTGCCCTGACCAGCAAGTTCTCGACTGTAAGTGTGGGCAGCTGTGAGGTGCCATCAGTAACCCAATTGTCCTTGGTCACTACCCAAGGAACTAGGTTGGAATCTGGGCCTGCTGATACATGAGGACAATAGGGAGGGACTCTTTAGTGGATAGGAAAGCCCAGTGCATTCTGGTACTCAGTCAGTTGATAGTAAGTAGCTAAGGAAAGCGGTCTGTGGAGCCACCTTTGACCCCGGGAGTAAAGCTCAATTGTGGGTGTGCACAGACCTTTCACAGTGCCTTCTGACGGCTATTCTAAGCTACATGGTTCTGAGCAACCAGAGAGGCATTCCATGCTCTTGTGGTATTAGTCTGGATGGTATCAGTTCCAGCACCCTTGTCTAGAAGCTTCTTGTCCCAAATCTAGGGTTTTTCAAGGCATTCTTTGCTGTACTTTGGAGTTGGCCCATCTGGGATGGGTCCAGTGTCTCTGCCATAAAAAGTTGTGTATGGTGTTCTGGAGAAGCGGGCCCTTGGTTTCCCTCAGCAGTTGAGAGTGAGCCACGGTAGGTGGCTAGGGCCGGGGTAGCTATGCCATGGAGACGACAGCTGTGACAGGGCAGCCACCCCAGTTCCAATGGTCACCGAGTCTCCTTCTCATCAGAGATCTCATTCCGCGTGTGGCAGTGTGGTGGCAGCCTGGAGATCATCCCATGCAGCCGTGTGGGACACGTGTTTCGGAAGCAGCACCCCTACACATTCCCAGGTGGCAGCGGCACTGTCTTTGCCCGGTAAGTAGTGAGAAGCCAAAGCAGGGGGCTGCTGTCTGTTCAAGAGATACCTGGGGCCAGATGGGGGCAGTGCGCTTTGATAGGCATGGCCCAAAAGCTGTGGAAAGGAGCAGTGGCTGGCACGCAATGGGGTCTTCCACTGAGAGAAGCTGTCTCAGCATGCTGAGTGGTAGTCTCAGAAAAACAGTGCTGGTGGGTAGGCAGATGTGGCCACTGTGGGTGAGGGATGAGGGATGCTGGGGAAAGACTGCATTGTGATAGTCACCTGAGATGCACCCCAAAAGATGTTATGGGAAACAGCTCAAAGGAGAAAATCTGTTTTTATTAGTATTACCACTCATAGTCAAGTAAGAACAGTATTGTGTTCTTCGACCACATGCTGCAGTGACAGGTGCTGCTGGCCAAGTCATTTATAAACAACAGGGTTTTTGGATAATGGTCCTGGAGGCTGGGACATGTGGGGCCAACATGCCAACCTCTACTGAGGACTATCCTGGTGCCCCACATAGTAGAAGGTAAGAGAGGAGGAGGATGGCATGAAGGAACAGCCCCAGTCCCAAGATGACAGAACCCCTGTGGCCTGACCACCATTTGAAGCTCCAGCTTCTTAGCTGCTACAAAATTTCAGCATGAGCTTTGAATGGCAGACATTGAAACCACAGTGGAAGGGAAGCTGCTCTGCACTCCAGCCAAAAAGACATCACGGTGCACAACTGTGATTAGTGATCAGCAATAGATGTTCAGTAAATGAATAAAAAGAGTGAATAACCTCTTGGTTTGACCTGGTTTTTCCTGGGAATCTTTTCCCATGCTAAAGTTAAATAGTATTTGACCTCACAGGGGTTTCCCTCTCAGACAGAAAAACTCATAGGCCCAGCAAGGTCATTTCAGATGCTGAGCTGGTCAGTGCCAAAGGGAAATGAACTAACTGGACTGACTGGAATAAGGCAGAGGGCTGGGTTTGCAAGGCTCAGTGTACCTGGAGGGACTCTGTGGAGGTGGCACAAGAGTCCAGATCTGAAAGGTGGGAACAGGCTACTCTGGGACCCCAGGAACAGCACTCTGCAGGAAGGCCAGATCCATGCTCCTGAGATGGAGTGTGCCTAGCCTATGAGATCCCGGGGAGTGATCCCAGGGAGCATCAGAGGCCGTGGCTACAGATGGTTTCAGAGGGCTCAGTCCATAATCAGTTGACTGGGGCTGACGTGAGGCAAGGTCCTGTGAAGAGGCTGGTCACCACATGGCAAACAGGAAACACAGGATGAATACAGAAAGGTCAGGACAGATGCAGCCCATGAACACACCCCGAGCAGCTCCCTTGCTCCAAGCAGGGCACACGCCTTACCTTTCATTACCTCCCAATAATGCCGCTGTACTGTGATCTCACAAGGGAATTTGGGCATTGTTAGATCAGAGCTTTCTCAATCTAATCACTTCTGGTCACAGACCAGAGACCCTGTGGTTTACTTCAGTCGTCTGGGCATCTCTCAATGCACAAACCTACACGTGTATGAGCATGCACCCCACGGTCAGCCACCACAGTTGCTAGATCTTTCCATCATAAATTGCTGAAATGAGGACATTCTCACATAGATTTCATTCCTGGCCTTCTCCTTGAGTATATTTCTAGGGTTAGCACTGAGAATCCAAGAGTAGAGACATTTACAGGCTCTTGTCTCTCATGTCACTCTAAACAGGGATCTCCCCCACCCCCAATTCAGGGATGACAGATGCATCTGTCACTTTATAGGGAAGATGGAGGCCCCACGTGGAAATGGTTTTAGTAATTACAGCTCAGGCAGTGTGACAGATTCAGCCTTTAAAAGACCTTTCTGCAGAGAAAAATTATTAAGAGGCGACTATTGCCCACCTGCTGTATTCATCATGGAAGCGCAGGATGGGCCATGTGTACCCGAGAGTGGGTCCTGGTTCCTGATCTAAGCAGAGGGGCTGCTGGTGTCTGCGCTTACAGTGGCTCTTGGTACATGCCATGCACATAAGCTTGTCCCAGGGCCTTACCATGAATCACAGCTCTATATCATGACAAAGAGAACAGGGCATGTGGTTTTTTTTTTTTCCTTTATAAAAGAGCCACCTTGAGCCCAGGACACACCCCTAGTAGGCAGGGTTGCTCAGGCAAGAGGATTATGAATTTAAAGCCACATTGGGTTCTATTACAGGACCCTGTCTCATGAGAAATAGAAAGAAGAAAGAAAGAAAGAAAGAAAGAAAGAAAGAAAGAAAGAAAGAAAGAAAGAAAGAAAGAAAGAAAGGAAGGAAGGAAGGAAAAGAAAGATAGATTAAAAGAAAAGCTCTCTTGGTGCACTGGAGATGGGGGCATCAGGGACCCAGACCTGGGGTATGGGTATGCTGCTCCCACTTCTTTATGCTGTAATTTCTATCCCATACGTGACTGTCCCTCAGCTGAGGTCCACAGGAAAGAAAGTGAAATTAAAGGAACCTGCTTCACTCTCCCAGTGTGCTAGTGCAGCCTCCTGTGCTGGAGAAGATTGGGGAGACCAGAGTCTCCCATCGTAGTCTCAGAGGAGAGCCCTCCTGAACATTCAGTGCGAGATACTTTTAACTCGCTCTCTTCTGTCCTCCAAGGCACAGCAGACACATCTTTTGGGCACCTGCCTGTGCTGTCTTTCCATCTCTGCTCTGATAACTTGTGCTGTGAGTAGTCCCTCGGGCTCTGCTGAGTACCACCCCACAGACCCCCAGGTGGCCGCTGTTCCCCAGACCGTTCTAGGGGACTGCCCTCATTAACACTCCCAACAGACAAGTGACTCTGGGATGACAGAAGTCATAGCTCAGGGAAGCTTATTTGTTTTCAGGAACACCCGCCGGGCAGCCGAGGTCTGGATGGACGAATACAAAAACTTCTACTATGCAGCGGTGCCTTCTGCCCGAAATGTACCCTTCGGAAAGTGAGTGTCATCTGCCTTCTCATGCTGACAGGGACTCTAGGGACAGGTGGAGACCTCCCCCAGTGCTGACAGCAGCCTCTGCTGGGCTAGCCAGGTCCTGGTGGGAGGCGGGAAGGATCATGGGTACCAGAGTCTAGACAGTCCATGCCACAGCACTTGGGCCACCTCTTTCTTACCAGTGTTGAGGACTGACATATAAAGCCATCCATCCTGAATGTGTCTCTCTTTCATCCAGTATTCAAAGCAGGCTGGAGCTCAGGAAGAAGCTGGGCTGCAAGCCCTTTAAGTGGTACCTGGACAGTGTGTACCCAGAGCTCAGGTGAGTCCTGGGGGTCTGAGTGCATTTGTGAGAACTGAGGAGCAGAGACAGCTAAGGAGGCTGCAGAGGCCTCGTGCTTGCTGTGGGCAAGAGGCTGGGAGCTGGGCTTCCAGGGGGAATGCATAATCCCAGCCCACAGGTGGCTCCAGACCCTACCCTCCTGCTCTGTGGGCCTTGGAGAATCCCAAAGCACCCTTGGTTTGATTCATTCCCTATTGGTAATAGACAAGTAAGACAGGGGCTGTGTCTCCCCATGAGCCCTGCTCCAGTGTCCACCCGACCCCTCAGTTCCTCTTAGTGTGGGGAGGCAGTGTGTGAGATGAGGTTTGCAGTGGTGGTACCTGCCTTCTGGAGGGTGAGTGGCAGAATCACTGTGCTGAGCCTGTCTTTCACACCCACCCCTGTGAGCTGTGCTGTCAGGAGTTCTGTGTCCTGAGGGCACCAGTGGTTCCAGCAGAGGACCAGTAGGCCTCCAGGTATCAGGTGCAGCTGAGCCTTCCTCATCTTTGAGGCCCAGGCAAGCAGGCTAAGCCTCCCGTAAAGCATCCTTATTCTAAGAACCTCCAGTTTGCTGCCTTCCTCAGATCTTTGAAGCCATTTCCTCTGCTTTTATAGTGATAGATGAGGCTGCCTCCAGGAGGAAGAGGGGAGGGGCCCACATATTCCCACTGGTGCCCTCCCACAGAGATTTTATCACCACAGTGAACCACTTTGTTTTGTTTTCATTGTCACTCTGCCAGAGTGGTGTGAAATATGATTCTAACTGAGGTTATCTATGAAGGAGGTGGCACTGGGCCCTGTGCCCTTTGAGGACCACATATTAGGCATTCAGTACCCTGCTTGCTCCCCTGTCTGCAGGCAAGAAGAGGTCCTATGTTCCTCTTTCTGTGTCTGATTATCACCCATTTACCAGTGCTTCCTGGGAGGCAGGCACAGCTCTGAGGGCCTTATGCAAGATGCTTCTGTCAAGCTTGCAGGAGACCCATTGAGTCATTTCCACACAGGAGAGCCAGTGGAGGTTATAGTGTGACCCTTACGTGGCTCACCACAGCCAGTGCCTCTCAAAGGTGGGGCAGCAGAAGTCCTATCTCTTTTGTTAGGCTACTCAACCAATCCCACAGACTCTCCCTTGCTGGGCAAAAGTGTCAGTCTTTTGGAAAGTTCAGGGCATCAGACCTGACTCCCTATGAGTGTCTTTCTAAGTGACATCCAGCATGTCAGGAGCTTTTCCCTACCAGAACATGAAGAAAACGTCTCCCACTTATGATCTTTTTTGTTGTTTTGAGACAGGATCTCACTCTGTGGCCCAGGCTGGCTTCAAACTTTAACAAATCCTTCTGCCTCGGCCTTCTGAATGCTGGGATTACAAGTGTGTGCCGCCATTCCTGGTGCACTCACAGTGCTGGAAATCCTGAGGCCGTAGCCCTGCCATGTTGGGATGGGACCTGTTTCCACTGCCCAATTTGAGGCCACGTGCAGAGGGCTTGGTGAGCAGGAAGTGCAGGCTGCCGAGGAGACCATGACACTTGCTGCCTTTCAGGGTTCCAGACCATCAGGACATAGCTTTTGGGGCCTTGCAGCAAGGAACCAACTGCCTTGACACCTTGGGACACTTCGCTGATGGGGTCGTTGGAATTTATGAGTGTCACAATGCTGGGGGAAACCAGGTAGGTACATAACATGCTTGTACCAACAGGCCCAGAGAGGAAGGGATGGAATCCTGAGACTCTTAAGGAAAGCCCTGACCCTGCTGGCTGCCTCAGACTTGCTGGGGTGTCCTGGGTTTTAAATGATATCCTGAGCCACTCATCAGCTTTGGGCTCTGCTGCAATGGCACAGGCTATACTGGCTGGAGGTGACATCGGCATCCACTGTCCAGGCTGTGACCTCTTCTGCCAGCTCTGTCCTCCCTGTTCTGTCTACTTCAGAGCACCAAACCTGCATCTGCATCTGTATTTGTCCCTAATGTGGCATGAACTAGCAGGTGCTCAGCCTCGGCCTTTTTTGTTTGAGGATCCACGCCTGATGCTCCCACAGGGAGCAGACTGCTTCTTCCCACGGGAAGTGTGGCACCCTGGCAGCTGCTTCTTTTCCCACACTGCTGCTAAGTTCTTGTCCCTGCTCGTGAGAGGGAAGTAGATTAAGTTACAAGATACAATTGTAATGTCAGTTGCTTCAGTTTGACACACACACCTTCCCCACCATATGCACATCTCTGCCGTCAGAAAAAAAGAGACTTAAATCAAGGCCAAGCAGGGACCTGTGGGCTCCTAAGGTCGTTTTCTCACAAGATAACAACAGGCATTTGGTGAAGCGTGGGCTTAATGGACAGGGTGTTTTGGTAGTGCTCTGCACTTGTGTCTATGGGAAATTGGATGCCTCTGAGAGGCCTGCAGCTTTAGAAGGCAGCTCACTTGGTGCTTGTGTCACAGACCCTTCTTTAACAAGCATTCTTAAGGACGCCTGCTCAGAAGTGAGGCTGGCTGCTACAGATCCCCCCATCCCCTTCCCCAAGCAGGTAGCCTGGGAGGCCACAGTCTCCAGACACCACAGAACTCAGTTTCCACAGCTGTTTGGCTTGAGACAGGAGGAGGGAGAAGGGCTTCTACCTGGGCCTTGGCAGGGCTGGGGGCAGCTGGGGTAGGTGTTGGACTCTGATCCTTGACAGATTTAGTGGTTAGCTTGGTATTTGGCTTGGTGTTTAGGATATCCTGCCCCATAGGCCCACCTGCAGTCTATAAGCTCCCTCCTTCTCTGTGCTGCTGGATTCATGTACTGTGCCAGGAATGTTCTAGACTTGCACTGACCCCAACAGCAGCGATCAGACACCTTTGGTTATGAGCTCTTAAAATGTGCCTCATGTGAATTAAATTGTCAATCTTACTGAATTTAAATGCAAGCTTTCATGCGTGACTGGTGGCTAGTGCTCTAGAACAGAGGGAGGACCTAGAGGCAAAATGACACCAGTTGTCCCCACTTGTAGCCCACCCAGTGAAGCTTTTTGGAGAGTGAAGTTTTTCGGGTCAAGGGTTGTGTGGGTGGGAAGTGATATTTCCTGGCTTTAAGTGTAGGCTGGCCCTTGAAGTAGGGAAGTGGGGAGCTATTATCTGATTTCCAGCTCAGCCTCAGAAGCACACAGGAAATGAGAGAATTAATGGCCACACTTTTACAATTTATTTTTATATGTGTGAGAGCTTTGCCTGCATCTAAGTGCACCCATGCTGTGCAGTGCCTACAGAGGCCAGAAGAGGGCACTGGGTCCCCTAGAACTGGAACTACGGACCATTGTTAGCAGCCATGTGGGTGCTGGGAATCCAACCTGAATCCTCTGGATGAGCAGCCGATGCCCTTAAGCACTGAGCCATTCTCCAGCCCCGTAATGGCCACCCTTTTTAAGGGTGACAGCCTACACAAGCAGTTCTTAAATGTTTATGAACTGCATTTTACAAATTCAGGTCACAAAAGGACCCAGCAGAGAGGCATCCAGCTCTGTTGCTTGCACAGCCAAATTGGCCTTTGGGTTTTTGGAATTCAATGTCTTACCCTTCTTAAAATAATGAAATACACAATATTGAAATGATGGAAGACACATTTGCATGTGCTCTCCACTGACCAGCCATGCACCTCACACCTGCTGTGAAGATGGTGGAAACCTGAGGGGCTTGGAGGTCCCCAAGACTCTGACTGCAAGTGGCCGTATTTCCAGCTGTCACCTCCACACAGGTTGTGATTAGCATAGAGTGGAGGGGGTAGGAGGGTCCTGAACTCCCACATCCTGGAGCCATGGTGTAGCAGGGGCACCCAACTGCATCTACCCAGCCGCACCTCTGCATTTCGCCTGCTGACACGCTGGAAAAACAGCTGAAACTCTGGGTGTTATTTTCTTCATTGCAGTGAAAAATACTTAAGGGAGGAAGGAGGGTTTTGACTCCCAGTTCCATGGGATGCAGCCCTTCACCATGTACAAGCATGAGGCAGCTCATCATACCATGCCCACAGTCTGGAAGCAGAGAGTGGACAAAAAATGGTGCCAGGCTAACAAAGGGCCCACCCCAAGCCCGAGTCTCTTCTAAGATGTTACTTAATGCAGTTATGCAGTGGCACAAAGTAAACATGCCTGTTCAAAAGGGAAGAATGGGGGCCAAGCACCTGGGCACGTGGGGCTCTTAATGGAATCTTCTGGACTCCCATAGCCTTGGGTGGGCAGTAGCCATGCTGAGCCAGCTCTGTCATGCCTGCAGCCTTCCTCAGTGTCCCATGGTCCCTGCCTCTCCAGCATCCTGAAGCCTCCATTTGCAACTTGGGCCCCCAGTGACATACTTCCTCCGGCAAGGCTTCACCTGTTAAAGGCTCCATAGCCTTCCAAAACAGTAGCACAAATTGGGGACCACATGTTCAAACACAGGGTCTACAGGAGACATTTCATATACAAATCATAGCACTCCATTCTCATACAACCTTCACTCCTTGGCCTGGGAATCCCCACTTCCCCTATCAGACAGTCTCAGCTCCATCCTGACCCTGACTGCCCAGGCATGATCAGTACAGACTTGCAGATTGAGAGCTCAGTCACACAAGACACCTGTTCAAAGTCCAGATGTCCAGGTGCTCTGACAAGCTTCTATAAATTGGGGTCCCTCTATAAATTGGCAGCTCCCCCCCAAGATTCAGTCATTTTCTAGAACAGTTCACAGAAACAATCACCTCACTGGATTACCTGTTTGTATAAAAGGATACAACTCAGGAATAGCTGGATGGAGGGACGGATAGGAAAAGGTGCAGGAATGGGGAAGACACTCAGGGTGCCCGCCCCAACACCTTGAACTTCCCTTCTTAAACCCCTATCCCTGTGCCCTTGTGTTCCCAGCCTGACCTGCCTCCAGTCTCACCCGGTCCTCTTTCCCCAACTCCCTTGCCCCTGCTCCCACTTCTCCTGCCCCAGTCTTTGTCCCCCTTTGTCTCCACCCCTTGTACTCCCACCCTCTGTCTCCCCTACCCCCTGTACCACCACCACCCCATCCCCAGCCTCTCTGCACCCCCTCAGAGAGGTAGAGACATGTTCTAGCGGTGGCCTTGTTCAAGCACTGCCCACTTAGGGTTTCAGTGTCTTGCTGCTAGCAGACCACTTGTTTACTGTGGTTCAGGCATGTGGTTCAGGCCTCTTCAGTGATTGTTTCTTACCCTTTCCCTGTGGCCTGTAAAAGAAAAGTTAATCTTTGTAGTGCTTACAATGCTGAAAGCTACAGAATGTATTCACACATCCTCTGTTTTCCCCACTGAATGACCCCAGTGCTGGGGCCTGGAGGGGTGTCATTGGAACTGGAGGAGAGATTAGGAGCTGTAGCAATCTGCAGGGCCTAGGCAGAAGAGCTGTGTCAACTCAGTGTGCCTGTGGGCTGCTGTGCTAGGAAGGTCTCCACTTCTGGATCCTGGAGATCCTTTGTGGGCAGCTATCCCTTTAAATGGGTCAAATTCTTGAGTGACTGTGGGAGGTGCTAACTTCTTGGCCCACCATGACCCTACATAGAGTGGTCTTCACCTCATCGACACCACCTGGAACCATGTCACCCCCCTCTCTTTCCCCAGGCCCTTGTGCTTTTACACAATCCTGTTTAGTTTTCAGAGCTGTTGTTGACTTAGCCCTGTCCTGTGTGTACATATGCATATATGTGGGTTGACTTTTTAAAGACATAGACAAGAATATTTAAATGCATTCTGGCCAAATTTTCATATCTGTAAAGTGGGAATAATAGCTTCTCATGTGGCTTTTGTGAAAGAGCTCGAGACGGCTCAGTTAAGAGTTGTGCTGGTATGAATGTGTAGACTGTTGCCACAGCATTCAAGGACTCTAACTGGGTGTTCTTCATGTGCTGTGAGGCTCCAAATCCACACTTGCTGAAAACTGCAATACATCGTTTAGAATTTTCACAGATTCAACCTGCATTCATAAACCTGCTTCCACATCAAACCGAGAGCCATTCCAAAACAAAGCAGGAGGGACTCTGGGCAGCCAAGCTGCCTGCCACTTAGCGGCTTAGGCTGAATTACAGTAGAGTTGACCTGGCTCTCTAACTTATATTTGGGGCTAAAATATTTGATACAATTAATCATGATGACTATATTGGTCACCTCTCTTGCAGCTCTGACCAAGTACTTGACAGAAGCAACTTCTGGGAGGAAGGGCTTATTTGGCTTGTGGTTTGAGGGTGCAGTCCATCATGGTGGGGAGGCACAGCAGTGAGAATATGAGCTCCTTGGTCAATCCCAGGACATCAGGAAGCAGAGAAGCCCCACCTCCTAAAAATTCTGCCACATCCCAAACAGCACTACCAGTTGGGGACCAAGTGTTAAAACACACTAGGCTGTGGGGGACATTTCCCACCAAACCATAACTGTTACCAAGGTCAGCTTAGCATCCAGGTGTAGGCTTGCCCGTATAGTGGGGAGCAGCTGGCTAGCTCCGAGATGGGCCCAGGGTCCCAAGTTTAATACCCCAAATTATTGCTCTTTGATTTTGAGGCATGCCTCTGACATGTGGTCTGTTCCAGGAATGGGCCTTGACAAAGGAGAAGTCAGTGAAGCACATGGACCTGTGCCTTACTGTGGTGGACCGGGCACCTGGCTCGCTCATCAGGCTGCAGGGCTGCCGGGAGAATGACAGCAGACAGGTGCGGCTCTTGGGCCCCATGGGGTGCTGTGCTTGTGGAACAGGGTGACACATATACTGGGCTTTGGCAGTATCGAGACAGTAAGTACTGTATACTTATCTGTGTCACACCTGAGTGAGGGCCTGCTGCTGTCAGGCGTGTTCTGGAGACCTCACATCACTCCGTCCCAGTCTGTTTTCCTCCTCATGCCACAAAGCATTTTAAAGAGAAACTACATATAGTTTTTAAGGAAAACCATTAACTAGCTACATGGTTTTCCTGCTTAACTTTACAAAAATTCTAACCTAAATGGTTAAATGAATGAGCCTTACACACACACACACACACACACACACACACACACACACACACACACACACAGAGTTGTATATAAGTGCACAGATTTATGACAGCATTAAAGCAGCCCATATGTCATAGAAACTGGACTTTGAACCGGGATCTTCTCCATGGCTAGCAGTGTGTGAATGATGCTCTCCTCACTCTCCTGATGCTGGGGGCCACAGCAGCCATCCTCTGGTCATGGGGACAGCTGACCCCCTGCAGTGTGTGCTGGGGTACATGGCCAAGCTGTGCGTTAGGAGATAGACTTTTGGGGGGGTCTTTTTGAGGCAGGGTTTCCCTGTAGCTCCAGCTGGCCTGGAACTCCCTATGTAGACTAGGCTGGCCTCAAACACACAGAGGTCTGCCTGCCTCTACCTCTCGAGTGCTGGGATTAAAAGTGTGTGCCACCACACCCAGCCATGGATTTTTGACTTACAGTTTCAGTTCACAGTGGGCTCGTGGAGATGTAACTGTGGTATATGTTGAGGAGTTTATTGCTTTTTCCACTGGATCAGAGTGTATCGTGTACTTTTGAAGCTGGTTTTGTCTGGCACATTTTCTGGGTGAAAGGGCTTGGACATACAACCTTTCTGATCCCTGGGTGACAGTTGGCACCAACAGCAGAAGTGCAAGCCCAGCAAGACCTTCCAGCCTGCCACAGGCACATGGAGTGTGGCCAGTCCCACAACCCCCATCCCCTAGAAGACAGTTGAGGTGGAGAAACTGAACTGAGCAGGCTTCAGGTCGATAGTAATTTCACATAGGGAAACAGAGGCCCACTGTCTCCTCCCAGCACCACCAGGGGGTGGGGCTGGGGTTAAAACCAAGGCCAGTACTCTGTTCTCATTTAGATCCCAAGTGTCAGGGAAATGCTTGCAAAGGGCTGTCTCTGTTCAGGGTATCTCTAAAGGCCTGCTCCTGGATACCCTGTCCTTCCTGCTCCTCAGAACCACAGCCTGTCTTGGGGGATCCCCTCTCCAGAGCTCTGCTCACTGACTAAACAGTCATTTGTATGAGAGCAGCTGTGTGACTTGATTCACAACCTCTAGAATGACTGGATGTTGAACCAGGGAAGGCCACTGTCCCCTGGACCTGTACACCTAGAACTCAGCCAGGCTGACATGTGCCTGGCCAAAGCCCAAGTGCCCTTGAGATGTTTTTAATATAAGACTACCATAAAGTGATACCTTTGTCTGGTCTCCAAAGCTCTTTTAGTTGTTCTAAAAGTTGATAGAAATTCTGCTCCAGTCTTATTCTTGAGATCCTTAACTGAGCTTCTCAGACAGGGAAGGCTACAGTTGACCCTTTGGGGTGGTGAGTAGACCGACCCAAGGAGGTAGGAGGACTACTTCTATAATAAGTCCACCACTGCACCACATCCCCTCAGACAGACTGCCAGTGTGAAGGCCGCCTTCCAGGAACAGCAGTGATGTCCTTATTTCCTTAGCACCCTCTGCCTAGTTGACACTTCCACAGATGACTAGCAGGGTTCCTCAGGGGCCAGATTCAGATTCCATTCACTTCAGACTCTTTGTTGGGTGGCTCAAAGGACTTGGCAGCCTCCAGGCACACTTTCCATGACAATGAAGGGGCATAAGTTGACTTGACAGGGTGGGGACAGGGAGGGAATGAGATGGTACAGGTGGCAGAACCTCTGTCTGTGGTTGCCCTTGACTTTCACTGTTGGCAAGAAATCTGGGTGAGCAGGAGGGAAAACAAGCAGGAGGATCAGAGAGATGCTATGCAGCTTCCATGCTTTGGAGGGTCAGCCTTCTGCCCTGGGCTGCGTTTTGCTGCCCCTAGCCCTTCTTGACTGCCATCCAGAGACTCTGTCTTGGCACGTCTCACTGTGGCACTGAGTTGTCTGGCCACAGAGGACATTGGGTTTCTAGACACGTGTATGTGCGCATTTTCACAGTCAAGGGGAAGAGGGAGGCAAGAGTGAGAAAATTTAATTCTAGTGTCAGAAGAATTTGCAGAAATACTCTAAGGAGCTGTAGTGCACGTAGTATAAAAAATTAATTAGAGCCACAGTTTGCTCAAGAAAGAAGAGCTTCTGGGAGAGGAAGAAAAGTCTGTTCCTTCTTTTTTTCTTTAGGACAAATTTCTATTTTTCTTTTATTTCTTTTGGTTTTCTGAGACAGGGCCGTGCATTGTGTAGCCCCAGCTGGTCTGGAACTGGCTGTGTAGACCATCCCAGGCTGGCCTTGATCTCACAGTGTTCCTCCTGCCTCTGCCTCCCAAGAGCTGGGATTAAAGGTGTGTATCACCAAGCCAGGCAAACACATCATTTGATGGGGATGTTAATATAACTTGCTAAACCACAGTGGGAGGGTGCCACAGAGTTCCTTAAGACTGTTGAGACTTTGTTCATGGCACAGTGGGTCAGTGGGCTCACAGGCTGGCTGACTATGGCTGGTTCTAGTGTGCTTGGCATTTGTAGGAGCATTGTCATTGTATCTCATACCCCAAGAGAGGCACATTCCAAATGCAGCCAGCATTACCTGGGCTCTGCTACACAGTGCAGCGGGGACAGTGTGGAAGTAGGTCCCTGGGGTCCCTAACAGACCAGAAGGAAGCAGAGCAGGGCTGTGCCCACAAGCTGCCCCTGTACCCTGCACTGGCCTGGCCTGTGCTCCTCTGTGTGCTGTGCTTTCTTCATACCGTGTTCACATCTTTTGCAGAAATGGGAACAGATCGAGGGCAACTCCAAGCTACGACACGTGGGCAGCAACCTGTGTCTAGACAGCCGCACGGCCAAGAGCGGGGGCCTGAGTGTGGAGGTATGCGGCCCAGCCCTGTCGCAGCAGTGGAAGTTCTCACTCAACCTGCAGCAATAGGAGGCCCCCAGGCCCTCCTGTCCACCTGCACACCAGCCCAGTTTGGCGATCACATTATTATGTTTCTGAAACTTTCCAAGAAACTATATACCTCAGTGTTCCATCATGGTCTGAAAGGCAAAGAAGTTGAGCAAGGCATAAGCTGGGCTGACGGCTGCGCAGGAGAGGAAACGGGCCCCAAAGGGCCTCGGGACAGAGGGTCCCTCCCAAGGCTGGCGTCCTCTGCCTCCCACCTTCCACTTCTGCTTGCTCCCCAGCTGAGGAACAGCTCAGCGTTGGCTGGAGCCGGTGGGCAAGTAGTGAGCATGTATGTGTTGAAGACAGAAGGAGCAGGGGGCATGGTGCCCTTGCAGCAAGAACTCCAAATCTCCCATCTTTTGTTTTAACCCATCCAAAATCATGTATGTAAAGCAGGCATGGTGGCCAATGCCTGTAATTCCATCACTCGGGAGGCTGAGGCAGGCAAGACCCTGTCTTTTTTTTTTTTTTTTTTTTTTAAAAAAAAGTGATTTCTACAAAGCTGACCCATGTTATTTGCAGATTTCCCAGTTGTGCTCTGTCCCTGCACCTCTGGGCCCAGCAGACCTCCTGGTGCCACCACCCCCCTTCCACTGACATGCTTGCTCTATTTGAGCGTGAACTTTCCTATTATAAAGAGAAGAATGGTGGTCAGTTCCCTATGGTTTCCCCATGTTATCATCTTGTAAACCCCACATTGCAGCTCAGCCGTGTAGAGGGGCTGGACTCCCAGAGCCTAGGGTGGCCTCCCTGTCCCTGGAGCCTGTCCAGCTAGTAGGTGCTGCTCTACCAGCTGGAGGTATCCTCAGACTACTGGCCCGGCTCATGAACATCTGTGTTTGGCTTCAGTGTGGGAGTTGCGGCTGGGTTGGAAAACCTACTTTGTGTCCATTGTCATCTGTAAACCTAAATAGGTTACCTCTTTTGGCAAGTATTGTTTTGGGTTTTTGTTTAAAATTAAATTACTTTTCTTTTAGGAAAAAAAACAAAAACCAACTCCACAGCTTCTGACTAACATGAACCAACAGGACCCCTGTGATAGGCAGACCAGGGACATTGACAACTGTCACATTCTAACCCTGGGCATTGGGTCTTTGGTACTAACTGAGCTGCCAGTAGAGAGCACAGGGGACAAGCCCCTCAACCTGAGGGTCAAGTCAGGACCATAGAGCTCACATGGAGGACCCAGGTGTGTGTTAGACACCTGGATGCAGTCATGGGAAGCCTGGTGACTGCCTAGTAGGGCTGCAGATATCATACATGCACAACACAGGCAACCTAGGGAACCCTGGAGACCAAGTAGTTGCAAGTGGCCCCAGGGGGCCTGCAGGGGCATGCTCTCCTTCCTGCCTGCTCCAAGAAGGGGGAGTGGCTGGTCTTCCTCTGCTACAGGAGTTGCGCATGTGTACGCACCATGACCACAGCCACTCTGTGGAGGCCTGGCCAGGTGCTGACCCTCTGTCTCCTTTTTACCCCCTGCCAAAAAGCCAACAAGATGCATTATAGCAGACAGGGTGTCCATGTACCTGGTTAACGCCACACACGTCCACCTCTCAAGGTGGGCTCTGAGGAATGTCACTCATAGGTACAGGTGCAAGTCTGTCATGGGACAGGCAGGACCGAGGTTGCTGGAGCTCCACCCAAGCACTCTGCCATTAAACACTGTAACCTGTGCTGCTTCACTCAGAGGGAGAACCACGGATATGAAGCGACTTGGCTGTTTTTAACCAGGTGTGTCTGCCCACATACCTGCACCCCACCCTGTGGTCCCCGTCACCTCTGTACCATCTGATTGTCTGGCCACCCAGGTGCCACTCAGCTGGGCTCTGAACAGAGGCAGGGACCTGAGGTGAGCCACATTTACATGACACAGTGTGCCAAAGTGACTCGCCGTGCTTGCATTGTTTTGTAGTCATTGGGCTATCCCACCCTCCCACTCCTGTTTTTAAATATCAAAACTTCCAGAAGCCCAGAGACCACATGGGCAAAGGCGGCTGTCTTCTGTGGTGGTCCTCGTGTCTCCGTGAAGCTGAAAAAAAGATGGTATCTGTATGTTTTGCAAATTCAAAATATAGTTTGGTAATTTTTTTTCCAGTTGATTTTTAAAAAAAGAACTGCTGTACAGAGCTTGTACTTTGTCCATTTTATAGATGGAAACCATCCTTGAAATTGTTTAACTTAAATAAAGAGAAGATACTTTATAGATAACACTAAGCTGTCTCTGTCCATCTGTATAGAGCAAGTAGGACCAGGCTAAGGACTGGGAGCACTATCATGCTTCTGGGCCCCTCTACTACCAACAGTCAAAACACCCCTAAAGCACACACATCTAATGGTATCTATGGCTGCTGTTGTCTGCCCTTACTTATGGCAGTTACTGTGAGGCTGTGCTAGACATTGGCCCCTCTTTAGTGCAGTCACTTTACAGCTGTTGGGGAACTTCTGGATGAATGTGGGGGCCTGCCCAGAGTTGCCCTATTCCTGTGGGCCAAGTTCACACTGCTCCTATGCAATCCACTTTCTGTAGTCTGCCCTGGGCACTTGGCCCACGCCCTGTGCTCCAAACCCAAGAACCAAATTTTTACACTTTTTAGAAGTTTTTAAAATGCACAGACCTGGGACTGAAGGGATGGCTCAGTAGTTAGAGCACCAGCAGCTCTTGCAGGGGATCTGGTTCATGGCAGCTCACAACTGTCCCTAACTCCAGTTCAAGGGAATCTGATGCTGTCTTGTGGACTCCACACATACCAGACATGCACATAAGTACACTTTATGTAGGTGAAACATACATATACATCTTGGGCTCTCCCACTCCACCACGGCCTGGTCGAGGTTCTCCACATGCCCTTAACACATCTTCATGTGACCAGCTCCATTGTGTGTCCAGGAAGCTAAACACTGGCCAGTTGTTTGGCAATTTGGGTTGAGACAGGGCAGGGAAAGGACCTGACCAAAGAGTTCCAGGACCTTCTAGACACCAGGGTGTGCTTTCTCGTCATTGTTTGAGACACCAAAACTTTGGCCGGGGACTCAGGGTTACAGGAATGAGAGCATTTCTTGAGGGTTGACCCAGCCTCAAGGCACAGAAAAAGCCTCCTGTAGGTTCCTACAGGGTGAGGGTGAAACATGTGATTTTCTTTTAACTTGATGACAGTGAAGAAACAATACAAACACTCTCAATGGAAATAATACTTTGAAAGTTAAACTTTGATTTTCTCTCCCCCCCCCCATGGTAGTTTGTGACACGGTGCTGTCTTGATGTTGAGTGGCTTCCTGTCCGTAGCCAAAGGGTACACAAGCAGTCCTTCATGCTGTACTGTTTAGCCTGCAGTTTTCTGATAAGGTAGCTGTGCTGGATAGCTTCAGTATCAATTCGACACACCTGGGTAGAGGGAGCCTCAATTGGGGAATTGCCTCCATTGGACTGGCCTGAGGCCATGTCAGTGAGGCATCTTTTTGACTGAGTGACGAGGGAGGATCCAGACTACTGTGGGTGGTGCCACCCCTGAGCGGTTGTCCGGTATTGTATAAGAAAGCAGGTTGAGCAGGCCTGGGGAGTAAGCCAGTAACCAACGTTCCTCCATGGCCTATGCTCCAGCTCCTGTCTCCAGGTTCCTGCCCTGAGTTCCTACCTTGGGCTCCCCATGAACTGTGACCCAGGAGATGTAAGCCAAATAAACCCTTTCCTCCGCAAGTTGGTATTGGTCAGAGTGTTTTGTCACAGCAATTGAAAGCGGACTAGAACAGTAGCCAGTATATTACATGAAACACTGAACACACTTTTACAGAACATAGTTTGTATTTGATGGTTTTGCCAAGCTATGGGCTGACACAAATGCTCAGGTAGGCAGCCCTGCTATGCTTTTCAGTCAGAGGTATCAAATGCATTTTAACATAAAATGTTCTCAGCTTAGAGGTGCTGAGGGAGATGAAACAAAGCCACTTCTTCAGGGGTGTTTGGCTAAGACTATTGCATTGTTGAACACTAGGAATGTCAACAATAGCCCCTCATACTAAGCACCTGTTAATGCTTATTTTTCCTTTAAGTAAGCTAAGATGTTGAGGGCTGTGGTGATTTGACTCCCTAAGTGAAGCTGTCAGACCCTTCCTTAGTGCCCTAGATGGCTTCAGTGGCTGACCATCAGCCAAGCAGCTGAGCAGACGGCCCTCACGACAGCCTGTCTGCTTTAGGCACTGCATAGATATCTTGAAATTACACAACCACAACTACTTGCTGTCAATGCCCAACTCCAGTTCTAGAGGGCACTGCTCCAGCCACAGCTGACCTTTATCATTGGCATAGCAGGCTGATCTGGTCACATGAAGACAGTAGAAGTGGTCGTGGAGTGGTAGCAGCAGTGAAAGGGGCGGGGATGGTAGGGGCAATGGCAGCAGCAGTAGCAACCAGATGTGGCTTCAGAGTTCCAGGGAGTGGCCAGGTGGAAATAGTGGGGAGCAGTGGTGGGGCAGTGAGGGCAGCAGATGTGGAAGAAGGTGATGGGGTGGAGGGCCAGTGCTGAAGAAAACCTCTGAAGAGCTATAGATGGGAAACAGCAGGCAATGGCTGCTGTGCAAGTTCCAATTTTATTAGAATCATAAAGAAAAATCCTCAGGGCAGGAGAGCTGGTCATCTTGGCAGCCGCCTTGAGGAGGTGATGGTGGGAAAAAGGAAAGAAAGCCATGGAGCCAGACACGTGGCTGACTGGCAGCCATACGGCTGGGAGAAGGAAGCAGTACGGAAAAAGTGAAGAAACACAAGATGCTAGGGGCGGCCCAAAGCCTGTTTAGTAAGAAAGGCATGAAGAAGAAAAGGAGAAATCATGCTTTCCTGAAGAGTTCAGGAAAGTGGACAGACTTAGAGAGACCTACATGACTGTGGCTGGTCTGGAAGTTCTGCGGAGGTCTGAGCTAGTTCCAGGCAGGAAAAATTCACTACCTCATTAACGCGCCAGGTATTCCGCCCATCTATTTAGCATAACTTAAGGTGAACCTGCCTTCCAGGAGTGGTTCTACCACCAGGTGATTGACCAGTGAGACTGGAAAAGTGGGTCCTCCCACAGATAGACTAGACATTTTATAGTCTGGACCAGTTAAATTTATGGGGCTTTTTGCTACTCTAACATTCCCCCCTCTGAAGAGGTAACCCTAAAATCTTTTAGGGCTTAGATAAGAGCTCCCAAATACTTCTGACATTTTTGGCCTTTGGAATAGAGTATGTTGCTAAAAGGCCTAAGGACATTTTGACTTTTAGCCAAAAAAGAAATTGGCTACTTTTCTTTGGGGTCTTTTTACCCTAACTGCCTAGCCAATTTCTACCTCCTATTCTTATCACATCACCCTCTAAAGAGGTTTACCCAAATTGCTGATAGGGAATCAGGACAAAGACCAATCTGGCTTCTTCTATGCTGAATGGGAATGCAGAGTGAAGCAATTGGGGTACCCCCGCTCAGTGGGTCTATCTAAGACACCCAACTTCCATAACTTTTGACTATAGAGAGGAAAGAAAGTCCTTGACTTTCTGGTGTCTAGGAGATGTGAAGGAGAAGTAAAGGCAAGAGTAACTAGCATTACAAGTTCTAGACGGGGAACCAGAAAAAAGTCAGAACAGGGAAAATTTCAAATGTCCAAATTAAAGTCCATTGGAATTTCTTGATGAGGGCTTCCAAAAGCATCCATCTATTGGTTCCTCCTCAATTTTTTTTACACATAACTGTTAAATAGTTTACATTTTATTGACTTCCCAGTTTTTTAAAACTTTTTAAAAACTTTTTATTATTTTTATTTTATGTGTATGTGTGTATTGCCTGCATGTAGGTCAGTGTACCCATGTCGTGCAATGCCTGCGGAGGTCAGAAGAGGCTGTTGGATCCCCTGGGACTGGAGTTACAGACAGTTGTTAGCTGCCATGTGGGTGCTGGGATTTGAACCTAGGTCTTCTGCAAGAACAACCAGTGTTCTTAACTGCTGAACCATCTCTCCAGCCCCATTGACCTCCCAGTTTTTTTACCTCTAAGTTTGATGTACTATATATAGATCATGCAGAATGAATATGAAGAGACAAATTAGTCATGCCCAAAAAGATTGACTAGAATACAGAATCATCTTCATAAATACATATGAAATTCCTATGAAGATAGAGAGGACTGCCAGGATTTCTGAGACACTTCAGAGTGATTCAAGGCACAAAATATACAGCGTCGTGAATATACACATTCTAAACTTTGTGCCTCTGATACAGCCCAAAGATTTGGCTTTATGACTATTACAAAACTAAATATACTGAATGAAATTCTGTTTCTTGGGTGAAAAAACACAGACCTATGAACATCAAGTAGGTAATTACTCCAGAATACAGGGGATACAAATACAAGCACTTTATTTTAAAAAGCAAACACAAAAGATCGGTGTAAATCCAAGTGTTTAACTGCTTCCATTTTGGATAAAGAACAAGTTTGTTCCCAGAAGCTAATGCCTTACTAGTCTCTGTGAAGAAAATGAATTCTAAAAATTAACATGGTTTTCAGGAAAGTTTCACTATTTACATAAAAGCCTAGAGACCAATCATATTCAATAGCTTCAAAAGATAAAGACTTGGATATAATAAACTTTACCAATGTTTGTCCAGGTCTGTTTAATATATACACAAGGAAAATATACTCACTATAATTTCTTATAAAATAGCAAGTGGGGAGTAGATGTAGAAGATGTTGAAGGGGAAAGAGAATTCCAAAAGTCCCTCTGGAACTTTCACTTCAGAATCATCAAAAAGCAACCGCTTCCCTCATGCTCCTTTAAGCTCTGCACCACTGTGAAATTTTGTTCTCAATTCCACTCATGTCAATGCCTGTTTGGTCACTGGGTTCCTTGTTTCTGTCACATTCGTGGGTCCCATTAATATTAGTTTCAGAATTTCTATTTTCAGCAAATGCTGAAAATACTGGTAACCTTATCAGGATTAGATGCTTGTTGTATTATATTAGATGCTCAGACTCTGCTTTGCTCTTTTGTCCTCCAAGAAGTCCAATAGCTTCTACATTTTTGTTGTTGTTGTTCAGAACTTTACTTGGCTGCGCATTTCCACAGGGTGTGGTCAGAGGTGGGCATCGGGTTCTCAGGAAGTTGCTGATGCCAGTTCTATGAGGAAGACGTATGTGCTTGAAGCCAAGGGTCAGATCTGTAAAACTCTGCAGAGGAAAAAGTCCAACCCAAGTCAACTGTGGGGCTCTGTGCTGTCACTTCAGTCTTGAAATTCTCATCTAGAAAGGTACAGCCTCTTCCCAGGCTGTCTTCTGTCCATGGAAAAAAAGAGTTCTCTAAAGAAAAAGAGTTCTCTGTTTTTTCTCTCTCTACATTCCTAGGGTTGGGCTATGACAGTTGCTCCAGGCGCAAGGGATGCCGGCACCACAGCCAGCGAACGGCCTGCAGCATTCATGTGTATTCACAATAGGCTTCACCCCTCAATCCCAAACCTTTCCACCATGGACTGACAGGAAAGCTAGTGATGGTGAAACTGAAGTGGGGATGGAGTATAAGGGTCACCCGGTGTCTGTAGACAACTATAAGAACATGCAGCTTGCAAAGACAGAAGAATGCATAGACAGGTATTGTCTAGACACTGGGTGAAGTTTTAATAAGGTGCAATAATGCCCTTTTATACCAGAGGCATTGAAGAAGATACAGAAATGAGAGAACAGCATATTTTGTTAGGATACACACACACACACACACACACACACACACACATGTATGCATTACCTGCATTGACCATAAAAACCACGTATTTTGTGTGATCTTCTCCCTACTTCACTGATTTTGTGTCAGCTTTACACACCTGGGTAGAGAGAACCTCAATTAAGGAATTTTCTCCGTTGGATTGGCTTGTTCCCATATCTGTGGGGCAGTTTCTTGAATGTTGAGTGATGTGGGAGAGCCCAGCTTACAGTGGGTGGTACTACCCCTGGAAAGGTGATCTGGTGTTGTTTAAGAAAACAGGGTGAGTACAAGCCAGGGGAGCAAGCCAGTAAGCAGCGTTCCTCCATGGTCTTTGCACCAGGTTCCTGCCCTGAAGTTCCTATGTTGGCTTCCCTTGATGATGAACTATGAACTATACACCAAATAAACCCTTTCCTCCCCACCTGGGCTTTGGTCAGTGTTTTTATTACAACAATAGAAACCTAACTAGAACACAGATGATAACATCACAAAACAGAGATGCAACCTGGCACGGTGGGGCACAACCTTTAATACCAGCACTCCAGAGGCAGAGGCAGGCGGATCTCTGTGAGTTCGAGGCCAGCCTGGTCTACATAGGGAGTTCCAGGTGCCACAAGGAGACCCTGTCTCAAAAACAAACAAACAAAAAGATTTAAAATTTAAAAAATAATAACCAAGATGTCATATACATAAAATAAGAGTCTCTTTCTATAAATATTTTGTTTTGTTTTTAAGAGTTCTCTTCCTAATCTAGACATTTACATAACCTCAGCAAATGACTGACAGTCCGGTGTATGAATTACTGGTATTGTATGTTGCCTGTATCAATGATCTATGTCACAGTTCCAATAGACTTCCAACCCCCAGGTCTGACCTGGGTGCTGGGAGGCTGAGAATGAAGGGGAGGGGTCTGTAGAAAGGCCCTGTACCCTTGTCCCCCAAGAAGGCCCCAAAGTGAGTCCAACTTGGAGCCAGACCCAGAATTCAGCCATATTGAGCTTTGTAAAGTAGAAACCAGAGGATGGTTTGTTTCATAATACAGTGAGGCTCAGAAAAGCATGGGTCTTGGAAGGTCATGAGGAACCCTTGGTGATTACCATATGGAGGCCCCATGTGGGACTTGGAGCTGTAGCCTGGGGCTAGTTAGAGGGTACCCCAGCACGTCCCTCCTTGCTGGAGAGTGCTCTCAGAGCCCTGCCACCTACACAGTCCAGAGATGCTTTTTATCTCATGTAATAAGAGATCCTAAAAGATGATTCCAACTCAGTCCTGGGCTCCACACCTAACAAACTGCCTCCTCCTATCTCCTACCCTTCCCCTCAAACAGTGGCACAGAATACCTCTCATAGTGAGGCATGCTGCGCCTATGTGGGGTCCCTAGCCCAGAGGCAAGACGTGGCGCTCAGAGGCTTGGGATCCATCTATCTTTGTCAGGAGACAGGAAACAGATGGGTGCTGCTTGCTGAGCCACACAGTCTGCAATGCCCGCCTTTCACTGGAAGGAGTTTAGCCACAGTAGGATAAACGGAACAGTGACACGGTCTCTAGTTCCTCTGCCCAAGGAGGGGTAACTAATGGCCAGCCAAACCCCTTCTCCTCCATACCCTTGGTTTCTGGGGTACCTGCTGGCAGCCCTGGGCTCCCCTCAGGAGGGTTTCCAGTGAATAAAGCAAATTGCATAAAATCACAAAGAAGCAAATTATACAGAGATACAGTTATCAACTTAGAATCCGTACTTCTTAACAAGCATCCCATCTCATTGCTGCTGTGATTCCAAAGCAGGCATACAGTATTTGAAAAATTTGCAATCATTAATGTGAGAAATATATCTGTGATTTTAAATTAGAGACAGTGATCCTAGCCTGTGGGCTTCATTCATGAACCAAGGAAATGTTAAGTTTCAGGCGGGGCTTATGAGAAGAGAGCTTCCTGGTTCCCACTGAAGCCAGTCAATGTGAGTGAGCCGGATGTCCTTGTCTGAGCATCAGCCGCCCCCGTGTGGGTGATGAGACACTTGCATCTCAGCATCAAAGAGCCCCCTGTTGGTGAATGACTTCTCATCTCTGACCTTCAGTGATGAGCTTAATTTTCAGATGTTCCCTTGCCTGGTACAGAGATGCTGGGAGAACAGGTAAGATTTTGCTTCTGAGTGTGTCTAGTGGAAACTGGCCTGGGAGTGGTGGACAGAGCAGGGACAACAGCTCTCAAAGTGGGTGGCACCATCTAGTTGACCAGAGGCTCTGGCAGAACAAAAAGGCCACTTTTCCCTCTCTCCCCAGGAGTTGGAACCATCAGTATCCTCTGCATGGACAGTGGAACTTCAGGTTCTCTGGTTGCTGGGCTCCAGGACTGCTCAGCAACCCCTGGTGCTCAGGCCTGGGGACATGGACTGAGCCACATTGCCAGTGTCTCAGGGCTCTGGCCTGCAAATGGCCTGGTGTGGAACTTCCCCACCTCCATGATCAGGTGAGCTGAGCTTGTATGTACATACTCACATGTTGGTCTGTCAGTGTGGGGAACCCTGACACCCGGTATAAGCACACACTTAGTGATTTATTGACATAGCAACTGGCAGGTGCTGTAAGAAGGTGGAAGCTGAGCCAAGAAAAGGCTTATAGAGTTGCATCCATGCTAACCTCATGCCCCTCATGGATGGAGCTGGGAACCCTGGGCTGAGGGGCCTGGGCTATGACTGGCCATCTTTCTATCATGGGACAGGAAGTGAGGAGGGCAGGAGAGCAAGGGATGGGAAGGTGCTTTCTGAGAGTGACCCCTGCCATGGTACTGTGATAGGAAGTAGATGAGCTACCCTAGGCCTGGACTCTGACTCTGGATCCAGTGGGTACCTGCTACTTGCTGTCTCCCTGAGCTCCATCTGGGCCTACCCAGTACCAGGCTTCTGAAAATCTGAAGGAAGGAGAGTGAGGCCAATTTTGTACTAAAGTAGCATCAACCACCAAAGGGGCAAGAAGGAAGTCTGAGAGGGTGGGAAGGGGGTGAGCAGGCAGGATATGGAGTCATCCCAGTGATGCTGCCCAAGACTGGCCAGCCCTGAAGTAGTTTCCACTTTGAATCTTCACAACCTATGAAGTTTTACCTATTATCCCACTGGGGAAAAGGAATTCACTGCCACGACCAGGACCACAGCCTAGTAGTCAGCTCTAGACCAAGAATGCTGAGCCATTCCTACGTGGCAGGAAGACCTGCCTGACTAATGTTTGTCAGGGAGAGAGTCAAGTTGCCTGGCCTGGGACAAGATGGGGTATGGGGAAACGGGGTTCTGGGTGCGAGTGGCCCTGGGCTCCAGTTCTGACCTCTTTGTCCCATGAGCTGAGCCACTAGCCTGTTTGGGAATCACCACTCTCACTTGCAAACTGGGGGGGGGGGGGGGGGCCTGCCCAGAGCCCAGGTCCAGATGAGGGTCCCATGATTGTGTTCAACACAGCTGAGGACAGGGCTGCCACTGCCGCCTTTCCTTAGTGGGTTCCCACCCGACCTCTCAGAGCAGACCCACCACCCCACTCCCCTTCCCAAGTCCTGCTCTGCTCTTGTGCTCGCTGAGTGCTTCTCCCTGCTATCCCCTTACTGGTCCCAAGTACCTCTGATCCTCCCAAGCCTAGAGCCCTGCGGTGCCGCAGTACTTCCCCCTCCCACCCTGTCACCTCCTACAGTAGTCCCTTGTGCAGCTTGCTTTCTGTTGCTGTGATAAAACACTGCCTAAAAACAACCTAAGGAGGAAAGGGTTTATTTCAAGCCTACAGGTTACAGTGCAACATCAAGGGAGGCCAAGGCAGGAACCTGAAGCAGAGACCACAGATACTGGCCTGCTCCCTCTGGCTTGCTCAGCTACCTTTCTTATAGCCCAGGCCCACCTGCCAGTGGATGGCACTGCCCACAGTGAGCTGCACCCTCCTAAATCAATTAGCAATCAAGAAAATACCCTACAGATGCCCACTGGCCTATTTGAAGACATTCTTCAGTTGAGGGTCCCTCTTCCCAGGTGGTTCTAGTTTGTGTCAAGTTGACAAGTTGGCAAAAACTAACCAGCACAGCCCTGATGACTTGCTTAGGCCTCTCTCTTCACTCCGGGCCACACACTCCGTGTGTCCGTGTCTTTTATATTTCCAGCTGTCTCACAGGTCAACTCCCAGCTCATTGTATTGGTTACACTTAACACTCCATGCCTATTTTGTGGTGACCTGAGACTCTGCTGCCCTCTGCTGGACAAACTAAGAACAGCCTCATTGCAAAGACAGGTACAAATCCAGAAAAGGGGGAGGGGGGCGCCGAGGGGAGGAATCTGGTCATGGAATCCAGGTAAAAGCTGGTGGCTACATTTGTTGCTGCTTTGTTACTCTAGCACCATTGAAGTCAGACAGTAAGGCCTGCACTTGCCCCTCTCCCAGCCCCATCGGTTCACACAATCTAGGACAACAATCTCAGATTCTTAAACACTGCATGCTATTCTGTCCATTCTTGCAGGCCACTGTCTCAATCGGGGATGGATAATTCCTTCTCCAGGTCTTGAGATATTCTGCTTGGCCACATGGGAACTATAATGAAATATCCCCACTATACCAAGATTCCTTGGGACTGTCTAAGGTCACATTGTTCAAGGTCAGGCTGTTACTTTAGCCAGGACAACAAAGGAACCCCTAGGGTTGGAGTGAGTCTTACCTGATAATTACCCAGTGTCTGAGGACAGCACCTGGCTTGAAGATCAGTCACCTCCCTCAGGGACTGGCACTGCCTCTCCTTTCAGAGAGTTAAGAGGAACAGACTCTACACTCTCTAACTCTGCAGAACTACTGGTCTCAAACCCTTTCACCCACGAGCCTAAGTGTTTTTGAAAAGCTTGGAGACTTTGGCCCAAAATTCACCTGCGTCACAATGGTTTGTTCCAGGAATAGTTACCAGGTCAGATCATGGAGCATCATCCCCTCTTGACCTCTGGCCAGTGCAGACTTCCTGTTAAGATACTCTGGGCCAGTGACAGGGTAGGGCCAGCCTACATGTTTCTACTGTAGCTTTTACTGTTGTCACTCTGGCCATGTGGGGTGGGGATGGGTTTTCATCTCTCCACTGTTCATTAGTCCTTGATGACACCTGAGTGCCCACTGCCTGGGGATTAGAAGATCTCAGTGGCAAATTTTTCAGTGAATGGGTTATAGTCCACTGGCCTGTGGATTGCCTCTCTCAGGTCAGCACACAGTATTCCCACCAGATCCTGCTGTGCCTTGGATGCAGTTTGCATCCACCCCTGTGCTTCATGTGTTGAAGTTTTGTTTTATTTTGCTTTGTGAGACAGTCTCACCTCTGGAGTCCAGGCTGGCCCAGAACTACTATATAGCCCCAGGCTGGCCTCAAACTCAAAAGCAATCCTCTTGTCTCAGACCCCCAAATGCTGAGATTACAAGCATGTGCCACCATGCCCAGCTATGTGTTGAAACTTAATTCCTACTGTGAGGCATTAAGAGGACGGAACTTGAATCTGGCTGTAGTGTTTAGAGGCAAGGCTTTGGAAGGGCAGTTCTGATTAGGAAAGGGGGGGCCCTGACTCAACCCCAGCGGTGTTCTAAGGAGAATGTCCTAGTTAGCTACAGCAAATACAGCCCAGATTCATTTGAGGGGACTGCCCAGATCAGTGGCCGATTAATGACTGATGTGAGAGAGTCCAACCCACTATGGGTGATCCTGGGCTCTTTTTTTTTTAAATAAATATTTTATTATTTTCATTTTATGTGTATGAATGTATTGCCTGCATGTGTGTTTAACTGTACCCATGTCATGCAATGCCCTCAGAAGACAGAAGAGGCCATCAATCCCTGGGAACTGAAGTTACAAACAGTTATTAGCCAGGTCTTCTGCAAGAACAGCCAATGTTCTTAACCACTGAGCCATAGTTTAGTAAGCCAACAAGCAGTGCTGCTCCACGAGTTCTGTTCCAGCATTCCTACCTGAGTTCCTGCCCTGCCTTCCCTCTGTGATCAACTATGACCTGGAAGTGTAAAAGAAAATAAACCCTTTCCCTCCCTAAGTTGCTTCAGGGCAGAGTATCTATCACAGCAACAGAAGGAAACTAGGACAGATGGAGGTACCAACCAGGAGACACACATAGACATGTATGCTCATCTCTCTCCATGGGATGCCTGGACCACCTCGGAATGCTCCCAACAAGAAACCATGACCAGGGGCTGGAGAGATGCTTGCTTTTACAGACAACCTAGGTTCTCAGCACCCACATGGCAGCTCTCAACTGTCCATTAACTCCCCCTCTGGCCCCTGTGGGCACCATGCACCCACATGGTGCACATATATACATTCAGACAAACACTCATACACATGAAAGTAAAATTTAAAATCTTTTTTTTTAAAAAAAGAAACCACCACTACACAAAGTACTTGAAGTCCAGAACCATGAACTAAAATAAACCTTTCTTTCTTTATAAAGTAACCTAGCCTCCGACATACCACTGTGGGAACAAAAATAGACTAACCCAGTCATCAAAAGCCCACACCACTGGGAAATATGACCAGAGCTCAGTAACCATAGCAGGAAGGCTGGGATTCAGGATCAGTAAAGAAATCCCATCATCCCACCCACTTTCAAGATCACATTGTTAGAAGTTTGTCCTCTTTCTAGGTGTATCAGCCCCCAGGAAATCTTTGATACAGAAGTTCCATCCTCAGCCTACTCCTGTGGAGGGACAGGTGAGGGCCCAGGAGGGCTCTCTGCACCCCAGCAAAGGTGGGATGCTAGTTCCCTGGGCTCATCAGAAGAATGCTGGGGGAAGTAGGGAACCAGGTAGGAAAGACAGAACTGCAAAGAAAGGACCACGGAGGGAAGGGATCAAAGGTGGGAAGAAGTCACCCACTTTATCAGAAATGATCACATCAGGGGTATACAAAAAGTGAAGGTAAATTCTTTACTTGCAAAGATTTGAAATCACTGAAATATTAAAACAGTGTTTGGAAACCACTTTGGCTGGTAGAAAAGCTTCAGTATTTTAATGCCAGGGCTAGAGAGATGGCTCAGTGGTTAAGAGTGTTTGCTGCTCTTGGCCGGGTGTGGTGGCGCACACCTTTAATTCCAGCACTCAGAAGGGAGAGGCAGGTGGATCTCTGAGTTTCAGGTCATCCTGGTCCACATAGCAAGTTCTAGGCCAGCCATAGTGAAAGCCTGACTCAAAACAAACAAGAGTGTTTGCTGTTCTTGCAGAGACCCCGAGTTTGGATCCTAGCATCTACATCCAGCAGCTCACAGCTACCTATAACTTTAGCTCTGGGGGATCTGGCATCCTCTGGTGGCTTCTGGGAGCACCTGCACATACATGTGCATATCCATACACATACACATAAAAAATAAAAATAAATCTTTAAAAATAAAGAATATTTTAATGCCTATTTTAGGTTGAAAGATATATGCTTCTCAAAATCTTTTAATTCTCTTTTTAATAAAATGTAAAAACAGAACCATGGAAAATAGAATCAACTACTTCATTTCAGGTACAACACTCTACAGTGTAAATAGGAACATTCCCATGATGTAACCTTCCAGGGTGTTCCAGGACGGCTAAAGCCAATTCATTTTCTTTTTGAGCTCCAGTCAAAAAGGAATCCCCTGGGCTGAACTTGGTAGGGCAGAATTTCTCCCAGAAAAAGGCCATGCTTGTCCCCAGGTCATAAGGTCACAAGCAGTAGCCAGAGCACTGAGAAGCCCTTACCCTGAACATAGCTGTCAGCACAGAGCTCCCTCCTGCCTCCCTTCTGACCGTAAGACTCACTCCAGATTCCAGAACCTTCTGTCAAGGAAAGGGACGCAAAGGCCAGCAGGTGGTAATGACAGTGATCAGGAAAGTTGCCAAATGCACAGAACAGTCTCCAGAGGGAGATGGGAAGGGGAGCCAAGGAGGACTCAGAGGTGGGCTGCAGAGTGAGGCAGCAAGGGGCCCTCACCTGTCCTCCTCCACCTCCTACAGCCCCAGGAATGAATGCTTAGGCTTGGCCCGGCCCCAGCTATGCTAGTCAGTTTTTGGTTGTTGTGACAAAATATCTTAGAAACCAACTTAAAGGAAGAAAGGTTTACTTTGGCTTATGGCTTCAGCTGTAGGTGGCTGGATCCTTTGCTCTCAGGCCTGTGGTGTGGTGGAAACACTATGATGGAAGGTTATGACTGAGGAAAGCTGCTTGCTTAGTGGTGGCCAGAAGGCAGAGATAAAGGAGAAAGGACAACACAGAACCTTTAAAGGTATGCCTCCAGTGACCACATCCTCCAACCACACCTACTGCCTAACGGCCCACTTGGCTCTGAACTCAATAAATTAACCCATTGATCAGTTCAGTGCCTCCACTGTGCAACCACCTCTCAACAGTGCCACCAGCTAGGTCCAAGCCTTCAACATGTGCATTTATTTTCAGGGGCATTTTATATCCAAACTGGAACACCCACCATATTCACCAGCAAACCTGTTGCTTTCAGTATTTTTCCTGTGTCCTCTCACCCCAAGAAAAACCATCGGAATGGTAAACACTATACTTGTGATTATATTTTACAGTTGCTGACTATAAACCAACTCTGTTGAAGAAACAGCCATGACCAGAACTCTGGCTTATGATAATAGGAGTCATGCCTCACATGGAAGACCCCAAATCTTGCGTGCATAATCAAAATCATCTCAAAAGGGCATGCTCTGTGTCGCCAGGGTGAGCCTGTAGCATCCTGATGAAGTTCTTTGACCAACTGACACCAGGAAGGAAAAAAATGAAGGAAAACACTGAAAAGTAATGGTAAGGAGAGAAATCTAAAATCTTTCCATAACCGTTGATCACAGCTTTGCTTGTCACCCACAGATGCTCCCCAGGAATGGGCAGCAGCTTCCATCTGAGAAACTGGGAGCTTGGAGGGAGAAACCTCAGGATCCAGAGTGTTACATGGTGTTAGTTCACATTCCCAAGGAAGGTAGGCTCGGAGGTTGGGAGGGGGTTCCCCAGAGTTATAGTACTCATGGTTCTGGCTCCCACCTCCCCCTAAGGAAGGAGAATGGAGCTAAGGGTAGGTGTCCTTGGGTGACACTGGCTGTTTCTGGGAGCGCAGGGTCAGGGCTTGGCTTCCCAAATGTCTATTCCCCATCAGGTCAGTACTTCAAGCAGGTGTCCTGTCCAAGTCCACAGACTGAGTTAGGGCCACCTCTCCTACAGCTCATGTACTGGGAGCCAGTGTTCCTGTCCCCAGCCTCCTGCCCTGTCCCTGTTTGCATAGCATTGAATGTTGGGACAGTCCTTTCCCCCAAGCTGAGGCTGCACCCCAGTGATATACATCTATCATACTCCATCCAATCCTGGGGGCCCTTCAGAGCCAATTCTACTTCAAAGATGACCAGGAAACCCAGAGGCCAGTGTCTGGACCCTCCTGGGTCAATACTGACCACACACATCACCCTGACTCTCACTCCTCCTCTTCATTTGTTTTCTGTGTGGACTTCCCAGAGACCCACCTACATGTTTAAGTGGACACTGTCCTCCTACAGCTGTGATAATTAAGGAATTTAATACATTACATGATGCTGTGGAAGTAGAAGAAAAAATGCCTCAACTAAAATTCCCTCCATGATCTTCAACGCCAGGTCCTCTACTTAAACAGAAAAATTTATCTAATTGTATGGGTCCATCTTCCAGATCTGCAAAGCATGAGACCCCAGCTCTTCTCAAGGGGTTTCCAGGGGGCACCAGATGGATTTAAAAACAAAGCAAAACAAAAAATAGCAAAGTGGGACTGGAGAAATGGCTCAGTGGTTAAGAGCACAAGATGCTCGTCCAGAGCACCCAAGTTTGGGTCTCAGCATCCACACAGCAGCTAACAACTGTCCCTAATTCCAGTTCCAGGGGATTCAATGCCCTCTTCTGACCTCCACAAGCATTACACACAGGCAGTACACATACATGCAGGCAAAACACTCATACACATAAAAATAAATAAACAAACAAAATGTCAGGGCTAGAGAGATGGCTCAGTGGTTAAGAGAACTAGCTGTTACACTTGCAGAAGACCTGGGTTCAAATCCTAGCACCCACATGGTGGGTAACAACTATCCATAACTCCAGGTCCAATGCCCTCTTCTGTTCACCACAGGCACTGCAGGGCACAGGTGTACTTCCATACATGCAGGCAATATACTCATACACATATAATAATTTTTTTTTAATTAAACCAGCAAAGCTAGAGAGAACCTTAAAGGGCTAAAATCTCACTGACTATGTGTTTAACTTGACCTCTGCATCTGTACTGGGTGGGAACAGACAGGGACAGGGACAGGCCTCACTCAACATCTGTTTACTCTCAACCACCTGCTTATGCTAACCTGCAGTATAAGGGCCACATGATAACAGGACATGGTGTGTGCCCTAAAAGTATCCACGGAAGTCTCTGTGTGGCTTCCCACATAGGCAGTCATGGCTAAATCTTCCCACTGTAGCTTACTAGCTTACCTGGGTGAGCATAGGACCTGCCCTGCCAGCCTCACCAGAAAGAGTAACCATGGCACCCAGGAAGCTCTGGATCATGGGGAAGGTGGAGTGTACCTCATCCTACAGCCAGAACCTTCTCACCTTTCAACCCCTGCGCAGTGGTCCATTGGTGATCCCCTGATGTTTCTACCTGATGCCCACTCAGACCCTAGTAGGCCTGGAGCCCTGCCACTGATGCAGACTACAGGAGACAAGTGAGGCTGTGTTCACAGAGCCTGCCTGTCCCCCACATTCTCACTTGCTTCCTACCAAGAGCTGCTGTGAGACCCTTGCAATGTCCCACATCTGCAACTTCCCAGTCCTGCAATGTCCCTCATCCACATCATCCCACATATGCATGTACCACACCTACATGTCCCACATCTGCACTGACCCTCACCTGAAACATCCCTCACTTGCACCATCCCATGCCTGCAACGTCCCTCACCTGCACCATCCCTCACCCACATGCCCCACACCCACATATGCATGTACCACACCCACATGTCCCACATCTACACTGACCCTTACCTGAAACATCCCTCACTTGCACCATCCCATGCCTGCAATGTCCCTCACCTGCACCATCCCTCACCCACATGCCCCACACCTACAAGTGGAGGCTTGTGGACCACACACAAGGGACCTGGGACCTAAGCTGGGTCTGTCATGAGAACCACTTACAGGGCCACTGGACCAGATCTTCACTGTCCCCCAAAGGCCATGTGATTTCCTCAGTAGTCTGTGGCACTATCAGGAGGTTTTAGAACCTTCTAGAGGGGGTACCTAGTAGAAAGGAGCAGGGCATGCAGATGTGGCCTTGAAGGAGACATCCTGCCTCCATCCTCTCTTTCTCTCTGCTTCCTAACTTCCATGATGTGAGCAGCTTTGCTTAACCATGGGCTTCTGCCTTGCTAACCCAAAGCAGAAGAGTGAACCTCCTATGAACCAATCTGTGAACCAAATATCTTCATTTCTTGTAAGCTACTGAAAAGGCTTTTTGTCTGAAACAGAAAGCTGACATGGGGCCTTTCCCTGGTCTCCATGGATGACTGGTTCCGGAAAAGCCAGTGTCTGCTTGAGGACTAGTTAACACTGAATTTAAACCTGTGAATCAAGGTCCAGGTCCTGAAGATTTTCTAACCCATACCTCAGGCCATCTTGTCCTTTGGTGTGGAGAGAAACTCTTCCACACATGTCTCACAAGCTACAGCGGGCTCCACCACCTGGCTGCCTCCTTTCCACTGTTTAGAGAGGTCAGGTAAAAACAAAGCCACAGCACCAATGCCCTGAAACAGCTCCAAGGGCTCACAGGAACAACGGCCACCCTGCAGAACAGTGTCCCTGCCAGCCCCAGACACACATACCACAGCCTGAGAGTCTGAGCACCCCTCTGCAGGGCACATGGTTGAGGGGGACCATCAGTGAGTGCCAGCAGGTGGCAGAATCCCTGGCTTGTCCCGAACACCAGAAGTACATTATTATACACTGCTTCTTCCTTTATGTACACACTTGTGATAAAGTTTAATTAGGCACAGAAAGAGGTTAACAATAAAATACAACAATTGTAGCAATATGCTATAATAAAAGTTTACAACTTATGAATTATTTATTTCTGGAACTTTCCATTTTGGGGATCACAGCTGACCTTAGATAACCAAGACCAAAGATAAGGGGTGGGAGGATCCCCTACACTAGAACTACCGCCATTAATATATGTATCTCCACACATCAGATACTAACTGACCTTCTTTCATAAACTGCTCAGTGGTTCAAAATTCCAAGAACAGTTAAACGCATACATCCCTGATCACACAACAAGGAAGCAAGATCAAAGGGGTAGTTCTGTCCCTGACCTTTGAAACAAAGCCACATATTAACAGCCAACATCTAAATAGACTTTTATTTTTATTTTGCTTGTTTGGACAGAAAAGAAAAAGTCATTGGCTTTCATTAGTCTTCCCTAAGTGTTTTTAAACTTGTGAACTCAGAAAGAGTGGACCTTGTAGAAAAGTGTCACAAATTAAAAATAGATTTCTCCATGTGGTAAAAGTGCTTTCAGTCCAATTAAAGGGTACAGCAAGGTGTCTGAAATCGAGCCTACGATCCATGACATTGTGGTCCCACCACAGGTGAGGGTGCTCATGGTGAGCGAGGGCACAAAAGGGGTGAGGTGTGGGGGGGGTGCATGTCACCAGCCACATTCTGCCCACTGAATGAACGAAGTAAGTCCTAAGGTGCTCCTTGAGTACATATGTATCTGTATCAATGGGGATCAGGTTAGAAGAGACTGCAAGGTTCAGAAATTACTTGTTTCCCATCTGCCAGGCAGTGCCCACCTTGGGGCCAAGGCTCTATGAAGACATGTTGACCTTGAGCGGGAAGGGCCCTAAACCAGGGTCTCCCAAGTCAGCTGTATGAGCGGGAAGGGCCCTAAACCAGGGTCTCCCAAGTCAGCTGTACCTTTCTGGGGGACCACCACACACGGAGAAAAACAATTAGCACAGGGTCCTCAGCAGAAGATTTTGTTTCCACAGTGCTACATATTTCTCAAAACAAGTAATTCTGCCAACAATGACACTGTGACAAAACGCACAGCCTGCAGCCTCCCCAGGCCTTGGTAGCTATAGCCATGTTTGTCCTGGAAGCCAGCGGCCCTTCCCATCCTGCCACAGGCCAGACACAGAACTGATCATGCAGAGGACTGTGAGGGTGTGTGGGGTGCGAGAGGAGGGGACACCTCCTGTTTACAGTAGACCTTAAGCAACAGTAGGAAAATGACCTGAAGATATTGTGAAAACACAACAACAAACCAGGATCACCCTTTCCGGTGGACCCGGGCTCCCTCTCTGCCCTGCTTCCCCACTAGCCCTAGGGAGGACACAGCCGCTGCAATCACTCCCATCCTGCCACCTGAGTTTTAATGACACCAGGTTGCATTTCTTCTTCCAAGGGAGCCCTCCAAGCTGACCACACAAAGTGAGTGCTGGAAACCCATGTCCCCATGTGCTGAGCTGTGCCACTGGGCAGAGTCCATTTTGCAAGCTTGCCTGGTGTAAACTTATCTGTCAGAATCTCTCAGGCTCTGGAAAGCAGAGCGTGCTCTGCCCACCTCATCGCTGGTGCCTTCTGAGGTCACAGCCCCTCCAGTTACCTGTATCGGGCTCAGACCCTCTGACCACACACGGCCCACTCCAACAGGCAGACAGGTAGCAGGGTGCCTCCTCTTCATCCCTGCCACCCCTGACCCAGCACAGTCTCATTGGGCTGATGACACATCCTCCAGGCCCAGCAACTCCCTTACAAGTCTCTCTCCAAACTGTGCCCGGCTATACCTCTTCACGTGGTAGGCATCTGACATTTTGTACAGGATGTAGGCGTTGTTGACTGCAATGCTGATGGCAAACCAGAACACCTGCTGCCACGTCTTGTTTGGCTTGTGAGAAATGAAATACCTGGAGACAGAGGAGAGAGGCAGAAATGGGTCGCTATTTCTTTACAGAGAAAACACTCCCTCCTTCAGGGAGCCTCTTTGAGACTTAGTGAAAGAAACTTACAGTGCTGGGGAATAAACAGAACTCACAAGACCCAGGAAGCTTTTGAAACAAGATTCACAAGGTCCCACCCCAAGGCTACATAAGCAAAAGGGTTGCTGGGGAGAGGAGACCCTCCAATCAGCTGAGGGAACTCGGGATACAGCCTTCATGACTCAACACCCATGTAGGGTGGGCTTCTCAGTGATGCAGCTGCCTGTGAGTCACCCATGTTCCTGTAATCCTTTACCCACGTCCCTGTGAATAACTCCCTCACCCATTCTCTAGTAAGTGACCACATATAAACTCAGTGGTTCACTAAGCTAGACTTAGGAGCAGCTGTCTCATTAGTCTGGCACTGGTGCCCAATCTGAGGTGAACTGATGCTTGTTCACATCTCCCCAGGAAAGGTCACGCAACAGACAAACCGACTGCAGCACCCAGGGAAGAGGAGGCCAGAGGCCCAACACCAGTCACAGGACCTTCAGACTCCCATGTGCTGGGAGAACAGAGACCAGCTTGCAGGGCCCCATCACAGTGAACTTTATTCAATGAAAACAAACAAAAAACTCTCAAGGAACAGCAGGGATAGCCCTACTCTGACAGGCCGCAGTAGCCCACCAGCCTACCTTTCGAAGCCCTGCTTGAGGTCCATCCACACCCACAGTGCTCATGTCCCTCAATTCTAGACTCTTATGATGTGCTCTTTTTCCCAGATGTGTCCACATTACCCACCTGTCCTTTCTTAGGGAAGCCACAGGGCCCTGGGACCCTGAGGACACTACTCCATCCAGAACCTCATCTCAGGACCCTTTGTTCTGTGGATTTGTCTTTGTGCCCTGGTCACATCATGTCTGAAGACCACCAGAATGTCCAGTGCCCCCCCAGTGTCCACTACACCAGTGACAACATCTTTGAAACTGTGGTACTAGAGTGGAATATCCCATAAAAGCAGAAGGAGTGACTTCACAGGAAAGCTGGGTGCTCCACAGAAGACCTGGGCCTTGCTCTTCCCTCACCACCATGCAAACAGCAAGCAACAGAGGCTCCCCTAAGGTAGCCAAGCTGATGGCTGGATGCCTGGTGAGCTGGACCAGCTTTTGCTCTAGGTAGAAGGCCCAGGAAAGAGGCATCTACATGCTCAACAGCCTCTAATTGACAACTTGTAGTTATGAACCTGGCAGGCTAGTACTGTGGTGCTGTAGGCCGCACATGTCCACTACTGTCTACGCTGTGTGTGCTTCAGTGCCTTTCTGTGCACACCAGCATGCGGCCCAAACTAGGGTTTCTTTGTGTGAAGGAACTCAGGACTCAGACTGGGGCCAGGGAAGGGACTGGAACTACCTCACAGGTCCTCATGCTCCCTAACACATCTGGTCCTACACCACACGACCAGGCCCATACCACTCACCCTCTGCAACCCTCTGCCTGATGCCATGCACACCATCTGCCCGCACTTACTTGCTGTACTTGTCATCGTATCTGCAGATGTAGCTGAGGTGAGCAGCAAAGGCCTCCACAGCCAGGGGGCAGGGGATCTCCCCACTCCTTCTCTTGATGATGACCCCTGTTGGGGAAAGAGAAGCTCAGTCTCCTCCTGGGCACTCAACACCATTTCCAGTCATGCCTGGCTACCCCTAACCAGGCTATCCAGCTCACAAGGTGGGGGAGGAGGGAACCACTCATCTGCCACCAAGACTCAGTGGTTTCCTGGGACATGGGGACAATGACACCCCTAAGGCAGCTCTAAGCAAGGTTCAGGTCTTCTCTGGAGCAGCCAGTCTTTCTGTACACCCTCTAAGTGTAGACAGGCCTGAGACGAGGAAGAGGAATCAGGACTCGCTTCTCTTCCCCCTACTGGTTGGGGTGTGGGGGCAGCTGGGAGGAGGTAGCAGTAGAGGTTAGGAACATGGAGCCATCTCTGCCTCTTTCAACGCACAGGGTGGGATCAAGGTGCAGAGGAACAAGGAGGCTACCCTCCATTCTAGACCTAACCCTTTCTTGCCTCCCAAGACTCCTGGGGCCCTGCGATGAGGAATGGAAAGCTCCCTACTTCCTCTCTTTGTTCCCTACCCCAGAACACTTTCTCTACACACACAGGGAATGCACCTGGGGCACCTCCAAAGTCATGGCACAATTTGCAACCAGTAGAGCCTGGAGATCAAAAGGCAAGCCATGAGATTTCCTCATTCCATGTCCTGTGTACTACCCATCCCAGGCCACAGGGACACAGAAAGAGGCATCCTTCCCAGCACTACGTGTACCAGGCATGGCTGGGGTTCTCCCACTGAGCAGCCCCCCTAACTGCCTGGAGATGAGGCACAGTGTTGATTATGGTATGATTTCACAGACCTGGAAAGTTCAGTAATATTTATATGGACAAAGTCAAAGTAAAAATAACAAGGGAGGAGCTTGTCTAGGGCCAGGCCCTACTGGCCCCGCACTCTTCCCAAGGGATAGGTGGGAGCCAACATGGCACAGCCCCCTGCCTCAGAAGAACAGAACTGTCATCTTTCCTTTTTCCCTGAAATAGTGTGTCTCACATGAGGAAGCCTGTGGGAAACATGGGCGCACGCTGCACTGACTACGTATATGTCCACTCATTGCTCACCCACTGCTGTGACTGCACACACACACGGCTCTGCTGGGGAGCCCCACGTCTGCATATCCAGCAGCAGTTCTACCCTATCGTCGTCACTGGGCTCTGAGTTCCCTGGATGGCACCTGGCTACCACTCTGCAAGTCTGAACAACACATCCAGGTCCCAACTTGCATATGCACACAGACCTCTCTGTGGGGCTCAGGGAAACTTGACCTCAAGTGGGCCAAGACCAGGTAGAACCTAAGGCTGGGCAGCCACCTGAGAACATATGGATTTTACGTTATCACCTGGACCATGCAGGAGGGGCTGCTTGGTCCACAACCCTGGCCATGTGACAGCACAGCAAGCGACCAGTGGGGCCACGTGCCAAAGCAAAGGAAGTCACTTCGAAGAGTAGACACTTCTAAAGCAAGGTTAGTACAAACAATCAGCAGACATGCCCTGAAGAAATGTAAGCCTTTATGCCAAAATGGTTGTCAGCTGGTTATGGTGGCTTTTTCCTAGAATCCCAGCTCCTGGGAGGCTGAGACAGGAGAATTGCTATGCGTTTGAGGTCAATCTGGGCAATACAATGTGTTCTGGAGCAGCCTGGGTTACAGAGTGAGAGCCTGTCTCAAACAAAGTAAAGCAAAATAAAATAAAATAATTAAAATAAAATAATAAATAAAATAAAATAAAATAACAGAATATTCCACTATTCATGGATCAAAAACAGAAATACGTGGGGCTGGAGAGATGGCTCAATGGTTAAGAGTACTGGCTGCTCTTGCAGAGGACCCAGGGTTGGTTTTCAGCACTCACATGGTAGCTGGTCAACTGCCGTTCCAGGGGAACTGAAACTCTCCTCGGCCTCTTACAGTCCTGCATAAAATAAAATAAAATAACAGAATATTCCACTATTCATGGATCAAAAACAGAAATACGTGGGGCTGGAGAGATGGCTCAATGGTTAAGAGTACTGGCTGCTCTTGCAGAGGACCCAGGTTTGGTTCTCAGCACTCACATGGTAGCTGGTCAACTGCAGTTCCAGGGGATCTGACACTCTCTTCGGCCTCTAGAAGTACTGCATGACACAGATACACGTACATACATGCAGGCAAAACACTTATACACATAAAATAAAAATGATAAATATTTTTTAAAAATGAAAATGTGAGCAGCTATAGGTGTGGTGGCACATACCTGTCAGCACTTAAGAGGCTGACGCAGAGGGAAGATGAGTTTGAGGCCAGCCTGGGCTACATGGAGATTGAGGCCAACCTGTACATACAAAGGTCCTGCCAAAGAAAACATTAAAAAAACAGAAAAGAAAAGAAGAAAGAAAAATCTACCAATGTGTTGTGCTCTGAGATGTGACCAGACAGGGATTTCCAGAGCATGCCACAGCACCTCACCTCTTGTCCAACAGGACCCCACCCTTCCCTAGGTAGCACCTGCTCCCAGCTTAGGACACATGCCATGTTCTTCCTACCCATGGGCTCTCTGGGGTCCCTCAGCTGCAAGTCAGTCTGCAGGGACACTGTGGCCATATTCCTTGGGGTTTTCAGTGACTGTGGCACCCCAGACCTCATGTCTTACACAGTCCTTCCAACCACAGTCAGCACAAGTGAACAAACATGTTTTACCAGAGTTAAGAGCTCTTCTCTCCCTTCTGCAGCCCCTTGCTTGTTCCATCAGTATCTGGTGGAAATGTTCCAACCCACAGGACCAGGGACTTGAAACTTGTCATCCACATCCTATGCCACACTTTTCCAGACTCTTCAGGCTTAGGGACACTCTGCCATTGGAATGGACACTCCCTTCCCTGAAACATATCCTGCTTTGGGGACCTCTGCAGAGGAGTCATTTGAAACTTGGGAGGGAGCTGGGGCCCTACTCCAAGCATATTTCCCAGGACCACCTATGCTTACCCTAAGAGCCTCAAGGTATAGAGGGTGAGGGCAGGATGGTCTTCTAGAGTCATGGATGCACCCTGACCCCAGGCAGGGCAGAGGTAACCACATACTTGGGTCCTTGGACTCATTTCTAGAGATGCACTGGTGGCTCAGGTGTGTGGGTCAAGAACAAGGGAGCATACATTAAACATGCCATATCACAGGCATAGGCATGGTACACATGACAACATGTACACATGCTCATATACACACACAGCAATTGACATACCATACACATAACATGTGCATATACTACAGCATACATAATCACATGTACACACATAGCAAATCATGGAAACAGACACATCATATACAAAACAATCACACACTACACACAAATAATATATTCATGTATACAGAAATATACACATACACCGTACACAAAACAAACATGTATACACATGCATACACACATTATAGAAACATGACATACATAACAAGTGTGTGCATGCCCTCTACAGAAACACATATATACCACACAAATATGTGCAACAAACAACACAATACAGTAATATACACAAGTCACACTACAGAAACGGGCACTACACAGAGAACATGTGTATATTCATGATGTGCCAGAGGCACATGTGTATATACGTGACATGACTGTATACACATTATACCACAGAAATATACACACAGCAGACACGTGCATACATACACACTACACACATATCATGTACACATGCCACACCATGAAAATGTGCACACCACACCCCCAGCACATACACTGGAATGCAGATTGCTGGCGTGCATGTGACACAGCAAGCCTCTCTCTCCCTTTACAGCCTTCTCAATTTCCTTCTCAGCAGTTTAACAATGTCTTAACTGTCGAGTACTTTAAATAAAGACTCTGGTCTAATTAAGTCCCTTTCTTATGAATAGATCTTAAATCCTTTGGTAATAAGTGAGGAAACCAGTAGGCTGCCTGGCATGCAGGACCACATAGACACTTTGCTTCTAGAAAAGGAAGAGTCTGTGATGATTAAGTGATCCCTAAATTCCATCTATATGTAGCCCATCTTCAAACCCTAACAACAGGGAGCAGAGTCATCACACCCTGACAACAGGAAGAAGAGTCGTCACACCCTAACAACAACAGGAAGACAGAGTCATCATGCCCTAACAACAGGGAGCAGAATCATCACACCCTAACAACAGGGAGAGAGTCATCATGCCCTAACAACAGGGTGACAGAGTCATCACACCCTAACAACAACAGGAAAACAGAGTCATCATACCCTAACAACAGGGAGCAGAGTCATCACACCCTGACAACAGGGAGCAGAGTCCTCACACCCTAACAACAACAGGGAGACAGAGTCATCACACCCTAACAACAGGAAGCAGAGTCATCACACCCTGACAACAGGGAGCAGAGTCATCACACCCTAAAACAACAGAGAGCAGAGTCATCACACCCTGACAACAGGGAGCAGAGTCATCACACCCTGACAACAGGGAGCAGAGTCATCACACCCTAACAACAACAGGGAGCAGAGTCATCACATCCTAACAGTGAGCAGAGTCATCACACCCTGACAACAACAGAAAGACAAGAGTCATCACACCCTAACAACAGGGAGCAGAGTCATCATGTCCTGACAACAGGAGAATCATCACACCCTGACAACAGGGAGCAGAGTCATCACACCCTGACAACAGGGAGCAGAGTCATCACATCCTAACAGTGAGCAGAGTCATCACACCCTGACAACAACAGAAAGACAAGAGTCATCACACCCTAACAACAGGGAGCAGAGTCATCACGTCCTGACAACAGGAGAATCATCACACCCTGACAACAGGGAGCAGAGTCATCACGCCCTGACAACAGGGAGCAGAGTCATCACACCCTGACAACAGGGAGCAGAGTCATCATACCCTAACAACAACAGGGAGCAGAGTCATCACACCCTAACAACAACAGGGGGAAGAGTCATCACACCCTAACAACAGGGATCAGAGCCATCACATCCTAACAGTGAGCAGAGTCATCACACCCTGACAACAACAGGAAGACAAGAGTCATCACACCCTAACAACAGGGAGCAGAGTCATCACACCCTGACAACAGGAGAATCATCACACCCTGACAACAAGGAGCAGAGTCATCACGCCCTGACAACAGGGAGCAGAGTCATCACACCCTGACAACAGGGAGCAGAGTCATCACACCCTAACAACAACAGGAAGCAGAGTCATCACACCCTAACAACAACAGGGAGCAGAGTCATCACACCCTAACAACAGGGAGCAGAGTCATCACGCCCTGACAATAGGGAGCAGAGTCCTCACACCCTAACAACAACAGGGAGACAGAATCATCACACCCTAACAACAGGGAGACAGAGTCATCACACCCTAACAACAATAGGGAGACAGTGTCATCACACCGTAACAACAGGGAGCAGAGTCATCACACCCTGACAACAGGGAGCAGAGTCCTCACACCCTAATAACAGCAGAAAGACAGTCATCACACCCTAACAACAACAGGGAGCAGAGTCATCACACCCTAACAACAACAGGGAGACAGAGTCATCACACCCTAACAATAGGGAGCAGAGTCATCACACCCTGACAACAGGGAGCAGAGTCATCACACCCCGACAACAGGGAGCAGAGTCATCACACCCTGACAACAACAGGAAGACAAGAGTCATCACACCCTAACAACAGGGAGCAGAGTCATCACACCCCGACAACAGGGAGCAGAGTCATCACACCCTGACAACAACAGGAAGACAAGAGTCATCACACCCTAACAACAGGGAGCAGAGTCATTACACCCTAACAACAACAGGGAGCAGAGTCATCACACCTTAACAACAACAGGGAAAGAGTCATCATGCCCTAACAAGAAAGTGACAGAGTCATCATGACCTAATAAAAGGGAGACAGAAATCACACTGTAACAACCAGGTTAGGCCATAAAGCCACCCATCAACCCCATCCTCTCAGCTTGCTAGTTCCAATTAAGGGCTCAGGATGCTCTTTGCTGTCCCCTCCCAGGCCACTACAACCACTAGGGATACAGCCAGCACTGGAGGTCACGTGTCAGCATGTGGGCGAGGCCACCCAAGGGTCCTCTCAGGACCCCACACTCACCTTGCTGCACTGGGGAGTAGGCGTTAGTCAAAAAGCGGAAGTGCCCCTTGTTGTACCAGCAAATCAGAGACATGTTCCCTTTTGTCCTGATCTGGTGCTGGCCACGGGCAGGCGGTGTGGCAGGGTTGGTCAGCATGGACAGAGGGAGGCCCGTGCAGTCACTCTTCCTGGAGCTGAGCAGGCCGCAGCAGTAAATGCCTGGCAAAAGAGATGCAAAATCCCACAGGTGTCACTGTCTGGGGATTCTACGCCACGTCCCAGGGAAGGAAGGACTGCTGAAGACCAACATGCAGAACCCCTCAGAAACAGCCTTTCCTCTCTCTGCCTCCCCCATGCCTTTATACAAACCACACACTAAGGCCACAGGAAAGGTCATAACCAACGTAAGCAATGCATATCTGCAGCAACAAGAGTTTCATCAACAACCCTCTATGCGTCAACACAGTGTGGGGCAAATATCCTGTCTGCTTCTGAAAACCTCAATTTGCTCACCACAGAAGAACGAGACCTGAAGGAGAACAAGACCCCCAGGTCACAGCTGGGAGGGAAAAGATGGGGGGGGGCTATTGTAGCCAGAGTCCTGGGGATGGGCACAGCTTGTCAGTGACCCTCAGCATGATGTAGACAAGATACATGGTACTCCCTGCAAAGAGCTCAATAACTTCAAATGCTTCTAAAAATATACAGTGGCATTATTAGTAATGTTATCTAACCTTAGGAAAGTGCCAAATTCCAAATCTAGTTACTCTCTTCCGGCAGGACATTCTCACTCCATCCTCCTAGCTTGCTGAGCCAGAGAACACCTTTCCTCTTAGATCCCAGAAGCAGCACCCCTGGTCAGGCCATGTTTTGGCACCAGCACCCACTCTGCTCCCAGGAGTATCCACACATGCAGTGTCCACACTGGCATGCGCAGCGGGCAGGTGCATTAGCCCAGCTACCATATGTGCTTCACGGAGAGCCAGAGCTCCACAGCAGCTGCATCATGTGTTCCAGGATGGGCACCTGCAACCTCCTTCCCTTCCAGCAGTGTGAGCTCTCGCAGTCTGCTTCCCTCCTAGCAATCCAATCTCTTGAGTTTCTGGCACAGATTATTCCAGAGCCACCTGCACCAGGCAGTGCAGAGACCAGCGGCACCCAGCCCACAAGACGCAGAAGCCAGCTGCTCCTTCACTTCACCACAGTTTCTGAGGCCCAGAAGGTAAGCTGCTAATCCCCCACAGTACAAGACGGTTCAGTTTCAAGCCCAGACGTCCACTGTGTGGTGGAGCCAAATGCCTTAGTTCTAATAGCTTCTGTCTATGAGCTTTTTTTTCCCAAGCACAGTTTGGTGCTCAGACCTCCCTTTCCACATCTTACTTATGTCACAGCCATGGAAAGCTGGCCCAGTCTTTGTAAAGAATGAACAGGGCATCTTGCCCCCAGGAACCTAAGACCTATCTAAAGCTTGTGGGATCACTCCTCACCACGCAGATCTTACTTGGTGGCTGGGAAGGGGCCACACTAGCGATGGTGGATGATTCTGGCACCTTCCAGACCCTTAGGAGAGGCTTTGCCTGGGGGCCTTTGATAGCCAGAGCCTCACATCAAAGGACATACACAGGAGTGCCCAGAAGCCCGGCAGAGCTCTGTGCCAATGCTGAGCCCGGAATTCATATACCTTAAGATAACCAGTGCCCAGACACACAAGGAGTCTGGCTGGACATTGTGCAGTCTCTGCTGGCTGCTACTGCTGCCCCGACACCCTCCTGGCACTTCCCTGAGAAGCTGGTCATGCTTGGATAGCCAGTGGACAAACCTTGCTTCTCAAACTCTTCAAACAGGGTGAGGCTGGTGATGCTGGGCCCTGTGAAGATGATGTAGTTCTTGCCAGCTGCATTCCGGCAAAGGCTCCGGGCCACCATGCTGTGGAGCTGGGGCTTGTTCTTCAGAGCATCCAGACCATCTGGGCCACTGCCTTCCTTCAGGTGAACGTAGATCTTGAACAGAAACACAGAGGTCAGTATGCTGGAGACATCATGGGCGAGAGCCTGAGGCTGTGGGAAACATGGGCTTGCAGAGTGTGGGAAAGCCAACCCATCATCTCATTGGCCTCACACAGAGCCAGGTCACCACCAGGGCTACCCACAGCCTGGGTATGACACTAAATGACACTTTCATTTAGAAGGGTCAAAGTGGAAAAGGAGAAAGAGAAGCAGTTATTAGGTGGTAAACATGGCTATCAAAATTCACACAGGCCAATGCCCCAGTCTTGAAACATAAATTAAAAAATCATAAAAAAATAGAAACAAAGGTCACTTCATGGGCTAGACATGCATTTGTCCTCTAGACAAAATGGCCAGTCAGTCCACAGGCAGGCACAGCAGACCTTGTCTGCTTCACAGAGCTGAGGAAACAGGATGAAGGTCAGACACGCTCCAAGGACCAGGAAAACAAAGAGGACACTCTGGACTTGGCAAGCAGTCCCTAACATGTGATCCATGTGCGTCCAGAATTGCCAACAGAAGAGTGGATGTCGGAAAGGGGACGGATTTGAGGACAACCCGGCCCTCCGTGTAAAGCAATCACAAGGAACTCCCAGAGAGATTTCCTTGGAAGGGAACGCCAGATTGATCAGAGACTTTTGTGGACAGCTGCCGAGCAGTTCCCTATGCCTGCCCTGCCCTACAGAGAGCATGCTGACCTCAGTGTGGTCTGATCATCTCAGAACAGCTAAGAGCAGGGCTTTGAACAACACTGCCTGAGAAACACCCAGAGGGAGCACATGGAAGACCCAGCCACTGTGTCAGGACTCATCCTGTCTGATGAGTTTGGAGGTCACCTACCAAACACAGGTGTCCTTGTGGAGGAGAGAGGACACAAAGGCCAAGGCTGTGCCTAAGTCAATGGATTGGAATGTGACTTAGCAAGAAGTCTTCAAAGAAATTGCACCAAGAAGCAGTGCAGAACATGAACTTCTACATGGAACACGCAGCTGAACACAGTTTCTGTTTCTGCACACTTTCACACTTGGATTCAGAAACATGATGTACCAGGGTATTTTTAAATTATGGCATGAAAAATTATCACAAGCCTGTTAGTCCACTGTGCTGTAGGCAGGTGGCTGCAGGGGTTGGGGGCCTGTGGAGAAACTGGCTAAAGAACACTAAGTTTCAGACAAGAGGAATAAGCTCAAAAGGTTTATTGTGCATGGTGACTATTGCCAATAACAATCTAGTGGATTCCTGAAAATTGCCAAGAGACTTTATTCTTACCACAAAAAATGATGTAAGTATGCAAGAGGATGTGTACTAATTTTGGTGCAGCTATTTCCTGAAGTACATATCTCAGGACACCATGTTATTCATAAGTATATGCAATTATTTTTCGATTGAAAAATGAAAATTTGGGGACAGGGAGATAGCTCAGTTGTTAAAGTGCTTGCCTACAAGCATGAGGATCTGAGCACAATCCCCCAGAACTTATGTTTGTTGTTCAAATCTGAATGTGGTAGTGAGCACTTAAAATCTCAGTGTTGAGGAGGCAGAGGCAGGAGGATCCCTAGAGCTTGTTGGTCAGCCAGCCTGCTTGGAGAGCTCTAGGCTGAAGATTTCAAAAACAAACAAAGAAACAAACAAACAAGGGGTGGTGCTAGAGAGATGGTTCAGTGGTTAAAGGCACTGGCTGTTCTTGCAGAGGACCCAGGTTCAGTTCCCAGCACCCACATGGCAGTCAACAACTGTCCATAATTCCAGTTCCAGGGGATCCAATGCTCCCTTCTGGCTTCCAACAGCATTGTATGGAAGTGGTGCACAGACATACATGCAGACAAAACACTTATACGCATGACTTTTTTTTGAACAATCTTAAAAATACAAGATGGACAGCACCCGAGGAACAACTGTGTCATCCATATGTACATGCATATATATGCATGTACACCTGAATGATATGTGCACAAGTATCATATGCATACACACCTGCATACATATGTGCACCTGCATCCATGCATATGCATACACATGCACACAAATAAGCTTAAAAATGATGACTCCTGGTATTTTAGTCACAAGTTCCACTTTTAGGAGTTCAACATGGGGTGACATAAAAGTGTGAAAGGGCTCCTGTATGTGACCATGAGTATCCCAAGAGCCTCTGTACCAGAAGAATGGGCAGTCCAATTCTGCCATGCGAAGAGACCAGTTAAAATGACGTGTGGGTACAACAGAGCACAGGACATTTACTCAAGAATCATTGTATACAAAATATATTCAATTCCACAGAAAGTATTTTTAACAGTATGCTCCATAGAAATAGCCAGACTGTAAATCAGACCCAGTGAGTGTGTGAGCACGAGGACATGCATGTCTTTCTACAGACATGTTGGTTACATGCTCAAGTAGCTATTTCTTCATGTTGTAGTTGGAATGTGAAATGTTCTTCACACTTGTGTTTGAACACATGATCTCCAGCTGATGGTGCTAACTGGGGAGGTAGTGGCAGTTTGAGGAGAGGCCTACCTGGAGGAAGTGGGCTGCTGGGGGCGGGCTTGAGGGGACAGGGACAGGAAGGCTGTGGGTTCAGCACAAGTCCCTCTTCTAGCATGCTGCAGCCTGGCCCTGCTTCCTGTTCAGCTAGCTCTCTGCTTCCTGAGAACAGCATATAACCAGCTGCCTCACCCACTGCCACAGACCCAAGCTTCTCCTACCACCATGCCTTGCCCACAATGATGGACTGTCTCCTCAGAACTGTGAGCCAGTATACACCCCTCCTCTCTTAAGTTGCTTCTTGTAATGTGTTTGGTCACAGAAACAAGAAAAGTAACTAATACAAGCCAGGCGTGGTGGTAAACACCTTTAATCCCAGAACTCAGGAGGCAGAGGCAGGTAGATCTCTGTGAGATGGAGGCCAGCTGAGTCTATATATAAATTTCAGGCCAGCTGTGACTATGAGAAATGCACGTAGGGTGTCTGAACATTAATGCATATGTATACCTAGGACTGCTTGGTAGGGAATGCAGTGCCAGACAGAAGAACTCCCTTAAAGTGACAAATGGCAGTACAGCACTCATCAAAGAAGCTTCTTTTTGCAACAGATGGAGGCTACTACAGAGTTGCACATCTGGTCAGCCACAGAGAACATACATCTGGGAGACGCCCAGTACTAGGTGACACATTTGCAGTCGAATCTCTACAACCAAGGCTCATGGAACATAGCAGACTAAGGGGTGGAGAGAGGGCTAATGCACCCCTCAACTGTCACCAGTGAGGTTTCCACATACATCAGAGTTTGATACACACAGAAGTCCACAACTGGCCAAGCTCTGGGGAATAAGAGACTGGAGAGTGTAGGATGGGACTCCTATATGGAACCTCACCCACCCACGGCTCAGGGACCATTGCAGGACAGTGCACATGTGCTGAATAGCTCTAGTGTCAACTTAACATACCTGGGTTGAGGAAGCCTCAATCGGGGAATTGCCTCTATTGGACTGGCCTGTGGCCATGTCTGAGGGGCATCTTCTTGATGAGTGATGTGGGAGGGCCCAGGCCACTGTGGGTGGTGCCAACCCTGGGCAGGTGGGCCTGTGTTGCACAAGAAAGCAGGCTGAGCAGGGGCCAGGAGAGCAAGTCAGTAAGCAGCATTCCTCCATGGCCTATGCTCTCCTCCTGCTTCCAGGTTCCTGCCCTGAGTTCCTACCTTGGGCTCTCTGATGAACTGCAACCTGGGAGTTATAAGCTGAATAAACCCTTTCGTCCCCAAGTTGGTATTGGTCAGAGTGTTTTGTCACAGCAATGGAGAAACAAACCAGAACAGCACAATAAAGCATTTAGTGAAATTACAGATATTCTTGGAATTTTATATTTTTTGGTGCTGAGTATTCAATTAGGACAAGACACATTAACTATAAAATCCTTCTGTATTGATGGGTACAGCTGGAAACTGGCATGTCCTAGGACATGAGTTTATGGTTGTTTATGTGTACTGCACTCTGCCAGCTTAGATCCTCAGAGCAGGGCCAGTATCTTACTCCCCTGAGACTGGCAAGTTTCCTTAGTACTAGTAATGTGGGCTGGGATGTGTGGTCCAAACATCTGCAGGGCCAGCTGGAATTGCTCAGTACTTTGCCCCAGACTGCTTTATCCATTTTAGAAGCTTTTCTCTTCAGTGGACCCTACAGCATTTTCCCTTCACAATTTGGAGACTTAGCTGGGTGTGGTCTTGCCCCAGAGGCACTCTCTCCATTGTTTAAATGAAAATCCCTAGGCCTCTCCTTAATCACTTTAATCTCCTTATCAGAGGGATCCACTCCAGCACATGCCAGGGCTCCAACATTTATCTTCCTAGTGCTCTTTTTCAATCCAAACTGTACATTCTGTATTTCTTTCTGCCCCATTTGCTCCTTTTCACTGTAGATCTGCATAATATTCACCATTAATAGCCACACCACCATTTCTATGTTAGGCTGTCTTGAAATTTCTTCCACCAGAAAAATTAGTCCATTGCTTTTCAACTTAGCCTCAGGCAAGCATTTTAACTGTGGGCAGACTCCATCCAGACTATCCCAACTGCTGCTCAAGTCCTTATTTCCCTCTGCACTATTTTCTTCAAGGTACCTACTAGAATGGCCTGTTAAGCTCTGCTTATAGCAGTCAACTACTTTTCTAGCCCAAACTTCCAAAGTCTTCCACATTCTTCTAAAACCCCACATGGTCAGGTTCTTCACAGTCAACAGCCCAAGCTCTGGTACTAATTACTGTAGTAGTTACTTTTTTTTTTTCCTTTTTTATGTGTATGTGTGTATTGCCTGCATGTAGGTAAGTGCACCCGTGTCATGCAATGCCTGCGGAGGTCAGAAGAGGCTGTCGGATCCCCTGGGGCTGGAGTTATGGACAGTTGTTACCTGCCATGGGGGTGCTAGGATTCGAACCCGGGTCTTCTGCAAGAACAACCAGTGTTCTTAACTGCTGAGCCATCTCTCCAGCCCCTAGTTACTTTTATTGCTGTGATAGAAACAGTGACCAAGCAAGTTATAGAAACAGTGACCAAGCAAGTTATAGGAGGAAGAGTTTATTTGAGCTTACGGTTCCAAGGGGTAAGAGTTCATCCTGGCAGGGAGGCATGGCGGAGAGGTGGCTGGAGAAGCAGAAGCTAAGCTCTCACACTAGGTTAACCTGAAACTCCACAGCATTTTTCCTGCCTCAGCTTCACAAGTGCTGGGATTACAGGTATGAGCCATCACACTTGGCTGAAGTTTATTGGTTTTCTGTTCATTTAGTATTTAGCAATCCTAGGGATTAAATCTAAGGCCTCATATACTAGGCAAGAGCTCTACCACTAACCCACAGCCTAGATTCAAAGGCTGGTCTTGAATTTGTACCTCATCCTCTTCAGCATCTGCCAACAGGGTATACCACCATCACTGGTAATTTTTGGTTGTGTATGGTGGCAAGAATCAAGCCTAGGCTGGCCATGGTGGTGCATGCTTTTAATCCCAGCATTTGAGAGGCAGAGGTAGGTGGATCTCTGTGAGATGAAGGCCAACCTGTTCTACACAGTGAGTTCCAAGTTGGCTGGGGCTACAGAGAGACCCTGACTCAGAAAAAAAAAAAAAAAAGAATCAAACCCAGGACCCTGTCCATACTAAGCTAAGCAGGTGCTGCTCCTCTGTTGAGCTGTATCCTTAACCTGGTTTGATTTATTGGTTTTTAAACATATAGGTTTAAAGGTAAAAAAGAACACTTACTAATATATACACTGTACATTGTCTAGAACACTTTCATCAGTGCTGCCTGTTCTGCAATTACCACACAGTAGAAAGAACCTTTGAGACTAACTTGCATAGCCTCATATGATACCTTGGGGGCACTTAGAGTATGTGGCAGTTACCTTACCCTACTTCTGAAAAACCCTGTGATCCTGGACCCTTACTGGAGTATCCAGCCACTCTTCCCAGCCAATTGGGTATGTAATTTGACCCTAATCACATAATGCCTCCTGGATTTGGGGAGGGCTAAAGTATATAATCTGTGGAAGGCTAGGAAGACAAGGCATGACCCATGTTAGGTAAAGGCTATCCAGTGTGCATACCCTCAGGTCATACACACACCTCAGCAACCCCTCAGTAAGTAAGCTCAATAAATTTATTGGTTCCTCAATAAAACTTTAATGAAACATTGGCTTGACACCAGAACCTTAAAAGGGAATAAGCATTGCTTAGCATCCCCAGGAAAAGAAGTTTCACAACAGATGGAAAATTTATTTGTTAATGCTATTATGTCTCATAATTATTTTTTAAAAAAGAAAGAAAATGAGAATGTAAAAGATGTTGAAAGGATATGGGAATGGACATATTTTCCATAATAGAAAAAAATGAGAAAGCCTAAGCAAGTGAAGGTCTGTTTAGGTTTGTTATGATATATAAAGGATGAGACAAAAATAATATATACATAATCTTAGATTTTTCTATGGTCATAGTTTAGTCAACTAGATTAAGGAACAAAATATAAATCTAATCAAGGTTTATCTGAGAATATTTGGTTCTCTACCTAAGCCTTATCTACATAGCACATGATAATTAAAAGTACCAGACCGGTGGAACTAACCTTATTGGATGTTTAACAGCCATAC
>NW_008348657.1:1063559-1122906 GCF_000622305.1 Nannospalax galili
CAAGACCTTTGACTTATCTTCACATAGATGGAACTGGTAAAAGAAAGGAGCCAGGAGCTCCTCCCAAACCCATGTGACCCCTAAGGAACAGATCCTCAGATGACCTTAAGTATAAAAATAAGTTGATTTATTTGGGCCAACTGTAAGGTCTTAAATATCCAAAAGAAAAGTATAACCAAAAAGCAAAGTCATCAGTATACTTCTTTAAGAGTTCAAGGGATTACACTTCCCAGACATTAAGCTTAAGTCTATATAAAAAGTTATTTAGATTGCTGGGCATGGTGGCGCACACCTTTAATCCCAGCACTTGGGAGGTAGAGGCAGGCAGATCTTTGGGAGTTCGAGGCCAGCCTGGTCTACATAATGAGTTCCAGGACAGATGGGCTACATGGAGACCCTGTCTCACAAAGGACAAAAAAAAAAGTTATTTAGATAATTATTTCTCAATGATTTTGTTCCTAACTAGAAAGTGCTATTCAGATGTAAGACTTCAAATCTTGGTCTCCAATACTGTAGTGCCCACCTGTAACTAAGGGAGACAACCAGCTATTGTTCTAAAATGATGGCTAAATTTGTTTTCTCCCCCTATCTAGAAGCCTTTGAGAGGGAACTGACACTGATTCTAACTACTCCAACAGCTATCAAAATACCTGAAAGCAAATCCTGAATCCATCACGCTAGAGTCCAGCCTTTGGAAGACAAAAGAAAAATGAGGAAGAACTCAATAGAGGGATGGTTTTGGAAGCCCTTGTTAAGAAATTCCAATGGACTCTCATACAATCATTTGAAAATTGCCCTGTTCTGACTTTTTTCTAGTTCCCTGTCTAGAACTTGTAATGTAATTACTCTTGCATTTACTTCTCCTTCACATCTCCTAGTCACGATTTAAAGACATTCTTTTCCTCCTTGAGATAAGAGCTATGCAATTTAGGAGTCTTTTAGACAGACCCACTGAAGGGGTACTCCAATTGCCTGACCCTGCGTCCCTGTTCAGCATGGAAGAAGCCAGAGCAATCTGTGTCCCGAGTCCCTATTGGCAACTTGGGTAACCTCTTCAGAGGATGGTGTGATAAGAATAGGAGGTAGGAATTCCCTAGACAGTTAGGGTAAAAAGACCCCAAAGAAAAGTGGCCAGTTTCTTGGCTAAAACTCACAATATCCTTGGGCCTGTTAGCAACATACTGTGTTCCAAAGGCCAAAAATGTCAAAAATATTTGGGAGTTTTTATTTAGTAAATAAAAGATTTTAGGGTTACCTCTTCAGAGGGGGGAATGTTAGAGTAGCCAAAATCCCCATAAAAATAAAGAAAAAAAAAAGAGAAAGAAAAAAGTGCTGGGGAGACATGGGAGGTGTTGGAGGGGAGGGAGTGGGCATGAATTTAATCAAAACACCTTATATGCATGTATGAAATTCTCAATAAAGTTTCTGTAAAAGTTAAAAAAAAAAAAAAAGAAAAGAAAAGACAAACCCTGAGACCTTGGGAGGCAAGACTGAGTCCATCTCCCTGGCTCCTCCAAAGAACATGGGGGCCACTGCAATGACTGACCAATGGATTCAGAGTCCATTGAGACATATCAGCTGACATTCCATTCACCCGTCACTAGGGTCTAGTGCCCCTCTGGCCTTAAGGAAAATGAGTTAGAAGTTCCATCCCACTCACACACTGAACCTAGCAGGACTTCCTATCCATCAGAATGGAACAGAAATGAGGTTCTATGCTGCCAGTACAGAAACGTATCTGGAGACATGAAATTGGCAAATCTCATCATCAGAGGTGTGAGGAGCCAGGGAGGGTATACGTGATACAGTCATGGGCAAACAGCACAAAGGTAGGTGACCAGTGCTCACAGGAAGGACACAGGTGAGATGGTAATGGTGTTAGGGCCATGCCCTCAGAATACACTGGACACCACAAAGGTGTGAGTGCTGGAATGGGAGATGTGGCTTTGTCACTGCTTGTGCAACTGTGAGCAAGCTGACTATGCACTTGGCACCTGCTTTCCTGGTCCATAAGGATGATTCACTATATGTAACTCATAAGTCCATTTGTCCTGGGTGATATCAGCACCCAGAAGTGACTTTTTTAAATTTATTTTTTTAGACAGGGTCTCCTGTATGCCAGCTTGGCCTTGAACTTACTATACAGTAGAGGACAACCTTGAACTTCTAATCCTCATGCCTCTACCTTTAAGTGCTAAGATTACAGTAGTACATCATCACAACGAGGGCAGTGTGCATGATGGGAAAGCTCTACCAAATATCTAGCACCCAGAAGTGATTTGGTTTTTGTAGTCATCCCCACTATCCCTGGAGGACACACCTGTGGCAGGTGCTCTCTGTGTCACGTGACATGGTCACAACTTTTGTAGTTTGAGACCTTACAACAAAGCTAGCCCAAACTGTTCCTTCTTCACAACTTCATAGGTGAAGAGTTCTTCTTAGCACAAATCTTAGCAACCTTGGCATTCAACTGTCCTTTCCTTATTAATTGAAGAACTTCCGCCTTTTCACTTAGAGGAAGCACTACGCTGTACACTTTTAACATGTCTGAGTGGCCAAGATAACTACTCTTGTGCTTTGGGCCTGTTATGAGGACACAAGGCTCATTTCAACAGAGCATGTGACAGCTGATCTGATGACAGGCAGCTGCTGGGTGACTGTCAGGCAGGTGGTATACACAGCATGGACACACTAGCCAAAAAGATGACTCACTTCTCAGGGTAGATCTCAAATCTCATCTTTCTACTCAAGAAAGGTGAACAATTAAAAACTTACAAGCTGGTTATTTCTGGAATGTTCCACATATTTTCAGATAGCAAATATTTGCAGGTAACTAGAACTTGGGAAAAACTACAGGCTTCAAAATAAGAAAGGGGAGTATAGTCAGCAGCACCTGAAACACCTGCAAGGTGGGACAGCAACATCAGCCAATGACTACCAGCTAGCGGACAGCCAACGTCAACACCCAACAAAGCACAGTCAGAGATGCACAGAGGGTCATTTTAACTACGCCCAGGTGGGCAGCACATGAACAACATGTGATCATCTTCCTGGTTGGGCCAGGGAGACATGCATAGAATGTTGAGTCCTCCATTGGGTCAGCCCATGAGAGCCAGGAGAACTAACCAATCTCAAAGCAATTACCTCAAATTACCTTTGTCCAGTCTCTGCCAGACCTACAAAAGCCCTGCACAAGGAAGTAGGATGGCTTTTTCCTCTTGGAAATCCCTTCTGCTTTTGAGAGTTTCTCTTTTCCATAATGCTCCTTAATAAACCCTGCTGCCCCTTTACTCCCACAACTGAGCCTTTAATCTTCACTGGCGTGAGATAAACTCAGAGCCACCGTCTCAAGTCCATCTTTGCTGACAGTGAGTGTCTAACATTCTAGGTTCTTGGGTCACATCAAAAACTGCATCACAGAGCTAAAGCCAGGTATGACTGTGGTGTCTCCAGGAACAGCTGCCCACAGCAAGCAGAGAGAGAGGCCAGCCCAGCCTCGGCTGGAGAGATGGGGTGCAATGTGATGTGTAGTGAGAAGAAAGTAAACTGGCTCTCCAACTGCCTGGGCCTATAGTGTTCACCTCACCCTTCACATCTCCCTGATGTTCCCCACCCATATCCCGAGTAAATCCCCTCCTGGCACCCCTCATTCCCATCATCCAATACCCCCAGCTCACCTGGATGATAAAGCCCGTGGAGGAGCACTGGCGGACCCACAGACTGAATTTCCTCTTTTTCCTTTTTCGCAGTTCTCGCTCCGTGCACGTGGCAATGAACACAGGGTCTTCGTCGATCAGGGGTTCATGTAGCACCTGCAGGAAGGGGAACACTGATGTTCTCACAGGGCAGTATGAGACTGGCTCCCAGCTCAACCTCTAGCACGCTGTCTATGTGACCTTGACCAAGTTTCCTTACCTGTAAAGGGGCAGTCTGCAGTCTCACTAACTCCACCACTGTTCTAGGGAGGGCTCAGCTGGAAAGCCTGGGCAGAATGCTCAGCCCAAACCCTGGGGTACAGCAGATGTTCCTTCAGCAGAAATGATTGTAATTCTTACTATCACTGGTTAGGGAACCCTGTCAACTCCTGTCTGTGTTCGTTCTCATTCTCTCTCCCTCCCCCCCCCCGCCCCCCTCCTAGAGGTCAATGTTAGAGGTCTTTCTCAACCACTCTCCATCTTATTTTTGAGACAGCATCTCTCCCTGAACCTGAGGCTCACCAATTCAGCTAGACTGGCTGGCCAATGGCTTCAGGTACCCTGCCCATCCATCCCAGTACTGGGATTACAGGTGAGCATAGCCACATCTAGCTTTATGTGGGTGTTGGGGATTGAACTCAGGTTCTGATGCCTGCATGGCAAGCACTTTACCACCTGGACCATCTTCCCTGACACCCCCTTCCCCCACCCCCACCAAGCCCCACCTCTTCTTGGTAGAGAGATTTCAGTAAGAGTCCTTTTCCTGATCTCTTGAGGAAGCTCTGCCCATGAATACAGCTTCTCTGGACACAGTACCCTCCTTGACCAAGTCAAGATTTGATTAAATTTAACTTAAACCCAAAGGTTTCTTAGGTTTCCCTCCAAATCCCCCTTTCTTTCTTTCCTTCGACACTGGGGATTGGCCCTGGAGTCTTACATGTGTAGTCACACCCTTTAATTGAGATACATTCTCAACTCTCCCAAAGCAGTTTTTAAATTTTTTAATTGTGTGTGTGTTTGTGTGCGTGCATACATAGGTGCCTATGGAGGCTACGGGCATTGGATCCCCTGAAGCTGGAGTTACAGATGGTTGTGAGCCACCTAGCTTGAACTCAGGTCCTCTGCAAGAACAGCAAGCTCTCTTAATTGCTCAGACAACTCTGCAGGCCTCACCCCACCCCAGCAATTCCTAAATGTACTTCACCTGTGTCAGCTTCTTAATAACATGATTCTATGACCATTTCAAAGTTAGATGGATTTTTCTTAATAAAGTAAAAAGAAGTGGTATACCAATGTAAACTCCAAGTTAGCTCTTCACACTAAAATGTTTATGACTTTCAGGTACATTTTATCATTTACTATGTGATAGTTTGAATGAGAACATCCCCCATACATAGGCTCCAAGCATTTGAACACTTGGTCCCCATTTGGTGGTATTGTTTGGGGGATGCTTATAGAGCCTTTAGAGGTGTGGCCATGCTGGAGGAAACATGTCACTGGTGGCAAAATTTGAGAGTAGATAGCCATGTTCCATCTCCAGTTCCTCTCTCTGCTTCCCATGTGTTTGAAGACCTGAGTGCTCAGCTTCCTGCTCAGGCCACCTCTGCCACCATGCCTCTCTGCCTTGATGGACTCTAATACTTTCTGGAACCATAAGCCAAATAAACTACTCCTTTTATAAGTTGCCTTGGTCATGGTGTTTTATCACAGCAACAGAAAATGTAACCTTCCCCAGTTCTGTTCTACAATTCCAAATTAAGTATAATGTCTGCGGGTAAGTAAGAAGAACCGTGTAGACAACAATTTCAACTTTACACGACATTCTAGATCAGTGGTCATCAAACCATGGCCTGGTCCAGCCTTCTGCCTGCTTTTGTAAATAAAGATTTATTGGAATAATGCCATGCTTCTCTGTTCTCTTCCTCTGTTGCTCTGGAGTCACATGGAAGAAGTGACAAGCTTCAACAGCGACCATATAAAGTCTAAAGTAGTATTCTAAAGTAGGTCATACACAGAAAGTTTCAATGAGCTAAGCACCTAGAGATGGTTGTAAACTGTGGGCTCTGTCTCAGCAGATCTGGGTCAGCCCAAGGCATGCAGTTTTCCCATGGCCTGGCAGGGACGGAATGGAGGGTGATCTTAGCAGTCAAGACCCACATTCTTTTAGTAATAGTGCCTCCAGTTCCATTTTTTAAAAGCATCAAGCTTGGGGACAGAGAGATGGCTCAGTGGTTATGAGCACTGGCTGCTCTTGCAGAGGACCTGGGTTTGATTCCCAGCATCCACATGGCAGCTAACAACCATCCATAAGTCCAATTCCAGGGGATCCGATGCCCTCTTCTGACCTCCATAGGCATTGCACAACACGGGTGCACCTACCTACATTCAGGTAATACACTCATACACATAAAATAAAAATAACAAATATTAAAAAAAAACAACAGAAAAAGCATCAGGCTTACTTTACTGGTCTGCATTACACATGTTCAGCCCCCTTGTTTTTTCATTATTGGTAGCATGGTGGCACACTCCTTTAATCCCAGCACTCAGAGGCAGAGGCAGGCGGATCTCTGTGAATTCAAGGCCAGCCTGGTCTACATAGTGAGTTCCAGGACAGCTGGGGCTACAGGGAGCCCCTGTCTCAAAAAGACCAAAAAAAAAAAAAAAAAAAAAAAAAGTGACTTCAATATGGGGTCCCATCTGTGTTCATCAGGAAGCTAAGCAAGATGGCCAGCCTACACTGCTCACCAGGTTCTCAAGTCCAGCTCCTCACATTTCCTGGCTCTTTGCAGCTAATTAAACAGTCAAAACCCCACTTGGAACCATCTAGTAAAATGCACAATATGATGGGGCCAAGGAAGGTGGCACGGGTGGCACTCTGCTGCCTGTTCTCCCCCTGCCCACCTCCCTGCCCAGGCCACACACCTGTTGTTGCTTCTCAGCCACCCCAAAACTGGGGAGGGGGACACCCCTCCTCAGAGAGTACCTGAATACATCTCTACATGACTCTCGGCCACATTAACCACTGCAGCAGGGCCAACTAGAATCTCACTTCTCCTCTGGGGAAAACAGTCAGCATCCCTGTCACATAGTCCTGTCCTCGAGTCCCCTCTGTGTGACAAGTGCACTTCAAGTGTGCCAGGCAGCATGTATGGTACATGAGACATCACTTATTTGCAGCCCTCTCTAGGGATATTTCTCTTGACTAATTGGGTTCCAGTTTTGATGAGATCTAAAACCTCCCATTTGTGCTGTTCTGACAGTCACACAAAATGTGCACATGCTTTGGCTGTTGGTAGATTCTGAGGTCTTCTGGGGACTCTGCAAAATCTTCTCAAAGGGTTAACACTTGCGGGAATAGTACTCCAACAGTGCATGCTGAGGGTACGTGCACCTGTGTGTGTGTGCACCTGTGTAGTAGCCATATGTATGCTCAGGGCAGAGTCCAGATGGTAGTGTATGGAAGCAGGCTCTGGGTCACTCCTGGAAATCCAGAGCAAATCTGACCCCATGTCTGACAAGAACAAGGAGTAGAACACCATCTCAACCAGTCTCTACCGGAAAAGGAAAACTGTTGGGGACCCCTGCTGTTTAGGGTAGCAGTCTTCCCATGTCCGGATAGCCTCAAGCCGGCTCGGCGCAAATGGGGAGACTCCCTTCTCAGCGGGGCGCCTTCTGCTCTCCTCCCTGACTTACTTTTGAAATGCCCGTCACAGATACATGCCCTCCGGCACAGAAACTACCAGGCTTTAATCAGGCATTATCTGATAGCCTGATAGAAGCCCACCACCCTATGTAAATGAAGCATTCCAGGAGTACCTATCAGCTAAGGCTTTTTACTGTCTCCACACTATAAATAATCCTAGTTTTACCCCAATAAAGCTGGAGCTGAATCACCAGGGGATGCTGGGTTTCCTGGTCCTGGGTCATAAGGAAGGCTGTTAGCTGAGGGAGCTGCCTTTTCCACCAGGAACTTGCTTCCTGGTCAGAAAAGAGCTGGGGAGCAGCACCAGTTTTCCAGGAAAGCACCTCTGTGGAGGGAGTAGGGGAGTCCTTGAGCCTGGGTGCCCGCTTTTTCTTTTGTTCTTTGCCTCTCAAGCCTCCAGCCTCCTTGGCATCCAGGTTGCTGCTGGAATCTGGAAACATGAAAGCTGAGTGACTGGGGTTTGGGTCTGGGAACTCCCTGGATTTCCAGGGCAGAGTGGCCTGATTTGATCTCACAGAGTAAAGCTTACACATGTTCTGTTGGGAGTCCCAGAATAAGCTCCTGGTCACTTCCTTTGGTGACTGTGGACTGAGTGTCAATGTCTCACATCAGGTTTCAGATCTTGGTTTTACTCAAGCACTGGTCCCTCGGGGATTTCAGCCTGTGCCTTTGGCTGCAATCACTATTGTGTTAGACATGGGAAGGTCACAGAGTGTTGGGGACCCCTGCTGTTTAGGGTAGCAGTCTCCCCATGTCCGGATAGCCACAAGCTAGCTCAGCGCGAATGGGGGGACTCCCCTTCTCAGTGGGGCACCTTCTGTTCTCCTCCCTGACTTACTTTTGAAATGCCCGTCACAAGATACATGCCCTCCGGCACAGGAGCTACCAGGTTTTAATCAGGCGTTGTCTGATAGCCTGATAGAAGCCCACCGCCCTATGTAAATAAGGCATCTTAAAAGTACCTATCAGCTAAGACTTCTTCTGCTGTCTCTACACTATAAATAGTCCTAGTTTTACCCCAATAAAGCTGGAGCTGGAGCTGAATCACTGAGATCTGAGCTGAGTCACTTGTCTGAAGCTGTAACACTAAATCCTGTGATCCAGTCTGGGGGTGGTATCCTTCCGTCATCGACTCACGAAGACCCTGCTTTCGCTGTTTCTCGCACCTCTCCTCGTGACCTGGTGGCCAACAGGTCTCGAACTTAGAGAGAGAGTGCATGGTGGAAATTGAAACGGAACCCGACCAGGCAGCTTACAGCGGTCCTAGAGCCGCCAGCTCCGGTAGCAGAGACCCTCAGCAACGCGGTGCGCGAAACCCGCGCACCCCAGTGGCGGAGAGCCAGGGACCCAAACAGCAGACATGGCCCGCGGGACCCGCCGTACTCCAGCGACATGTGGGAGACCGGCGCCAAGCCCAGCAGCTGGCGCCCCGAGATCCCCGCACACCCATAGAAAACCTCTAGGGAGACCTTCAAGGGAGCTCTGGTCATACCAGTGGTGACAACTTCTGACCAAACTACAGCTCCCCTCGTCGAGGCTAAGAAAAAAGCCCTCTTCCTCCTATGGGAGCCAGTCTTGGATGCACACAGCTATGAGATTATAACTACAGGAGCCAAGCAGGATGTAGCCAAGCCTGGTAGCCTAGAAAAGAGTGCCCCCTAAAGGCCCACAGGAGACTGCATCCTCTGCACTCTGCAGAAGATAGTCCTGCTGCTCTGGGTAGGAATGGACAAGAGTGACATCAGGGAGCCCCAGGAACATGACAGCCAAGTCACATTAAGCATCCTGCCGCTCTTTGCAGCTGGTATAGCTTCTCCTTGGACTGACCCTGCTCCTACCAACTGACAGGAGCGGGTTGGACAGGGCTTTATGCCAGCAGTCAGACCCCTGAAGTTGCCTCAGCTTGTGACAGAGCTCTAAGATGGGATCCCTGTCTGCCTCCCATTTCCTTGCCACCTCCTGACCCTACACTGGGACCTATAGCTAAGCTCTTACAATCTACACCATCTGCAGGGCCTGGGTCCTACTTGTGTGACCAAGCAGGAGGCATCAGCAAAAATACACTGCTGCAAGGCCCCTCCAAGTCTTACTCTTAGTCTGACTCTAGGTGCTCTGTGCCAGCTTAGGGGTGCACTGACCCCCACGACTGAGGGTGCTTCCTCACCCTCCCAATTCCCCTCCAACCTGGTTACAGCTCCCAAGAATTCCCAAGCTGTTATGTTCTTAGCTCACTTCTAGATATTGTATTTAGCTTCAGAGATCCTGGCTGGGACCCAGGAACTTACTGTGGGAGGGAACAGGAAAAAACATGGCTGCAGAAACAAAGGCAAGATAAAAGTTACATCAAAGAGAGTAAAGAGAAAACAAAGCTGGCCTGAGACTTGGCCCTACACTGAGCCTCACACACACCAGAAGCAATGAAAAGACATAGCACGGAGGAAGAGGACCATGGCAGGCTCTGTCTGCCCCTGGTACTCCTGAAACTGTTCATCCGACTCCTGTGAGCAAGGAGGGCAGAGCTGCTTCCTGGACACCGTAGTCCAGTCACTCTGCCATCACAGAAAGGTGCTGCATCCCTCAATGAACCCTTGGCCAGTGACAAGCCTATGGGTCTGGTTCCCCAGAGGTGCTGCAGTGTGCCAGAAAGTGAGTCCAGGTCACAGCCACTGCGGCTGCAGGGCCAGGATGAGCAGCCAGTGTGGAAACAGCAGAGCAGAAATGGGCATGACTGTTTATAAGGCTCACCTGGGCTTGGAGCTGAAGGGATTCTCGGGAGCACTGTCCTGTTTTTGCTTATTTTCTGTAGCACTAAGGGTTGAGTCCAGGCCTAGTACATAGTAAGCAACCACTCTCCCACTGAGCTACATTTGAGCCTTATTTTAATTTTAGTTTGAGACAGGGTCTCATTATGTAGCTCAGGCTAGTCTTGAACCCACGATCCTCCTGCCTCAGTCTCCTGTTTAGTTAGGATGGCAGGTATGTGCCACCCAAGCCCAACAGCAGCCTTTTCTTTAAGTTGCTACATATCAACCTCCAACCAGCTGACTGCTTGATTTCCAAGAGTCACCTTGCTGACCACAGACATCCTGAGGCCACAGACTCCTCCTGACTGTGACCCGAGGATGGTCAAAACGTGGCTTTCTCTCTCTTGCATGCATGGCTTTGAGCTGGTTCACTTTCACTCAATAGTATTTGGTAAAATAAAAACTTGTGCCAGACCTACTCTGTAGGGCCCATGTCCCCAAAAGATGCCATCTGCAAGGAAAGTGACATGTTAGTGGAGGAGACCCAAGAGCACTGAGCTTCCTAAAAGGCAGCAGGAAGGATTCCAGAAACTAAGATGGAAATGCAGGCCTGACACAAGCCCTGGAGATCTGCCAAGCCCAAGAGAGGGAGAGAGACGAGTCCCAGGCCAAACTCTGGTGCTAAGAGGGGCCTGGCAAGTTTGAGAACAGTAGGATAACCTGTGCAGTGTTCAAAAGCCTATGGGCCTGACACAGAGATATCATCCCCCCAAATTCCTCATGTTTCCAGCTGCCCAGGATAGAGGCACATCACACTTAGGGCAGAGCTCAGGAAACAAACAACAGGAGTGGCAGCCAAGCAGAAGCCTCCTAAAAGAAAGTCACAAGCACACAGAGTGGTGGGTCTGGGAAACGGAATACTTTCCACAGAGAACAGATCAAGAGAGCCAGGCCTACTCAGGCTAAGAACTTCCTAATTTGAGTCAGAAAAATCTCTAGTTATCAACCACCTCCTCAGTCTTCTAGACCAACAGAGCAATTCTGAGAAAGAGTCTGAGATTCTAACACCGAGCCAGGTGCACATGGAAGACAGGGCCCATCAGGAGCCAAAAGCCACCTGAGCCATTGCCTCCTGAAAGGGGCTGAAGCCACAGGGAAAGAGTTGGGTGTCTGTTGTGGGGAGCTGGGCTTCCAGGCCCCAGCGGAGGCTGTCTGCTCTGTCTAAATGGCCAGGTGAACCTCAGCATATGAGAAGTTGCAGTGACCCAAAGAATCGCTGTAATTTCAGCCCATCCCTTCACCATCCATGTCCAGACTCTTTCACACTGCTAAACCAGTGCATACTCAGCACACTCAAGACTCTTGAGACTAGCCTATGGGAAGCCTAACATGGGATGGTCCACTGCAAGAGGATGTGGAGAGACAGACTATGCCTCTGCGCAAAGGATCAATTCCAACGTCTGATGGTTGGATCTCAGGCCCCTCACTATCCTCTCTGATCATATTTGAATTATATGGGTGACAGAGTGGATGGCAATCTCAGATGATGGGCAGGGAGTAGGGACACCTCAAATCCTCTAGCCAACGAATGCCCCAAAGCACTCATGAGCATCTGGCTGACACATACACACACATATGTATAACTGACATATGCCTGGAGACATGCATGCATACACAAATGCACATACATGTTCATACACACACACACACACACACACACCAGCCTCACCTGGGTCTGGGATGGCCTGAAGGCAGCATCGAAGCCACTCTGCAGGGAATCGAGGAAGGGCTGGACCTTGTAGAGCCCATGTGTGGTCTGGCTGGAGCGGAAGGCCACAACGTGGAAGTACTTGAGGATTTTCTCAAAGCGGGCCTGGCTCATGACAAGGGCAAGGCTGCGATTGCTATAGAAGCCACCACTCCAAATGCTGAGGACAGATTCGCAGTGTGAGACGCTGGTCGAGATCACGTAGCCCAGGAAGGCCTTCATCTCAGCCAGTGTCACCTCCACCCAGGCACCGTCACTGCCAAAGCGCTCCTGGAACTTCCTGGCGTACATGTTGGTCTGCATCACCATGTTCTTGAGCACGTTGTCTGGAACAAAGAGCTGAAAGAAGTCCACAGCACTGGCACTAGGGGGCATCTTTCGGGTCGGACCTGAAATCCAAAGAGATGCCAAGTACTTACTTCCAAAATCACCAACACCAACAGGAACCAGGTCCTCTTGGGCCTTCACCCAGAAGCCCTGCCTAGCTTCCTTCCCTTCCTGCATACAACATATTGCACAACTGGAGGCCACAGCCCAGTGCCCATTCTCTGGGCCTCCTGTCACATAGAGGCTTCTGTCCTGTTGCCCAGGACCCTCCCATCACTCCCACCCTTCTGTCCACCTGGCTCTCCCATAGTCCAGGCCCTGCTGTTTTGTTCCGTCCACCCCGTCCTCCTATCTCCTTTTCCCTGGTCCCCTGCTGACCTAGCACATCCAAGCTGATCCCTCAAAATACATGCATGCTATAGGTTATCAATGGTAACCCCCTCTCAGGCCTCCAGTTCTGCTGGAGTCCTGCCAAATGCAGTAAAGACTGATGTGAGGGAATAGAGGGAGGGAGGGAGGGAGAGCAGAAGGAGGAAGAAAGAGGGAGGGAGGGAGAAAGGGAGACAGGGAAAGAGGGAGAGGAAGAGAGACAAGTGGAAAGGAGAGAGGGAGGGAGGGGGCACACATAGCTCAGATGTGGACCTCTGGCTTGCATTTTATAAGTTAAGGTGACTCTATAAATAAAATACATCCAACACATGCAATCTGAAAAATTCAAGCCAAGAAAGGCCAATTTTTACTAAGTATTCCCATGTAGAATTTAAAACTTATTGGTAGATTAATTTGAAGAGAGTAGTATAAGGCTGTTCCACCAATGGAAGAAAAATGTCACAAATTTGCCCAATACAGCCTCTCTTACATACACACTTAGGTATATGAATATCCTTGTGAGCATCCTTACAACGTTATTCCCATAATGTCCCAAAAATATCTTAAGTAGAAAAAGCACAAGGCACCCTAACCAAACTGTCCTCAGTCACAGCACTCTGTAGGGTGCTGACAGTGTACTGACTGGGAGCCATGGCTTGACATCACCGCCCCAAACATCAGAAGGACATCACACACATACTGCTAGCCAGGGAGAAGACCCCAGTTTAAATTTCAAGTATGGATCCTACCAAAATACACCACTGCTTTTGCATTGAATTCTAGCACTCTTTTGCTGAGTTCTTCTCTGTGTTTATAGTATTTTAGAAGCCACAGTTGCCAATTTTACTTAAGACTGGCTTGGAGCTGCATGTTTTGATTTGTGGGAGATAAGCCTGCTTTTGGAGCTGTGTGGCAGTTTTTAATAAAAGCTGTTTTCTCCAGAGTTCCAAAGTTCCAGAGTTCTCCCTGGCCTGGCTTTCCTGTCTTGCAGGTTTATATGGGTTATGAAAAACAAGCTTTTTACAGCAAAACAAAGATGGGTAACACCAGTGAGACAGCTAGGTTTTAGAGTCAGTGGGCAGATTAGGGAAGACAACTTCCTTTTTTTTTTCTTTTTGTATTTGACACGTGTGGTTTGCACGTGTCTGTATGTAGGTATGTAACATGTGTATGCAAGTTGAGTGTAGAGGCCCAAAGTTGAAATCACTGTTCCTCAACTACTCTTCTACCTCATTCAGTGAGGCAGAGTTTCTCAATCAAACCCAGAGCTCACTGATAATGGCTAGTCTCTCTAGCCAGCTTGCTCCAGGCCCACCCTGTCTCCACTTTCTGAGGCTGGAATTACAGGTGGGCAACTATGTCCACCAGGCATTTATGTGGGTTCTGAGGATCCAAACTCTAGTTTTCAGGCTTGCCTGTAAGCACTTCAACCACTGAGTCCCCAGCCCCCAAACTCCTAAAATTCAAGTCACTGTACATCAAATTTGTGGGTTGTTCCCAGCTCTAGTTTTCTGTTTAAAGAATAGGATGAGGACACCAACTTCCAAAGGTCATCTGCAGAGTAAAATGAACAAGTGCACACACCAGATGCCCAGCACAGTGCTGGTCCAAGGAGACAAACTTGAGGAGGCATGGTGGCTGTCTTCCAGACACCTACAGGAACTCACTGAGGTGCGGCTGAGCATTCTGCAATGCAAACTCTCTCTTCAGTTTACCTGGAGCAGGGCAGCCATCGCACTGCACTCACTGTCTCCAACCATACTTGGAAAGGCCTGAGCTGGTACCAGAGAACCAAATTGACCCATGAGGAAGTTGGACCAGCACAGGGGAGTTGAAACTCAAGTCTGTCTGTGTTGATGTGCCAAGCCCACCCTGGTGAACACCACTGCGTTTCAGCGCCTGGTAGTCTCCTGCAGGTGAAGTCACAAATTCTTCAGTGATAGCATTCAGCCAGGAGGAAAACCAACAGTGTGACTGCCATATCACACTGACTGAGAGGAAGGGAATCGTCTCCTAAAGTTGTGTTGAAAGTAACCTTGCCTCTCATGCCATTTCTAGATGGATTCCCATGCCATACCCAGCCTGCTTCATGAAGACACTGGAAAGTGGTTAGCTCCCCTCATTTACTCAGACTGACAAGCCTAGGACTCCCGTGGCTGCACTGATTCCTACTAGTTGGAACATGGTGGCACAGGTAGGTAGTCATGGGAAAGGAGGGAGGTGGTTGATCCAACTCCTACCTACAAGCCTCACAATCTACTTAGCTTTCAGGCATGGCCTATATCACGCCAGTCCTGAGGGGCACCACCCACATGAGGGACAGGAAGAATTACAAGTAGAACACAGTCTGTCTCTAGGTGACTTATCTCCTGTAGCCCCCAGTGGAAGTTACTAATTTTGCCACACCAGCCCCACACAGACATCAGTCATGCATGTCTCCCCTTCATGATGCACACCTGCCATGGGGTAAAGAGGGTGAATGCACCTAGTGGGTAACGGAAGGAAGTAGAGACTTCATGTCACAACCACAGGTGGCCTGGGACAGTGGGTGACAGGAGACTGGGAGGAGGTACCTTTTGTTCTTTGGGTCTGGAGGAGTGGAGGACCTGGATACAGAGCAGGAACTCAGGCTACAGGTCATCGTATCAAGGTTCTACCTTCACCACCTTGTTGTCTGAACCCTACTTCCTTCCCCTCACTCTCCTGGCACCATGCTGAACTCAGAGTTCATTGGAGTCTTTTCCATTCCGCCCCACCAGGCACCGTCATTGTTTGGGGCCCAGGTCTTGCTCCATTTTGGCTGCCTCTGCAGCCCATGTCTGACCCCTTGTGAAGAGAGAAAGCCCAGGTCACAGCTGTCCTACTCTCTGCCCTCCAAGCTGTACATGTGGTGTGCTCAACGTGTACCTACAGACAGCAAGAATGGAAACAAAGGAAGAACAGACAGCACACCCCTTGAGGGACAAGGGCATCTTTGCTGGGTTCAGTAGGAAGCACCCAGGTGACAGGACTGGGTCAGCCATGTCCACCATACCTCCAGAGGTGCTAATGGAGGAGTGACAAGGGCAAACTGGGGTCCAGTGCATGTGAAGGAGACTTTCTGAGAATGTGGGACACTTCAGTGTTGGGCAGGAAGTGAATGACCAGCCTGGAGGCAACTCTGGGCCCTGCCTTCTTCTCCCTTCAAGTCACTGGGGAAACTCCTGGCCCTTCCTCGCTTCCCTATGTCTTCCCTCCCTCTGAAGCACCATGCCACAGGAGACCACACAATCTCTATGGGTCTTAGCTTCCTTAAACAGAGGGTCACAGGGGCACACAGAACAGGCTAGGCATAGAAAACACATTCCCAGCCTTATAACCCTACCCTGCATTAAAAAAAATATCCTGGGTTTTTTTTTGTTTTTTTTTTTTTTTTAATTGCCACAAAAAGGAGGTGGCCAAGACTGATCTGGACCTCAGGCCAGAGAGGGCAAGAGTCTCTGGAGAAGACAGAGGCTCTGCGAGGCCCAGTGAACAGGTCTGGCTCTTCTAACCCAAACAACTTCCACCCCAGGCCAGACCCTTGCTCCAAATGCAGCTTCTTAGCAACATCAAAGCTGAAGCTGTCAAAATGATAGTGGAGATGGTGTCACCAAGATCACTAGGATTGCAGGCAGGTATAGATGCACCTGGTCCTCTGCCCGCCCTCAAACATGGATACAAGTTTGGGCTCCCCACCCAGCACAGGCACTGGCCAGTAGGGGAGAAGAAGTACTAGGTTCCCCTCCTACATGAACCCGCTTAGACAGGTGGACATCTCCCCAGCTCATTCTGTCAGATAAGTCCTCCATACCCCCAAACACACCCTGGTAGGTGGCCCATCAGCTCTCACAGACCCGTGGTCCCTCACCATAAACACAAAGCCTAGCCTGGGGGTCTCCACAGACCTCCTTGCCCCACCATCAGGCCTGTTGCTTGCTCTGACCATCAGCATGCACTAAGACAAGGAGTCACAGGACAGCTGGGGTCAGAGGCAGCATGAAGCGCTCAGCCCCTGTATACCCATGCCCCCTTCATCACACAGCTGTCCCAGAAAAGCAGGCCGACTAGAGCTACTTCTCCCAGATGCTAATTATATCCCTCCAATTCATGGTGTACCCACTCACACCCTCCTGGGAGAGGGAGGGAGGGGAGGGGAGGGGAGGGGAGGGAGAAGGAAGGAAGGGAAGGGAAGGGAAGGGAAGGGAAGGGAGGAAGGAAGGAAGGAAGGAAGGAAGGAAGGAAGGAAGGAAGGAAGGAAGTGAGAAAGGGGATCTGGGACACAGAAACTAATCCCAAGACAACATTGCTCAGAAGCCCAGGAGTCACAAGGCATAAGCCTCAGCATCCTCATCTGACAGTGAGCACTGGGCTGCAGACACAGGAGACCAGAAGGGTAATGGCCAGAAGAGGACACACTTGACCCCCAGCAAGCAGGATACCCCTGGCCCCTAGGCTGTGGTGCTGTCACCCCCAGGACAGAAAGCTGGGGGACTATGGGAATCTGGCCTCCTGCACACTTCTTGGGCCACACTTGCAAGGTCCAGTTTCAGAAGTGTTGCCAAGGAAACACTTTATTTATCCATAAATATAAACATGTCAAGTTTGTTCCATGAACAAGTACACGGCACTTAGCATGTTTTTACACCTAGGTGTGTGTTCTCTTTTCTTCACACGTGATAACTTGATCCACTTATTTCTGGCTATCAACTCAGTACAATCCGTTCTGTTATTAACCTTATTTATCCAAAGGGGAAAACTGAGTCACAAAGGGACTAAGAGGCATTTTTAAGGCCTAATAGGAGGATGTGATGGTTAACCTTCATTGTCCACTTGACTGGATTTAGAATCAACATGGAAACACCTGTGGCAAATCTCCGAGGGCATTTCCAGACAGGTTAAACGAAGCATAGATGAACAACCCCCCCCAGTTGCTCATGGGAGGCACCATGCCATAGTCTAGGTACCAGGAAGAACAAAAATAAGAAAGTAAACTGAGAATCAGCATTCATCTCCCTCTGCCTCCTGACTGCAAACACAGCGTAACCAGCTGCCTCACACTCCGGCCACCTCACCTTCCCCATCATGATGGCTGTACATCTTTCAACCATGAACCAAAACAAACTCTAAATTGCTTCCTGTCAGGTATTTGGTCACAACAATGAGAAAAGTGACTAATAACCCAGTGCTGGAACAAGAATAAACCCAACAACCTAGCTCTGAGGGATGTACCCCTCACCTCTCCAGCTGGGTGTATTTTATCAGAAGAGTCCCCTGAACCAAAGGGCTTCAAACATAACCCCAGTCTCAAATGCACTCAGAACTAGAAGAAAACCAAGCGACTCTGAAAGCAATTCACTGTGATCAGACCCCACATCTTAGCAGGACTATAACACACAGGCACAAGACAGGCAGGTGCTCAATAAATGTAGATGACTGAGTCACGTGTCCCCAAGTGCCATCAAGACCTCCTCTTCCCTTGAGTCTGCATAAAGCCAGGCACCCACAGCCCTGCCCCGGACACAGTCTCCACATACTTCAAAGGGGAGACTTAGTGTCATTGGTGTGAACGTCCCAGCTCACAGAAGTTCCTGAGTACAATGGCTCTCAGAGTGGCCTGTGACAGGGTCTCCTGTATACCAGGTTGGCCTTGACTCACTATGTAGCTGAAGATGATCTTTAACTTCTGATATGATCTTTCTGCCTCCATTTATAAGTCCTGGGATTATAGGCATATGTCCCCTGGGTCAAACCCAGGGGATTCATGAATGCTAGGCAAGCATTCTATCAACTGAGCTACATTCCAAGACTGCCTGAGTATTTTTAAACTGCAATTTAAGCTTTCCAGCACAAAAGATTCATTAATTGCCCCCATCTCCTGGCAACAGTTATTCTTTTCTGAGCTATAGGACACAGCGTTTTACAAAGGCAGAGATGGGACACAGTCCCTGATGAGGTTGGTCAGGGTAGGGCTTTTTACTTGGGACCCAGCCAGTCCTAGGAGTCAGCTCTGGCCAACAGAAGGACAGCCAGCTGGGACTTGAATTCAAAACAATTCACCAAGCCTAGTCTTTGAGGAACTAAAGGTACAAAGGTGACCACCACCCACTCCCTGCTATATGTATACCAGTGCTTAAAAGAACTTAGGATTGGAGACCCAGGGCAAGCATTTCATCTCCAAAAGATTTGTTCGACCTGCACTCCCCTTCAGGAAGGAAACTGCCAGGTGGTGTCTTCAACTCCAGTCTCCTAACCTGAGGTATTCCGGTGTGTGAGGACACTAGCTCTAAGTTAGTCGGCAGTGTGCCAGGAGCAGGTTAGGGACAGCAGGAACTCATTGCCACATTCCTCAGTGGACCAGGCACAGGGCAGGGGCACACTGCTCCACAGCACCCTCTGAAAGACAGGACTTGAATCAGTGCCCAGGCTGGCTCTTTTCCTAGTGACACTGCCCTCTCACGGGATATACCACTTCCATGCAGCACTCCAGGGCTAGCAAAACCTGTGACAAGCTCTCCAAGCCTGGGAGAAGAGGAGGTCATGTGGCCATAAGGGAAGGGAGGATGCAAGCAAAGGTTCTCACAGACAGGACTCCTGACCTGCCTGGCCATGTAGTGATGTGTGGTCTGTTTCATCACAATAAGTGACAGCAGGAAGACCCTCCAGGCATGTCACAGGACACGTTCCAGGACACACAAGACAGCTGCATTTGTAGTGAGCTCAGGAAACAGCCCACTGGAGGCAAGCGATGGAAAAGCAGAGAATTTTCACTCGGCACTCATGCTCCAACTGTCTCCATACCCGGGCTAGGCAGCACTGTGTGGGGTTAGGATGGTCTCAGTGCTGTAAGTTTCTCTGTTTCTTCTCCTTTGAGAGGCAATCCCAACACTACAAAGACCCATGCAGGACACGAACAGAACCCTGCTGAGCTCATGCACAAACACAAAAATATGTAGAGTGTGAATCAAAAAGGAAGGTCACTGGAAACATAGACCACTACAGACCATCTGTGGCCAACATCTTCCCACTGAGGCAAGAAAGACTGGGTGACATAAGGAGAAGAAGCTGGGAGGGGATGGAGGCTCGGCTTTGCCATCCGACCTGCTCTGCTGAAAAAGATAGACTTCAGGTTCCACCAATAAGGACCTAATGGCCCACCAAGACAATGTATTTTCTAAAAAGACATCTTGTCAAAGGCGAGAAATAAATTGTGGTCACTTAGGGGCCAGATGATACATTCCCAGAGATGCCTCAATCAAGGAAGTCAAGGTCAGTAATTAGGCTATGGTGTCTTAGGGCTAAAGTGATATGTAACCTTATGTTCCTGGCGCCCCTCTCCTGGACCTACATGACACCTCATAAATCCACCCCACAGCTTTGTTTACTGAAAAAAATCTTTTTAAAAAATTTTTATTTTTAATTTTATGTGCATGCATGTATTGCCTGCATGTACATGAGTGCACCCATGTCGTGCAATGCCCGCAGAGGTCAGAAGAGGCTGTCAGATCCCCTGGGACTGGAGTTATGGACAGCTGTTAGCTGCCATGTGGGTGCTGGGATTCGAACCTGTGGGTGCTGGGATTCGAACCTGGGTCTTCTGCAAGAACAACCAGTGTTCTTAACCGCTAAGCCATCTCTCCAGCCCCCTGAAAAAAATTCTTTAACTTTTACCTTGTTGCAATTTATACTTTGAGCAATCTAAGAAAGCAATCTTCAGAGATGTACGTAGCTTGAAACCACCAAGATCCCACACGGATTCAGTAAAGAACCCTAACACTCTTACAGAAGCCCACACTTGTCCTACTGAGTGTGATATTTGTTGTTTCTCTCTTTCACTTTTCTATTCTTTAATATTTTATTATTTTTATGTGTATTGCCTGCATGTGTGTAAGTGCACCTCTGTCGTGCAATGCCCATGGAGGTCAGAAGAAGGCATCAGATATCCTGGAACTGGGGTTACAGCTGGTTGTTAGCCACCATGTAGGTACCTACATGGTGGCTAACCCAGGTCCTCTGCAAGAGCAGCCAATGCTCCTAACCACTGAGCCATCTCTCCAGCCCTGCACTTTTCTATTTTTAATAAACCCAACTTTGCTTCATATTTGGCTCACTCCAAATTTCATTTTTTTTGTCAAACTCACAAATCCCAGTTTTACCTGGGTGGAGGTCTCTAAAAAGAACTCCTTGGGCAGCTGGTGGGGTGTAGAGCTGTGTTCCTACTGCCAGTGATACCCACACTCACCCACTTACTCCTGGAGAGCCCTCGTGCACAAATGAAAGCACACAGTACACACCTCTCCAAGGGAAGCCCTGCAAATGGAAACAGGCAGCGGGGAACCCGAGCCCTTCTATTCACTCCTGATCACCTGCACACTCAGGAGAGATGCGTCTGCTAACTGCCTGAGAGCCAACGGCCATGGAGATGGAGGGTATCTGCCCACTCACTCTGGTGCTGCTGAACTTTCTTGACAGAAGCCAGTCAGCACAGAAGATGCCTCTGTCACCATGGCCAACTGAGGCATCAGCAATGACACTGCAGGGGCCACATGCCCTGCAAACAGAGTGACAGTATGTATGAACAAAAGGGCAGTATGCAGGGCTGTGATGGGTGCTAGGTGCCTGTGTAGTTATCACCCAAGGTGTTTCAAACCAGCCCTGCCTCCCCTCTACACACACACACACACACACACACACACACACACACCAGGGACGTCTGAGACACGACTTATCATGCCAACACACACACACACACACACACACACACACCAGGGACGTCTGAGACACGACTTATCATGCCACAGCAGAACAGGTGACCCCTGAGCAGCAATGGCAGTGCTCCAGCCCTTGGGTCAGCCCAAGCCAACAGCTGCCTGTGCACGCGTTGTGCGATGATTGTAAAGTCCTGTCTGGGACCCAGTGGTGGTACGACCATTGTATCTGTTCCAGGTGATAGGGACCAGGGTGCCAGGGACCATGTTCCTGCCATGCTGGGTGGGGATGGCATACAGGACAGTGTCTCCCCAAATATCTGAGCATGTTTTAAAGGCCACCCTCAGCGTTACTCAGAGCTGTAGAAATGCACTCTGCAGAGGTGAAGCAAACGCAGGGTCTGCAGAGTCTCTGCAATAAGCTCATAAACTCTGCAGAAAGCTCATAAACTCTGGAAGTATCCCCACAATATAACCAGAGACACAGGTGTATCATAACAGAACAATGAAGCAAATAAACAAAGTGTCTCCAGTTAACAGGGAACTATCAGAATAAAGCCTGGAACATCCAGGGAATGGAACTCTGTGTGTCTTAACAGGAATGGTCCTGGGGAACATTTACGAACTTAAACACAATTCTATGAGAATATCTTTAAAAAGATTACCAAGTAATAGGAGCAGAATGGTTCAAATTTAATTCGAAATTTTAAAAATATGCCTTGAAATTCAGGCATGGTGGCCCTGCCATGCAGGTCTCAGCCTGAAAGCATCTTACGTGATCTCCAACTTGTTCTTCATCTTTTGAACTATGATTTCTGGAAATAATTAACACCAATAAATATATGATTCTTATAAGCAGCAAGACTCACAAAGGAGTGTGTGTGTGTATATGTGTGTGTGTGTGTGTGTGTTTTGCTAGAAACAGAACCCTAAGCCACATCATGATGGCTAATATTGTCAATTTGACAGGATCTAGAATCACCCAAGAGACAGGCCTCTGGGCATGTCTATGAGGGGCTTGTTAGATTCATTAATTAAAGTGGAAAAACCCACCCTAAGTGTGGGCAGCAACATTCCACAGATTGGGGTCTCAAACTACATAAAAAGAAAAAAAAAAGAACAGCTGATTGAGCCCCCACATTCAGGGTGCAATGTGACCCACCACCTCATGTGCCCTGGTGCTGTGCCATCTCTGCCATGATGGGAGCTAAAATAAAGTCTTACGTTGTTTTTGTCAGGTATTTTGTCATAGCAGCAAATATGTCAATATTGAGAGCACAATCTAGGCAAATGCATGAGCAGTCCTGCTCCTGATAGTCCTATCGTCCCTCCAGGTAAAGGACTGGTTTCATCTGCCACCAGAGCAGGAGGCCAAGATCTCCATCCCTTCCAGAGTGGGCACTCAGTGCTGCATCCAATCTGCCTCTGGGTCTTATTCTCTAAACAAGAGACACAGGGGTGAAGGACAGGCATGGTAGTCAGCCCTGACCCCCTTCAGAGCCTTGAGCCCCTAGTACTTACTCACTGCCTTTCCTCTCCATAGACTTCCAAAGGCTTCCAGACCCTTCTCTCTCCCTCCCTGACCTAAGTTTCAAAGAGAGCAGACAGGAATAAAAACCACCCAAATATGTGTATGTGCAGGCTGAAAGCAGACCTCATGGGACGTATGTTTAATGAGGAGGGGGAAAAAATGAATCCCAGTCAAATAGCTGTGGCAGTCAAATAGCTGTTTGTGCTTTCGATTGGTTATAAATAGCCCTTTTGATAACCAAGCGTGTTGTCTGTCAAACTTGAAGAAGAAAAGACAGCTGTTAGCAGATGCTGGTAAAATGTAAGCAGGGGCCAGAGGGAGGGCTGAACATGAATGACCAGGTAGGGAGAGGGGCAGCTAAAGACAGACAGCCCTCACACCCACCTCTTCCAGTCAGCTCTGAGTTGGTTCCACACCAAAAGGCCAACTGAAATTTCTACGTGGATGCTTCAGAGGTACCAAGGAAGATAAATGAACTTCATCCTCCTGGTCCCTAATGCAAATACCTACATGACCGGGCTTGAGTTTTCCAAGGCCCCAGCTCAGCTGAGCTTTCTCCCCCATGTGCCCTTTTGTTGTTGTTGCTATTTGTTTTTTGGTTTTTGTTTGTTTATTGAGACAAGATCTCATTCTTTCACCAGGCTGGCCTGGAATTCACTCTGTAGCTCACAGTGGCCTCAAACTCATGCCATTCCTCCTGCCTCAGCCTCCCAAGTGCTGGGCAACTTTAAGTATGAGCCGTCATTCCTGGCTCTTTCTACAGATGGAAGAAACTGACGATGAAGTAGCAGGTCCCCAGCAGAGTGGCACGCCCTCCTCAGACCCACCCAGGGCAGCTTCCACACCACTCCTTCTTTTCCTTTTCACGGGGTTGGGGGCGGTGCACGTCACAGAGTGACTGTGGAGGTTGGGGGACAACTTTCAGGAGTCAGGTCTTTCCTTCCACCATGTGAGTTCCCGAAATCAAACTCAGACCATCAGGCATGGTGGTAAGCACCTTTACCTGCAGAACCATCTCACTGGCTTCCACACATCATTTATTTCTTCCTCCATCTTCCATCCTTCCTGGACAATCAGAGCGCCCTAGAACAAGTTCCTGGCACCAGTGGCCCAGTTGACCAGTGTCTGCCTCTGTTCACCTGCCCTGCAGAAGTGCTACAGGATGGAGTGAGGACCTGCTGGCAGGAAACATTCTCTTCCTCCCAGAGTTAACCAGCAGCAGGGCATGGCCAGAATATCATGGGCAACCACACCCACTGTGCCATTGCCACATGTCTACAAAGGCATATCTCCAAGACAAGTCTAGGGTGGAGGTATCTTGTTAAGGTGAAGATCCCAGGTTGGAAGGAGGCTGCGCCCTTAACCCCAAACTTGTCTAATGGTCCATGGAGCAGCCCCACCTTCCAGGCCAGCCCACCTTCCCAGTAGATTCCCTGCTCTGTTAAGGGTGCAGGATCCTTACATTCAGAGGTCAAGAATGACCATAATATAGGATCATCCAACAGCCTCTTCTATCCCTGAGCAAGCTGAGGGCTTAGCCTCACTCTGCATTCTTTCCAGCTCTCTAGAACTGCCCCTCAGCCACCATGCCCACCGTTTAGTGGTCTACGCTAATCACCTCCGCTGAGAGTTTTCATCCCGACCCAAAGGGTCATGGTATGCAACCTAACGGGGGCAGAGCCCAGGATCCATGCCAAGGCCTGAGGGCTTGTTGACAGTTGAGACAATCCTCAGATGGCAAATAGGTAGAGCAGGCTGGAGACAGAGGGACAGGCCAGCTCAAGTCCCTGTGCTAGATGCCAGGCAAATGACTGTTTTCTTTTCTACAGAATAAGAGGTTAGGCTCAGAATGGGCCTTTTCTGGTTCTTCAAACGACTTTTCTCCAATCAAGCAGCATTACTCAACTCTCTGCTGCTGCTCCGGCTGTGGGAACTGGGACAATGCTCCTCACCCACAGGGCACAGGGCAAGGGCTAGATGGTCTCTGTAAAGACATTAGCACAGTGAAGGTACAGATTTAGTGCTCAAAGAACAGCAGCCACATGTACGGCCAACAAGCAGGCAAGGGCACACCAACCAGAAAGTGCCAACCAGGGCACAGCTGGCTATCTGTGTGTAAGCCTGACAGTCCTGGGATGGACTGCTCTTACTCCAGGTACATGTGGCCTCTGTAGGCTCTCATGACTCCAAGTCTACACAGCCTCAAAAGTGCCCCCCGACTTCAAGTCCACACAGCCTCCAAAGCCTCCCACCACCCAATCCCAGATGCATGAAGTCCCCAGAGGTCTTCTGACTCCAGGTCCATGCAGCTCCCAGATGCGGAGACTATAGATACAGTTTCTGGGTTCTAACTCCCTTGATGCTAACTCCCTAAGATAAGGGAGCTACTGGCTTCTCTCCAACAGCAGACATCCCTATTCTAGATCCAATTCTGTGTGCCACTGAACTGGAAGACCTCAGAGGCAGAGAAGAAATGGCCATCAGGGTGAAGTCCTGAATCCCAATGCCAGGCACACATAAGCACCTTACAGACAGGGATTTGATGAGAAGGATGCCAACCACACAACAATGAATATGACCTGGAGCCCAGAGCTATGGGCCTCACCAAGACAGCTCGGCATGGAATGGATCCCTCAGCCACAGAGGCTGGTGGAATACGAGTATGACCCACAGGGGCTCAAGCCCTGTAGAGCCTCACAATCACCTTATAGGAAGGGGGCTCGGGTTCTGCAGCCTGGCACGCCTGACTCTGGTCCTCTGGACCAGACACAGAACCCACAATGCCTTCTTTCCTCACCTGCAAAGTAAGAGTGCTCAACTCAGAGAGCAAGCATGAAAAAAAAATACCATGCCAGAAGCAAGTGTGGAATGGGGTTCACATTGGATGCAGAATTTCCACCAGCTACTGCTGTTAATACTACCTGCAAAATGCCAGCATCACAGCCATGTGCCTTAACACAGACACAGCAACTCCATCTACCGCTACCTCTTATGGACCCATTAGGGAGCCACCCCAGGCCTGACTCTGCATCTGAGGAAGCATTTACCTTCTGGCTACTACTCCATGTCCAGGGGTTAACAGACACTGAGCACACTTATACTTCTGAAATTAACAGTGGCAGAAGGCATGTTGGGAATGCCTTTTGTAGGTCTCCAGTCTGTCATCTTAAGCCACAACATGGAAGATGATGCTAAAATGTCTGTGTCCCACCTCCCATTCCCCATCCATTAAGACACGTCCTCACCCAACACTAAGGAGCTACAGTCTGCCTTTGCAGGTGCATGAGATGGTAGTCACGGAGCTTCTCCATAACGGGCTCCACCATCAAGCTCCTGCTGAGATGACACCCTCCCACTGCTGTCCTCCACTATGACCACTTGGCTGGCTCCTGAGCCCTACCCACACAACCCTCAAGCAGGCCTGGGGCACTGCTGCTTCTGTATGGTTATGTATATGAAGCTGCTTCCCCTCTCCAGCTCTGTGTGAATTCACCTGCTCCTTGCTTGCTCTATACTACCTGCAAGAAGAGTGCTCCAGAAATGCTTTTGCTCTGTGCATCCACACAGCCAAGCACAATACTTCCTTCACCTGCCAGCATACTGCATGGCAACACCACTATGACCCCACAAGATGAAGCATCCTCACAGGCCATCAGTCCTTCATCTTGTCAACACAACTATCTGTGAGGAGGGACAATAGCCACCTCCACCTTTCTGTTTGATTGGTTGACTCATTGGTTTTGAGACAAGGTTTTGATAAGTAGCCCAGGCTGGCATCCAATTCTCAATCCTTCTGCATCAGCCTGCTAAGTGCTAGGATGACAAGTGTACATCTCCACACAGGGTGACTACATCCTCTTTAAAATTATTTTTATTTATGTGATGAGTGTATTGTCTGCATGTATGTGAGTGCACCCATGTCGTGCAAAGCCGCAGAGATCAGATTCCCCTGGAACTGGAGTTAAAGACAGTTCATAGCCACCATGTGGGTGCTGGGAATCGAACCCTGGTCCTCTGCAAGAGCAGTCAGTGCTCTTAACCACTAAGCCATCTCTCCAGCCTCAACATCATCCTCTTTTATGTGAGTCAACCCAAAGAGAAAGGCAGTTGCCTCAGGTCCCATACATGTGAGGTGACCCCACTTCCTACATGGCTGCAGCCTCCTCACAGGCTCATTAGCCATGGCTTGTATTCAGGTCACTCCCAACATTCACCCCAGTCCATTGCCATCTTGCAGTGGCCATGATATGCCCAACTGAAGGGGAAGACCTCAGTCACACCTCTCCAGGTTTGCCTCCCAACCCCATGACTTCCTTGATTCTGCCTCCATGGTATCTCCTATCTGCATCCTAGCTGCTGTCCACAAGTCTCATCTGCCACTCTGGGAACACCTGCTTCCTGAATAAACCCCAACAGCTTCTCAGGAAACTCTGGCCACTGGAATTTCAGCTCCCCACTCACCCAACCACGAGGGGTTGGTTTGTTTGGCACAGAATCTCACATAGCCCAGGCTGGCTTCAAATTCATTATGTAGCTGAGAACTTCGATTCAGATCCTCCAGTCTCTACCTCCCAGGAGCTGGAATTATAGCCCATTATGTCATCACAGCAGATTTATATGGTACTGGGGATCAAACCCAGGACTTTGTCCATGCTAGACAAGCGCTCTACCAATCAAGCCACATCCTCAGCTCCATAACTGTTTGTCTTTTTTTTTTTTTTTAAAGACAGGGTCTCAGGTCATCCAGGCTGGCTTCCAACTCTCTATGTAGACAAGGATGACTCTGAACTAATGCTCACTCTGCCTCCATCTCCCAAGTGCTAGACTTCAGTGTTAAACCCAGGGCTTCATGTCAAATAAGCTATATCACCAGCTCCCAGAGTTAGTTTTAAAGGCTCAGCAGTTAAGAACACTGGTTGTCCTTGCAGAAGACCCAGGTTTGAATCCCAGCACCAACATGGTAGCTAACAACTGTCCAAAACTCCAGTCCCAGGGGATCCGACAGCCTCTTCTGACCTCTGCGGGCACTGCACAACATGGGTGCACTTACCTACATGCAGGCAATACATGCATACACATAAAATAAAAATAATTTTTAAAAAATGATCCTCCTCACATCACACTCCTCAAGAGTTAGTTCTGCAGGTGCCTTTCGTCCACTACATCAAGGTGAACTCTCTGTTTCTGAGGCTCTGAGTGACAGTCCTGCCCTTTATAACCTACTCCTGTCCACAAGCCATTCCATGGTTTTGGCCACATCAAAGGCACTTGTTCACCAAGATGTTCTCATCTGTTAACTTCCCACGTTCCATGAGTTCCTTCCTACTCTATGGTCAGCCCAAACAGCCTGGCCATTCCAAAGAGTTGCCTGCTCCCATAGCCACTCCTAATGTTTTGGCAAACAGCAACTATGGCTAGAAAGCACATCTTCCACGGTGCCAGGTGCGGTCTTGTGGGTTCTCTTGGTCCCCAGCCTACTATGAGACCTCACTACTGTCCCCATGGCACAGATGCAAACCGAAGCTGACAACTTCCTCAGTGGCTGAATCTGTACCGGGAAAGCTGATCCTGTACAGCAATTCTTTGTGTTTTGTCTACATATATGTAAGTACACCAGGTGTGTGCAATGCCACAGAAGTCAGAAGAGGATGTCAGATCCCCTGGGACTGGAGCTGCAGATGGTTGTTAGCTGCCATGTGGGTGCTGGGAGCCAAACATGGTCCTCTGCAAAAGCGGCCAGTGCTCTTCACCTGCCCCCCACCCCACGCAATTCCTTTGCTTTGTTTTTCTTTTTTGAGACAGGGTCTCCCAGTAGCCCAGCTGACCTGCAACTCACTATGTAGACCACAATGGCTTCAGTCTCACAGAGATCCACCTACCTCTGCCTCCTACTGGGATTAAAGGTCAGGCAATTCTTTTTTTTAATATTTTATTTATTATTTTTATTTTATGGGTATGAGTGTATTGCCTGCATGTATGTGAGGGCACCCTTATCGTGCAATGCTGTGGAGTGACATCAGAAGAGGACTTCAGATTTCCCTGGAACTGGAGTTAAGGATGGTTCATAGCCACCATGTGGGTGCTGGGAATCGAACCTGGGTCCTCTGCAAGAGCAGTCAGTGCTCTTAACCACTGAGTCATCTCTCCAGGCCCCGAAGGGCAGGCAATTCTTAATCACCACCTCAGTGTAGCTGATTTGCTAAATTACCTGGTGTCTGTTTGTTTATCTGTTGTACAGGGAAGTTCATCAGAGCAGGGCCACTAGTCATCTCCACTACAACCCAGGACCAGTGCCACACACCTGAGGGGTAAGACAAGAGGTGGCCTAGACAGGGGTGTGCTGGGTGCTTTCCAGGAAAATTAAGACAAACAGCAGCACAGAGGGCAGAGCCTTACCTAGGAGTGACAAGCAGTACTTTCAGGTCAATTCCCTTCACTCAGATAGAAAAACAAACTCTGCCTTGAATTGTTAATTCAGATTCCAAATCAGTGTCGCTGGCAGTCTTGGGACCTTCTGCCTCCTGGTGCAGGGCTCTGGGCAGCACTGCTAGCAGCCTTGGAGTACTCTGCTTCCTCGTGTGGGGGTTCTGGGTCTGCAGACACTCAGACTAATGTGGTTACCCCAAGGGCTAGGCAGTCACAGCCAGAATGGCCATCCTACACCTCTATCTTGAGTGGAAGTCCACCAGCGTCAGGTTCACTCTCCAAGCTGGCATCAGCTTTGCTGCCCAGAACCTGTACAGAAGAGGAAAAAGATGCATGTGTTCTTTGAAGGGATGGAGGTGTGGTGAAAAATCCCAGAAAGTCCTATGAGCAAAGTATACCTGGCAGAGAGGGACGTGAACAGGGCCACAACCACACCTGCACGGAGACCCAGATGCAGAGCTCTGCTTGCAGGATCTATGTCTGAGCTCCACAGCACCAAGGGGCTGAGCTGTCCCAGGGAAGACTATGTAGCTGTAGCCCCAGGAGAGCAAAGGGCCAAGTCACCAGAAGCCAGAGAAAATGGGCACCTAAACTGGATGGGGTGGTACACGCTGTAATCCCAGCACTGGGGAGACAAAGGCAGGAGGTATTCCCCAAGTTCAAGATCAGCCTGTGCTACAGATTGAACCCATCTCAAAAACAAAGAGGGTGGGAGAGATGGCTCAGGGATTAAGAACACTAGCTGCTTTTGCAGAGGGCCCATATGCAGCTGACAACCGTCAGTAACTCCAGTTCCAGAGGATCCAATGCTCTCTTCTGACCTCTGTGGGCACTGCACGACATGGGTGCATTTACATACATTCAGGCAATATACTCATACACATTAAACAAAACAAAAATAATAAATAATATTTTTTTAAAAAACAAAGAATAATGTGCCACAAGCTCTTGGTCACAGAAGGCAGAGCTGCAGCTGTATGCGGCAGGTAGGTGCTGCCGCTGTGGTCTTCCCAGGGAGGAACAACTGTGAGGCAAGCACCTCCCTCCTGCATAGTAGGGCTTTATAGTCTGCTCACCACTGGCACAGTCTCCTGCAATTCTCATTACCAGCTTCTGAAATGTCAGTCATTCTGCCCAAGTAGCAGATCAGGACGCTGCAGGCCAAGCCAAGCTGCCTAAGTCACCAGCACTAGCCCGAGTTTTCTGCTTGCCAATGCAGACCGCCCCCTCTCTCAACCTGACCCTGAGTGGCTGTGGGCACACCCAGTCACAGTCAAACACTGGTGGGCAGAAGTCACTGGATTCCTCCTGGATGCCCCTGTGGAAAGATACCTTGGTCTCTGACTAGAACCTGGAGCCACCCCAATCACAGTCATTTCTAGGATGGCCCACTACAGAGGCAGCACCTCCCATATACCCAGGGCATCTGGGCCAGAGGTGGACAGCTCACACTGCTGGGGGGGGGTGTCCACCCATCAATCCCCCAACAGAGCCCACCATCTGCCCTATGGAGCCTTCCTGCTGCCTGGGCATACCACTTGCTGGCCCAAGATATCTGACAGAGCAAGGCAAGACCTCTATGAACTTCTACACTGTCAGGGTCCTCACTGTCCACTGAGCTGAGTCCCCACTGTGTGAACAAGGCACTCTCCAGGCCTAGTCCATACTCCTGCTGCCCTCTGAATCCTGCTTTTCACTTTAGACACTGCAGTTGGCACCGAGGACCTAGCAGAAGCTGCCCTATCCCCTTTCCCTCTAATTTCTGACTCTGCCCTTCACTTCCAGGGCCTCAGTGTACTGAGAATGCCTGTACTACACTGTGCCTTGGCCAAATAATTCTCCACATCCTCCCAACCCAATCTCCAACCCTCTGCAGAGCTTGAAAGCCTCACTCAACTGTCACTTTCTCATGAAAACTTCCAAGGCCACTTCCATCTTTAAAGAGCCACTCCTTCTTTTGCATCTTTCTCATACAAAATTTGACTTCTAACCACAAACATAATATTGTTGTGCACTATCACATTCCCTATGACCAGACGGTCACTTCCTGCTGAAGGTCCTGGGTCAGCAGGAACCAATCAGTACCATGTGGTACCTTGTGTTTTGATAAGGGCATTTCCCATGGTCACATAATAAGCATCCAGGGCTGACCACCCTCGAGGCTGAACAGCACTGTAGCCTACTGATGGTGGGTGGAGTCTTCAATCTCTCCACAATCCTGATAGCATGCAATTGGGAGGGTCAGAGTAACCACTCACCCAGGTTTGGACAGGACTGAGGAAGCTTTCTGGACCCAGGACTTCAGCTCTGAAACCAGGACAAATCAGGGCAAACTTGGACAGCTGGTCACTCAGCATGGGGTGATGAGCCTGGAGTGAAGGCATGTGCTAGGTATCCAGGTCTCCTGAAGTGCCAGATGATACTGGTCACTGTGGCAAGGGTATCAGTGCTTGTTCACGATGCTTCTGGCTGGATTGGTAGGGGAGCCACATGCCAGGGGTTCCGTGACAGCCCACCAATTCATAGGGCCTGAGTTTGCAGGCAACAGATACAGTACCCAGGACTGATGGGCCTCCAAAGGAGTCTACACTTGTGGCATACAGCCTAGTCACCAGCTGGCTTTCCCTACCTCCATTTCCAGCTTCCCAAATTCTCTGGATGCAGGCCTTGCAGGCAGAAAGCTGCATAGGTTGGCCAGGCAAGCAGAGAAAGGGACAGAGGGCAGATAATGAGAAGTCAAGACAAAGATAGGCAGACCAGATTGGGCCATTGCTGTGACGTGGGGGATACTCAGCATAGTGCTGGATCTCCAAGAGACAACAGCCCACCTGTCCAACCCACCTGGAGCACATATAGAAAGCCCCAGTAATTGGTCTGCTAGGGGAATGGCTAGGTTTAAGACTACTGAACATCATGTTAAAAAAAAAGTAAGACATCAGGGTAGAGAAAAGAGGAATGCACACAGGAACTTCCAATGCTCTGATGTACGCGACAGCGAGGCAGAGGGCTTGAGGGATGTGGTCACAGACTAGGCCAGGAGTCTGTCAGGGAAAGACACATCCCGATAAAGCTCAGCTCTGATACATGGGGCTGATGACCCTGGCAAACTGGCTTTTCTCCTAACAGCCTTCCATCTACTGAGTAGTCACTGAGTACCAGGCCCTTGCTGGACATCCCCACATGGCCTCCCTGTTTCTCAAGATGCCTTGTAGTCTTACAAATGAAGAAGCAGCTTAGCAGTAACTCACCTAAGGATCCACAGGCAGATGGGCAGAATGAGGACCCCAGGTTGGTTTGGCTCCTGTGATGCCTGGCCACCCCTCACTTCAGTCTCCTAATCTGGCAAACTGTGATTACAGAATAGTGCTCCAACAGAACGGGCACCTGGTTTAACATCAGCACCTTCGCCACCTCCCATCCACTTGCCAACTCACTGCTCTAAAAAAGCATCACCGGAAACAGTGTCACTCGGGCTGCTGGCTTAACCACTCTTCTCAGAGCTGAGCTGTAGTGAGGCCCGGGTAAAGGACGGGTTTTATATGTTTTTAGCCACTCAGCATAGCTCTACCTTAGGCAAAGCTGACAGCGAAAGCCTTTAAATCTGCCAGTCAGTCTAGAGCGCAGATGGAAGAGACTCCCTCCCCACCACTGGCTTGGGGCTAGAATTTCTGCCGCACATTTCCAGAAGCCCCCGTAAGCTCTGTCTTCTTGTTTGCTGAATCATGGTGCCTCTGGCTGAAGGGCCTTGACTTTGAATTGAGAGACAGATGTCTGGTAATTACCAGGCTTCCGATGACAGCGGGAAAACTGGCGAGTCACTGCCTGTTTTGAAGGGAGAATTTTAAGCTGTGTTTTCAAGAGCCAAGCCAGGCCAGCCACTTTTAGAGGCAAGAAAACAGAAATGATGTTCAGAGTGTTCCCACATTCCTGATGCAAAGACCTGAGATCTGAGTTACAACTCAAGATTCCAGGGACATGGGAGCAGGACAAGAAAGGCCAAAGAGAGGCTGCCCCTGTCCTGTGCCCTGCTGAGCCACCTTCTTAAGTCTCCACTGACAGAATTAGGGACACTTCATCAGGAATGGTTAATTTCAGGATTCTCAGTGTGGCTAAACCCAAAGTCCTGTCTTCGTGCTGAGGTTCAATGCTGGTTCTCCCTCTGGACGGCTGTCACTGTCCTTGCGTTGGTAAGAAATCTACATATATTTAGATATATTTTTGAGATATTACAAATATAGTCCCAATTTCAAACATGGAATTCAGTCTAGGATCAGACTATATCCCAAAAGTAGGAAGGGATCTTAAGGAGGGCTGAGCTGTAAGACCATGTTTACTTAATTCCTAAAACTAACATGAAAATCGAGGTGAAGCCAGGGGCTTAGTGATGCAGGCCTGTAAACCCTGCTACTCATGAGACAGAGGCTGAAGGATCATAAGTTCAAGATCTGCCTGGGCTGCACAGGGACATTGTGACCCTGTGCCAAAATAAAAGGTAAAAAGAGGGGTAGGTATAGCTCAGTGGTAGGGTGTTTACCCAGCATGCATGAGGTCCTAGGTCCAATTCCCTAGTACCATACAAAAGAAACCCCAAACAAAACAAATAAAATCAAGGTGAGCCTGAGGAGCTGGCCCAACAGCTCTTAGACACATTCTTTCTACTTGGGGTCTGCAGGACCTCATCCTGCTCCAGACAGACCTTCCCACCTTACACTTTCAGATGCTAGAGCTGTAAAAGCAAGAACCAGAAGCACTTTTTAATTTTTTTTTTAAATTTTATGTGTATGAGTATATTGCCTGCATGTACGTGAGCGCACCTGTGTCATGCAATGCCGCGGAGGTCAGAAGAGGGCTTTGGATTCCCCTGGAACTGGAGTTAAGGACGGTCTGCAGCCACCATGTGGGTGCTGGGAATCGAACCCGGGTTCTCTGCAAGAGCAGTCAGTGCTCTTAACCACTGAGCCATCTCGCCAGCCCCGTGGAAAGCGCTTCTTACTTTTAATGAACCTGCAGACGGGCAGTCGTAAGGTAGAAGGCCATTTCTATGACATTTTAAACGTTCTAAATGCCGTTCTAAATGCAGGAGCTGTGCTGTATGCTGCCGCTGCTTTCTGCGTCACAGACTCACGACCTCATTTCCAGACCCACTGCTTCTGGGCCAATAATAAACGAGGTTTACTGAGAGCACTTTTCTCTCTTGACCCCAATTCAATTCCTCGTGAAGGTGTAGCCTGTGCTTCAGGTTAAGAATGAGAGCACATGTAGGCTGGGCCTGTGGACCTGGGGAAGCAGCACTTACCAGCTATGAGCTGGCCAGAGGCCCTGAGGCCAGGTGACTGGGTTAGGCTAGTAGAAGGACAAAAGCCCTCTTCCTTCTCCAAGATGCCTGGCTAGGGTGCGCCCTCTGCCAGGGTGGGCATGCAGATGGATTTACTGCCTGTGAGGAACTGTGAGGAAGCTGAGGCACACAGTGGAGATAACCAGAGCTTGGCAGGCCCATAGGCCTAGGAAAGAAAGTGGGAAGGTCACAGCAGGGACAGCCCTCTAAGGCTGCTTGCAAGCAGACCTGCCCAGTGACCTTGACCTCCTTCTGAAAGTTGTGGCCAGTTCCAGAGTCACTCAGGCCTTCAATTATATCCTGAACACAGTGTATCCAACTTGACAGAATTTATAATTACCTGAGTGGGGCCTCTGGTCTTGCTTATGGAGGACTGTCTGGATTGTGTTAACTTAAGTGGGAAGATCCATCCACTGTGGGGTTCCTGGACTGTATGGGGTGGGGGTGGGAGTGGGGGTGGGGTGAGTTGCAGAATGTATCCATGCATTGCGCTCTGTTTTCTGACTATGGATGCAATGTGACCGGCTGTCTCCAGCTCCTGCTACTGTGACTTCTCCACAACAAAGGACTGTGACCTGGAACCTTGAGCTAAAATTAACCCTTTCTTCCTTGAGCTACTTTTGTCAAAGTATTTTATCATAGCATCTAAGACACGGGGCTTGGTACTAAGCTGTACAATGGAAGAGAAGTCATAAGGAGGGATGAGGCCACTAAAGAGAGATAATATGTTCTGACTTCATACCAAGGACAAGATGAGGAAATGTATTTGTCAGTGAGGCCTTGGTTCCTTGGTGTTCCACATTATACATAATTACTTACAGTGCTCTTTCCAAACCCAGTACTCTGCTAGCCAGAGCCTGCTGCCTAGAGCTGGCATCCCTGATGAACATGGATAGTTATCAAGGGGCTGCAGACCAGGATGGTGACAAGAACGTCTCTGTATCTATGGCTCACAGATGAAGAAGACCAGTGCAGAGCTAAAGTGAGACCCTTGGGATGGACACACCGGGCCAGACTCTGAGAAGAATTCCAATGTGGCTGAGCACAGGACTCTGGTACTCAACAGGCTAGGTAGCCATGGAAGGGTTAGGTGAGACCGACCGGCATTGCTCCCTTGCTCAGATGCACACCTCAGGATCCTCTGGGTTCACCACTCATATAGGCCCAGGGATGAAATACAAAGAGTAGGATGTGAAGAACCACTGTCACCTCTCAGGAGGGAAAGATGATAGGGTGGCTGTGCCACCTCAAGCTTTGGTTGAATCGGGCTATGAGATTGGCAAAGAGGTACCTGTGGGGCTGGGGCTCTCAGATGCAAACACTTATCAGCTTGTCTCTGCGCACCTTGGCTACTTCCCTGGAAAGGCTGGAAGTCAAGGGAGCCAAGGCAGGGTGGAGGGAGTGGCACCCAACTGAGCAAATTCCTTCATGTGAGGCTCTACCAAACTCTGGAGCGACATGTCTAAACCATTGGAGGCTCTGTAAAATAAAGGTATTTTCCTCATGTAAATATATATGCTAGGGGTTGGGCTATAGCTCAAAAAAAGCTGTGGGTTCAATTCCAGCCCTACATAAACCAAGTATTGAGGTACACAACTGTACTCTTAGCACTTAGGAGGTAGAGGCAGGAAGATGGGAAGTTTAAGGGTCATCACTGGCTACATAGTAAGTTCAAGGTGAGCCTGGGCTATATAAAACCTCAAAAACAAACAAACACTCTAAGAACAATGAGGACCAGAGTTCAGATCCCTAGAACCCAAAAGAAAGCCAAGTAAGCACAGACAGGATGGCTGGATCCCTGGAGCATACTGGTTAGACTAGTCCTTACTAGTGAGTTCCAGCTTCAATTGAGAGACAGGATCTCCTGTAGCCCCAGCTGACCTGGAACTTATGATGTAGACCAGGTTGGCCTTGAACTCACAGAGATCCACCTGCCTCTGGCTCCCGAGTGCTGGGCTCAAAGGCGTGCGCCACCACACCGGAATAAAGTGTAAAGTGACGGAGGAAGACAACCTCGGACCTCCACATGCATTAACACATGCACACATGCAAAATAAATAAGAAAATATGCAAGCATGAGGACTCACAGGTACGCTTTCCACAACAGGTGAAGTGCCTCCCACCCCCATCCCCACCTCCACAATCTGTAAGAACCACAGTACAGGATGTCCGGACTACTTATCTCTCAGGCTTGAGAAGCTTGAGTTTCAGAAGGGCCCCTGGAAATGTTCAGGTTCTGCAAAAGGGTTTGTTAAAAACAGAGTGAGGAGCTGAAGAGCTGGCTCAGTGGTTGAGAACACTAGCTGGTCCTGAGAAGACCTGGATTCAGTTCCCAGCAACCACATTAACAACCATCTATAACTCCAGTTCCAGGGGATCCAATGCCCTCTTCTGGCCTCCACAGGCACTGCACAGCACAGGTGTCCTTACATCCATGTAGTCATAAACTTAGACACATAAAATAAAAATCAATCAAAAAAACTTTTTAAAAAACAAACTGCAAAGTTACTTAATACACAAAACTCAATCTTGAAACCTGAGACCTGTCACAGTGTAAATCTGTGGATCACTGTCCCACAAAGGATCCTGTGTGGAAGGCTTGGTCACCAGGGTGGCATCACTGAAACATGGTGGAACCTGAGGGGGGTGGGGCCTGGTGGAAGGGAGTGTGCCCATGAAGGGGGAATGTTGGAATCCCTTCCCCTGTACCTCTCTCCCTCCCCTCCCCTCACTTCCTCCCCCTCTCTCTGCTTCCTGGCTACCAGGAAGTAAACAGCTCTGTTCCTCTACACACATCCACTATGATGCTCTGCCTCACCATGGGTCTAAAGCAATGGAGCCAGTCAATCATGGACTGAAACAGTAATCCAAAACAACCTTTCTTCCTTGTAAGTTGTTTTTCTTGGGTATTTTGTCACAGTGACTAACACAAGCCAGGTCAAGAGCAACTCAACTCATACTCTTTAGAACTCACCTGGCACCTGGGATATGGAAATGGCAACCTGTTTGCAATGATTTGGAACATTACCCTGTCCCAAAGTGGGAGGGTCTACAAGGGGGAAGATGTCACCCCTACTCTGTCCTCTAAAGGGGGAAACTGGACTGGGGAAATAGTTCAGTAAAGTGCTTGCTATGCAAGCATTAAGACTCAAGTTTGACCCCAAGAACATAAGTAAAAAAGTCGGGTATGTTGTACACTTGTAATCCCAGAGCTGGGAGGTAGAGACAGGCAGATCTCTGGGGCTTGCTAACCAGCCAGCCTAGCCCAGGTGAGTTCCAGTTCAGTGAGAGATTCTGTCCCAAAAGACAAGGTAGATGGCTCCTGCAGAGCAGCACCCAAGGTTATACTCCACTTATACACACACGCACGCACACACACACACACACACACACACGCATCCATACTCAAACAAGCACAAACATACACACACACACACACACAAAACAATAAACAAAAACAAATGGAGAAACTGAGGCCCAGAGAAAAAGTGGCCCAAATCCCACAGCCAGGAGGTAGAGAGTGTGAAGATGAAAACAGCCTCGGGTCAGCAGCTGATGGCCAGGCTGGGGTAGCCAACAGCTGAACACACACATGTCCCATAATGTACCAAGTCACCCACAAAGCTACTCTGTCACATGGGCTGTGAGAACAAATAGACACTTTTCTGTGTCCCAATTGAGTGACCAATACTCTTAATACTGCCCATTCAGGTCCACACCCCTTCTGACTTCCAAAAGAAAAGGGTCCAGACACTGCACAATCCACCAGGCACCTGCCTGTATACACCCATCCATCAGAACTAGCCTCAGTTTCCTCACAGCCTGCCTGAGTCACCCAGCTCAAGCCCCAGACTCAACTAACTGTTGATCTACTGTCTTCTCTGGCCACAGTAAACAAAATCAACCCACACACACTGGCTGACACTGTTCCCAGAAGACTGTCAGCAGGCTTCAGAATGAGCGAGGGCAGATCCAAGTCCACGGCTAGGCCTCCTGGTAAAAACGTGTGGTGTCAAGATCACCAGAGTGGTGTTCTCAAGTTTTCAGGGCCCAACCAGCCCTCCCTGCCTGGCTTGTACCCAGAGCTCCGAATCACAGGGTTGAGCTGAGACTCTAGCTCAGCTGGTAGACTGCTGCCTAGAACACAGAAGCCCTGGGTTTCACCACCGACACCACACAAACCAGGCACACATACAATCCCAACACTTTGGAGGTAGAAGCAGAAGGATCAGAAATGGAAGGTCATCCTCAGCTACATAGCAAGTTTGAGGCCAGCCTGGGCTACATGACAATCAGCCTAAAAAATAAAAAGAATCTCAGAGCTGGAAGGTGCCCACCTGCCTGCAATACCCTGATGGGGCAACACTGGGTGAGGGCTGTTTACCAGTTTGTCAACCTCATTTCATATTGACTGGCCTCTGAGCCTAGGCTGAGGTTACCAGAAAAGCAAAGGGCACAGCCAAAGGCAGCATACCTAAGTGTCATGAGGGTGAATGGGGGCGACTGGTGGTCAACATCTGGAAACTAACAGCTCAAAACACAAGTCCAGGACAGGCCCTGGCTCACTCTTCTTGTTGAGTCATTAAATCACTTGGGAAGGAGTCAGAAATTGCACATGGTACAACTATCTAGCAGTTTTCCAATTTTGCCCCCACATTTCCTCCCTGGGAAAACATGAGTTTGCTCCATTCTTGCCCACAGGGACAGCTGTGTAGACAGGGGCGATCTCAGGATGCCTCTTCATGATACGGCATATCCTAAACCAATGCTGGTGTCACTGCAAAGTACAATGCCAGACCCTTTGACATGGGCTTTTACTTTGGGATAAAACAATTTCCAGGGCCAAACCAGGTACAACTGTACTTGGCCATCCACTGCTTTGATATTTTGGGTGCAATTAAGAAAATATATTGTTTCCAGAAAGACAAACCACACCACACCATTTCCAATATCAACAAATAGAAGTGGCTGATCTTCCTGACACCATTAGACTAAAAGCCACACACCTTCTCTCTGCACTCAATGGCAGAGGGAGCCATCTGAGAGGGGCCCCAGCTGCCTGCCTCCCAAATAGGGAGCCAGACCCATGTCCTGCTGGGCATGCACTCATTCCAATGACAAATGAGGTTAGAAAGGAGGAAGAGATGGATGAGTGTCTCATAGGGTAAGGCTGTTGAAGCTTACTGGGTTGCAAACTCTCCTAACCAGATGTGCAAATGGAAATTCAACCTCTTTGATTTCTTTTTTCCCTCCTTTTTACTGATCCCCAGCTGGCCCTGGTTCCACCCCACATCTGGGCTATCAAGTTACGAGAGGGTCTAGGTGTGGCTAGGAAGCCCTCCAGGAAACCTGCAGCCTGGCTCTAACCCCATTCCCCTCCCTGCATCCCACTGGGTAGGAACAAAAGTTCAGGAAGGCAAAGGCCTGCCGTCAGCTTATAAGGCAGAAGGCTTTGATGTCAGGCCACCATCCAAGCCTGTTTCACAAAAGCTTCAAATGTCACTGAGTTCCAGGCAGCCCCTTCCCCCTCCAATGCCCAGTTACAGAGCATCCGGAGGCTTGTGATCGCTTTATCTCTGCTCACAGGAGCCAGGAGGGCACCTTGGGGGAGAAAGCCTACAGTTCTGCCCACCCTTAAATGTGGCTCCATCCTGAGATCCATGCAATTATCTTTGGCCAGAGAACCATCTATATTTCTTACCCACAAAACAGTGTTCCACCTCGTTGGCCCCTACTAACCCACACATCCAGGCGTGGCCCACATAGTCCCCAAGTGTAGTAGCTCCTCTCAGCTTCTGTCCCTCCTACTGAGACCCAGAAGCTGAAGCACTAGCCTGCCAAGCAAAGCTTAAGGGTCTGGGAAGCAGGGCAGAGCTACAGATAACAGCACCAGCTGGCATGAAGGATGACCTGGCTGGTGGGAACAGTTCCAGCATGGCCCAGTCAAGCACCTGGAACAGCAGGTGAACAGCCGGACGGAGAGGGGAGGATGGCCTTTGCTGGGGACCTAGGAAAAGGTAACTACTATGAGAGACAAGAAGGGTCAGGAGGGCCATCTAGGATCCTCCACCAGAGACCTTAGACCAGAGAGCCACACAGGACAGGGGTCTTGTCCCTCTTGGAACAGACTTCTGTCCCAAGGCAGCACCCAAGCCCAGGCTCTACCCAGGGGCTTCAGCACCAGTCTAAACAGGAAAAGATCCCAAGGCCCTGGAAACCCATAGCTCTACAGGGCTGCCTCCTCCAGGGTCAGACCTCCACCTCCCTCCTGCTCTCTGGTTATCACTCTCTAGATGGGCTGACACGCCACAGAAAACCAGATTTCTTCATCCACACCCTGCCCACTGCTCCTTCATGAATGCCCCTCACACCCCTCACTTAGTAATGCCAACAAAAACAAAACAAGCTCACTATCTTTTCATCTCCTGGGAGACCCAACCCTTGTCAAGGTCATTTCCACAGCCAGGCATGGAGGGCACCCCTCCTACCTGCCTTGAGGAGGTGTGAGCATCGACCCGTCACTTCCTACCCTATATGCCACCCACTAACATCCACAGGAGCCCTACCTTTGCTCCTGGGCTGACCTGGGAACCCAAGCAGATCACTGCATCTCCAAGCCCCATTTCTTTGCACATAACACCAAGGGAAACATTCTGTGCAGCTGGGACTGGGCAGATCAGACCCAAGAGTGTCACAAGCCTGTTTACAGCAGCCAAGTAAAATGTTTTAACACCCTGCTGTATTCCTAGCGGTCCTATGAAACTTCACACACCTGTAGGCCTCCAAAGGGCTGGGAGCCACACCTGAGCCTTTCTAGGTATAGCTGGGAGACGTGCTGCCCAACTGAGGACAGACTTCCCGGCTACCGCATGCCAAAGACCAAGCAGTCTGGCCTGGTTCCAGGAGCCAGGAATTACACTCCACCAGGGTCCACAACAGCCCATCCAGGAACACATCTGCAGGAGGACACACATGCTACAAGAGCACATGCATGAGCATATGCCTACATGAACACACACGACTTCATGAGCACACACGTATGTGAGCAAACACACTTTCATGAATATATGCCTGCACAAGTACATGTGATTTCATGAGCACATGCCTGCATGAGCACACACACAGGTACACACATACCCCTGCTTTGGGGGATACAGGTCCAAATGGATGAGAGGTAAAGATCAACAGACCAAAATCTCAGGACAGATGAGCTGAGCCATCGCCCAGGAAGAGTCCACCCAAGGCCTCTGTGCTCCAGCATCAATGTCTACCCCTGGCTTTCAGAAGCTGAGAACTTGTACCTCTGCACCCCTCCCTAGGGCCTGTAAGACAGAGCCAGCTGGCCTCAGTCACAGGCTAGCACACAGCTTATCCATGCAGAAGAAACTGTAGCTAAAAGTGGGCAGAACATGTAGAGCGCCCCCCCAACTCCCCCGCAGGACAGGCTCTGGTGTACAGTACAATCAACAGGGAAAGACAGAACCAGAAGCCCAGTGGAGCCAACAAAATTAAATGGCTCTCTCAAAGTCAAGTCCTGTTACTTAGCAATCCTGACAGGTTACTAGGGTGGCAGGTGTAATGAGCAAAAACTTGCCAGGAAGAGGGGCCAGATTGAGCAAATCAAAGCACAGAAGCACCCAATTCAATTGAATATCAGATGAACAATGTTTTCCTATGTAAGAATGACACCAAACAATATTTAAGGGAAACTTACACCAAGAGGTTGTTTTCTATGAGATTCAGATGTTACTGGGGTAAGCCATCATAAACAATGTGCAACTGGCACCCTCACAAGAAGCCTGGAGGTAGATTCTACTTAGAGAGTCTGTGAATTTACCTTCAACTGGACCCAGTCTCTTCCAGACCCTCCCATGGAGCTCATGATGCTCAATATTGTCAAATTGACAGGATATAAAATCACCTAGGAGACAATCCCCTGGGCATTTTTAAAATATTTTACATTTTGGTGTGTGTGTGTGTGTTGTGTGTGTGTCTGTGTCTGGTCTCTCTGTCTGTCTACCATGTGGGTTCCAGGGACTGAACTCAGGTGGCTGGGTTTGGTAACCAGCACCTTAGCCTCTGGGCATGTCTATGAGAAGAGTTCCTAGACTGGGTTAACTTAACTGAGGAGGTAAAAGTCACCCTAAATGTGGGCTGCACCATTCTGTGGTCCGGGGTTCAGAATATACAAAAAGGAGAGCTGAGGACCAGTATTCATCTCTGTCTGCTTCCTGACTGGATAAAATGCAACCAGCTCCCCATGCTCCCAGCCATGATGGACGATGTTCTCAAACTGTGAGCTAAAATGAACCCCGCCTTCCTTCAGTCACTTTGTCAGGTATTTGTCCACAGTGTCATGACAGGCAAGGGACCAGGTAACTGAACAGTCTCAGGAAGCTGCTGCCACTGCTGACCTGACCTCTCCACTGCTAAATTCAAAGGCTTGCAAGAGATGGTGCTATTTCTTCCTCCCACAGTGCTAGAAATCCTCAGTTCCCAAGGTCAATTTCTCAACCATCTGGGCACCCAACTCAAAATGCACCCAGAGCCAAACAATTCTGGCCAGCCCCACTGTCTCTTGCCAGAAGACAAGTGGCTGAGCCCACATAGGCTCCACGGCATCTTCTCAACCCAGGACCCACAGCATGTCTTCAAAACCCCACACTAGACCATTTGATAAACACACCAGCAGCTCCACACTTCACAGTTAGGAGCCACATCCTGCAAGATTCCCTCAGCATATCCCTACCTTAGCTTCCTGACCTCCTTCTACACAACCCCCTCCCCTTCCTGGCTTGTTCCTGGGCTTCCTTACCTTCCCAGAACCCTCTCACTAGTGAGCCTCTACCCCGGGTGTCACGTAGGGTATCGGGGCCTTGCCTGTGTGGGTTGGGACCTCCACTTCCCAGATGGGCCCTTGGCCAACTCTCTCACCTCCTGTGAGTATGGCCTTCTCAGGAAGGCCTGCCCACTTTAACTCTGCAGTGACCGCTCCCCTGCTCAGTCACACCTGAGACCCCAAATCTTGCTGCTTCTTCCTAACACCTTCTCTCTAACATGCCATTGGAGAGCTCAAAAAGCTTCTTGCTGGTGTTGGTTATCATCCCATTATGGAGTCTGTGTCTCACCCAGGCAGACCTTGGTTCTATTCACAGTCCCAAGAGCCTGGATCAATGCTGGAGATGTAATGGGCTCAGGACTGAGGCACTCATGTGCTGCTCCACACAACGCAGATACAGAGAAACAGAGGGAAGAGCCAGTTGCTTTCTAGGCCCTTAAGCACCAGGCTTGGTGATATCACACTGTAATGTTCAAAGATCTCTGACAAGTATGGCTGACAATCTCTGCTTTACCACCCAAAAAAAAACCAATCAGAGGTGCCTCTCACTTGTGAAGCATCAGGCCAGGACTATGATCTGGTATCAAGGCCTGTGCCATTCCATCACACCCTGAGAAACACACAAGTTAGGGGTCAACGAGATGGCTAAATTGGAAAAGGTGCTTACCACCAAGACTGACCGCAGAACCCACCTAGTGGAAAGAGAGAACTGACCCCTGCAAGCTGCCCTCTGACTTCCAGACAGGTATCATGGCACATGTGGTCTCACATATACACACACGTATACACACACTAAATACATTTTTTTAAATTTTTTTATTATTTTTCTTTTTTATGTGTATGTGTGTATTGCCTGCAGGAAGGTAAGTGCACCCATGTCATGCAATGCCTGCAGAGGTCATAAGAGGCTGTCATATCCCCTGGAACTGGAATTACAGTTGTTAGCTGCCATGTGAGTGCTGGGATTCAAACTCGGGTCTTCTGCAAGAACAACCAGTGTTCTTAACTGCTGAGCCATCTCTCCAGACCCACTAAATATATTTTTAAAGATACACAGATGGTATCTACAGTTACGCCAGAGGTACCCACACTTGGGAGAGGTTAGTCTGCATCTTTCAGAGTCACATGGGCTCTAGATGGGTACCAGAGCTGGCAAGGGCCCCCCCATCTGCCTTACCAACCAACAGCAGGATCTCAATGCCAGGAGCAAAGGCTGATGGGAGTGGGGTACTCATTCCCCACTAGACCTAGATCCGAGGAGCCTTTAGGAAGCACTGACTCTCTCTTCTAGGAGTCTCAGGAACAGGGACAGGAAGACTGCTCAAAAGAAACACACTACCCACCTAGGAAGAGAGAGCAGCTGGAAGGTGCAGGTGTAACTTGAATTTTAATTAAAATAATCACAGCACCCAAAGGAATTCTATTGCAATATAGCAGGGAAAGGAGGAACATGATTTCTCCACTAAACAACTCTTCTGACATTGGTGACTGTTGACTGACTCGGAAGATTAAGACCAGAAAGAGCAGAGTGGGGACAAAGAGAGAAAGGCACAAAGGATAAGACCCCAAACCTCAAGGCTTCATTCTGGGACGCAGGGAGGAAGGAAACAAGGGCAAGTGGAAGGCACAAGTTCCACACAGAAGCAACAAGAAAAGACCCAGGGGTGCTTGCTGATGAAGCTTCCAAATCTAGGATTAAAGAAGGACCATCCGCTCAGGCAGAATGAACTCAAAACTAAAAAGGCTGACCACACCTCTGCCAGGGCAGCTGGGGGCACAGACTGGGCACCAGGGGGCTGGAAATGCTTCCTTCTGCAAACACACACAGCTCTCAAGGTAGGAAACACTGAAGAGAGCCCCCAGATCCCCAGCTGAGGGTAACAGCAGGGGAGGTCTCTAACAGCAGAAGCCACACCCAGGAATCCATGATGAGCCAGGGGGACACGGACTAGCAACGGCCGAAAGCTTGGCTTAAGCGGGGCTACTTGCTTCCAATACCCACCCTGACGTGAGGGTTGATCAATATCAATCATGCAACCCCACAGCAGTAAACCTACAGCAGTGGCACATGCCAGACAATTCGGGTCTTCATAGATAACTGACTGTTCATTTTCACATACGATTAAGCAATGCAGACATCACTCAGACTGAGCATGTACTCATGCTCCTCCCAGACCGAAATTCTGTCAGTTAAAGAATAAATACACTTGGGGCCAGCAAGAGGGTAAAGGTGCTTGCTTCCAAGCCTGATGACCTGAGTTCAATCTCCAGGACCGATACAAGTCACCTGCAGGGTGTGCTCTGACCTACACATGTGCACACACACACACACACACACACACACACACGCACACACACACAAAAAAAATTTTAGAAAAAGAATAAATATATTTAGGGCAAAAGGGAAATCTTGCAATAATTAAAGACTATCATGGTTGCTAATTTTACAAAAAGTAGTAAGAGCTTAAAAGCTTTCTAGGACCCACATTCATACGCATACACCAACATGTACATATACTATGTACACATACATACACCACACATCCACCTGCAAATGTGTACATATATTACACACGTACTTACACTATACACATATACATATACCACACATGCATACACAGACTACACACTCACAGCCACAAATATGCACATATAAAAACACACATACAAAAACCACACACAAAAAATTTAAGATTTTAAAAGCTTTATAATGCATGAGAAATAGAATAATGGTCAAAAACTTATCACAAATATCATAAGTATGCTACTCATATAACTTTATAGAAAATATTTATCCGTGGAACTGGAAGAAGACTGGAATTTGGTTGCCAGCTCCAAGAGCTGGTGACCTCTTCTAGCCTCCATAAAAAACTACATACAAGTGTGCAAATGCACACATATATACAAAAATAATTTTTTTTTTTTTTACAAATAGTCTCTCAGATGGGCTGTAGAGATGGCTCAGCAGTTAAGAGCATGGCTGCTTGTGAAGAGGATCTGGGCTCAGTTCCCAGCAAATACATGGTGGCTAACAACTACCCTTAACTCCAGGTTCAGGGGACCCAATGCCCTCTGTGGGCCCTGCATGAATGTGGTACACTTATACACATGCAAGCAAAACATTCATACACATAAAAAAATAAATTAATAAATTTTTTTAAAAAGAATATTCTCTCAAGAGTTTACAGTTATAAAATTTGGGTAATGCTCCAAGGGAGAAAAATAGTTTAGATTGAATAATAATTATCATCTTGTAGAACTGTTTCCTATATTGAAATGTATAGTACTGAACTAAATAGCTCTTAAGAATTTAATGTAATTTTACACCCATTTAATTTAATTTGGGATGTAACTACTTCAAGAAAATATCCTATCTGGGAATTTATCTAGTAAGTATGATCTTCAAAGCAGAAAGTCAAGTTAACATTCAGGTCAGGTAAAAATTCCCACAAGCTTTATGATACAGCCCACAGCAAATAATTTTAGTCTAGACCTAAAAAGAACATACAAAGTACAAGGAAAACAAAGTGCCCGGGAAGGCAAGGTTTTCATTCATGGAACTCGAAGTCTTACAGGGGTGCTGCAGGAAGGCGACTTCCATGGCTCACGCCTAGGATACTAGCTGAGAGAGACAGAGATACAGAAATAGGACAGGAGGCAGGAAGATTGCCATGAGTTCAAGGTCAGCCTGGGTCTCAGAGTGAGACCTTGTCAAAACAAAAGTCCTTGTCATTGTAATTTCTGGAGACTAAAGTCCCATTCCACGTGGGGGCTGACATGGGTGCTATGGAGGGACTACTGTGTTCAGCCATTAGAAAAACGAAGATTTGCTAAGATTTGCTCTATGAATCACAGTTAATAAGTTCTTCCTGGAAAATGTGGTACTGAAAATATTTGCCTTGAATAAATGTGCTCCTCTGTCCCTGGACAGCAGACATTTGATGTATAAGCAAACAGGCCTCTGGTCAGAAGCCTGCTGGATTAAAGAAGCCCTCACCCATGTTTCTGCCTTGCTGCCCCAGGGAACTGTGGGAACCAAGCCATCAGGCACCAGAGGGCACGTGCTCCTCGTATCATACCACCTGTCTCCCAAGACATCAAAACCAATGATTCTTTTAGCTTGAAAGAAAAGCACACGGATCCACTGCCACAGTCCTGGGAATGGCAATTGCATGCAGAAATACAAGTAAAAACACCAAATGGTACAAATGCTGAAACTTCCTCCAAAAAATACCCAGGGTACACCCTGAGGCAGTGAGCAAGGTTCACTGCTTGTGGGTCAGCATGGTATCACCCCATGAGCAAATACATCTAGATGAAAAGACAGACAAACTTGCATGCTCTAGAGCAGACAGCAAAGGGGAGCGTCACAGGCAGGAACACCTCACGTGAGACCTCCCCAAAACCCAGCTGAAGGTGAACATCTCTTTCTTTCCATAAGCTTCTAGTAGAGCAGCTGCAGGTGTGATCCAGGCTCTGACAGCATATGAAACTATTATTCCCAGGCGACACACACCATTAAGTCTTTCAACTCTAACACAAATTGTACTGTAAATTCCTTAAAACAAAACTTCAGAAGGTATGCTTATATCTTAGAAGTCCATTCTACAATTGGCTTCGGTTGTGACTTACGCTAACATTATGCATCTTGGCAAAGCATGTATTTGATGTATTTTATGTGTCTGTGATCCCAACTGTGAATGTGTGACATGAAAGGAGATTAAGTCGTAAACCCTGAAACTGTTATAAAAAGTTAAATAATTCTGATATGAAAGGTCTTATTCTGTCTTTTAAAAATTATTATTGGCCCCAGGACCAAGGATAAAAGCCAGAGCCTTGTACATGTTAGACAGGTGCTCAACCTCTAAGCTATACCTCCCCCCGACCAGCCTGAAAAACAGTCTTAGCTGGGGAGTTAGTATGTTATTTTCAAATGATTGTGGAGAAATACATATTTAATTATAAGGCAAGAGAAAAGAAAGAGACAAAAATAATATTAAAGTGGAAAATAAGAGCTAGACTAGTGGTGGGGCACTTACCCAACATCATGTGCAAAGTCTTGGGTTCAATCCCTACACTGAAAGAGAGACAGAGACAGAGACAGACAGAGACAGAGAGAGAGACAGAGAGACAGAGATACAGAAATAGGACAAATAACAGCCAGTCAATTTTTAATATTTTTAAATATTTTATTTTTATTTTATGTGTATGAGTATATTGCCTGTGTGTAGGTAGGTACATCCATCCATGTTGTACAGTACTCACAAGGTCAGAAGAGGGCGCCGGATCCCTTGGAACTGGAGTTAAGGATGGTTGTTAGCCACAATGTGGGTCCTGGGAATCCAACCCAGGTCCTCTGAAAGTGTAGCCAATGCTCTTAACCACTGAGCCACCTCTCTAGCCCCAAGCCTACTGAATTTTGACAAGAATACTAAAGCAATTTAATGGGGGTGGGAGTCTTTTCAAAGAATAATGATAAAAAACTGAATATCCACATGCAAAAGAATAAAACAGGCGCCTAACCATCATCTCAAGCATAATTCAAAAAGAAGTGAAAATATAAAAGTTAAGAGCTGAAAAGATATAGTTCTGTGATGGTTTGTACTGATTATCAACAGAACCAGGAATCACCAAAGGAACCTGTGAGCATGCCTGTGAGAGTTTGGGTTGTTTTGTTGTTTTTGTTATTGTTTTAAGACAGGGTCTCGCCACATAGCACTATCTGGCCTAGAACTCACTGGAACCAGGGGCCTGCTGAGGAGAACTGACTGTGGAGAGCTAGCCCCGGAGGGAGGGGCTTTCTGCACCATCTTGAGGTGGAAGCCAAAAACAGCACACAGGGGCAGGTGTGGAGAGAAAGATGGCCCCAGCATCCCACCTGTGTGGACTCGAGAGGGGGCACTTACCAACCTAGGGTGAGACTGTGGGCCCAAGATACATGGGCAAAAGTTAACAGAGACTGTGGGCAGCACGGGAGCAATCTGGAATGGTGGGCAAAGCCACGCAAACCTGGGTGCTGGATGTCGGGTGTTCATTTCTTTGTAAGTTCCTCCATTTTCCCTCTCTCTACCCAAGATATAAAATGAAAACTTCAGATAAAAATGTTATATGGTTTGTTTGATAGCACCCTGAGCAAGAGACTCTGAGAGAACTCGGGCTACAGTAGACCAAGCTGGCCTTGAACTCACAGAGATTCACCTGTCTTGGCTGAGATCTTTATTATGTGGGCAGCGCCATCCCATGGGCTGGAGTCATGGACTGAGCACCAGCATTCATCTCTCTCTGCCTCCTGACTCTGGATACAAGGTGACCAGGTGCCTCAACTGCTGCCACCATGCCTTCCTGGTCATGATGGACTGAAGTCTCAAACTGTGAGCCAGAATAAACCCATCCTTCTTTCAGTTGTGTTTTATCAGGGCATTTTTAATACAGCAACAGGAAAACTAAGACAAGCTCATGGGATTAAACATAGGGACACTCTGTAGGGATTGAAACTTGTCACTGTTTCTTAGCTATAACAGCAAAAGCACAAAGATAAAACAGGAAAGTGAGTCTTCATCAAAATATTCAGGACACATTTTCAAGTCAACTATCTGGTAGGGAACACATATCCAGAACACATAAAGAACTCTTACAATTCAATCACAAAAAGACACATGACCCAGAGAAACATGGGCAAAAGAACTGAACAGAATATTCAAAAGGTTGCTGGGGAGATGGTTCAGTTAGTAAACTGCTTCACACAAGCATGGGGACCTCAGTTCAATATCCAGAATCTATGTCAAAAAGCTGAACACAGTGGTATACCCTGAACCTCTGCACTGAAGAGGCAGAGATGGGAGGATCCCTGGGGTTCTGGTTTTGAAAAATAAGGTGTAGAGGGACTGAGGAAGTCACCCAAGGTTGACCTCTGGTCTCCACCAACATTCATGTGCATCGGCACACACCTGAACACATATGCAGAAACAAAAAGCCTATCTAAAGGATATGTAAATGGGCAATAAGCACAAGGGAAGAGGCCAACGTCGTGAGTCACTAGGGAAATCCAGATCAGAACATCCTCAGACCCATTTCAAATTCACTACCAAGAGCAGAAAAGATGCTCAATGCCATGAGTCACTAGAGAAGCTCAAAGCTCAAATCAGAACCTCCCTACATCCACTTCACACTCCCCAGGCCAATAAGGACAGATGGACAACATCATAAGTGACTAGGGAAACCCAAATCAGAGACTCCTTAGATCCATTTCACACTCATTGGATCAACTACAGTTAAACCCATAGACCATGCAAGTGTCAAGGGGGACAAGATGAAATCCTCTAGCAAGCTGCATACTCCTGCTGAAATCAGGACATGGTGAAGCCACAAGGGAAAACAATCAGGTGGATCCCCAGAATACTACTGTATGACCCACCAACTCTACCCAGATGCACATCCAAGAAGAATGTAGACTACATCCACAAAAAACCTTGTCTGTGAAGGTTTTAGCTAGTACTCCAAAACACGATTATGACCCAAACATTCACCAAGTGATGAACGGACAGAACGTGGTATGAATTCCACAGCTCTAATCTGAAAGCAGAGATTCAAAATGCTCCAAAATCCGAAACTTGGAGTAGCGACATGACATCATACTCAGGTGTGGTGATATAGGTGTGTAATTCCAGGACTAGAGACAAGAACAGAAGTGCCAGGCCAGCTGAGGCTACATCATGTCAAGTTCTAGATCAGCTTGAGGGTACTGAGTGAGACCTTGGCTCCAAATCTAATAATAATAATAATAATAATAATAATAATAATAATACCCACTCTACAAACAAACAAGAAACATACTCTTAGATCAAGAAAGAAATTGAAAAGGAACCTAGGGAATCAAAACACTAGCACTGCAGACTACAACTTACAGAGCACACAAGCATCCCTCTGCAAACCTCAGCAGGAGCACTCTGCTAGCTCCTAGAAGGCCAGTCCTATCCTCTTCAAGCTCCCAGTCCTCTCAAACTTCTAAAATCCTTCTGGAGGATCCTGCACCTTGCAGTGAACTTGGGAGTTTAGATTCTCACAGTTCCTTGAGATGCAACACAAACTGAGAGTTTTGAGACATTCTTACCCAGGTTTCACACAGGGAAGCTCAGCTTTGCGGGAAGGGGGTGCTCATGGCAAGATGGAGTCCCTTTCCCTGCCTTCTCCTGACTAATATTTACTTATTCTTGCAGCTTCTAGACAGATGAAGCACCATGCTCTGGAATCTCATCTCCTTCTTCTCCCTTTGTCTCCCCTGCCTTCCCCCCACCTCACCCCTACCCCCATCACCACATGTCACAGAAGACACAATTTACTTATCTCAGCAGGGTTTGATGTGCTTGCTGAATTAATACCTGCACATCGCACCCCCTGCTGATGAAGAGTAAAAGGGAAAACTGTCTATCACCACCCACTAAGGCAGTGGTCCTCAGCATGTAGTATTCTGGCCCCAGGGGACACACAGCAATGTCTACAAACATGTCTGGTTAACAGCACAGGAGAAGGGCAAAGTGGGTGGGCCTCATGTGCTGCTCAACGCCATATGGACAGGACAGACCCCCCACAATCAAGAATGTCAACAGACACCTAAACTCTGTCGCAATCTCACTCTTACATGTGGGTGCTCAAGAGAATGGAGGAACACATGTCTGTAAATCAAGTGCATGAACGCTGCAGCAACTTTATGAAACCCCCAAACTGGAAATAATCCAAAATGCCAACAAAATACTGCATAGAAATTTTTTTCAAAAGACTACAACATGTGATAAATACTGATGAATCTTGCAGGCATAATAATGGAACAAGTAAAATTACTCTATGGTATTGAAACTGTACTGAGTGCCTCTGGGGGAGAGAGGTACTCTCTGGGAGGGGCAGGAGGGGCCAGCTGAGTGTGTTGGCATGTCCTTTTCTTTTGTCTGTGTGGTCATATGAATGTACTGGGTAAACAGTCACCATGCTGGAAATTAAGGGCACATGCACCCCATGCCTGCAACCCCCCCTCATATTTCAATGAGTACAAGACTCCCCACAAGTCTAGGCATACTCCAGGAATCACATGCTCATTTGCTATCTTGTAAGGAAAATGTTTATTACACTTTGGAATGAATGTCTGTCCTGGTTAGTTTTTATTATTGTCAACTGGATAGGCCATGGAGCTACTTGGGAAGAAGGAATCACAAAGGATTTGGGTATGAAGACCTGGTCCTGGTCCTTGGACAAGCGCCTTCATCCACTGATGAGTCACAAGCATTTCAGGGAGGTAATGTTAGGAGGTGAGACCTGGATGGAAGAAGTAGGTCACTGGGGATTTACCACTGAGGAAATATATAAAGGGGGTGGTGAGATGGCTCAGAAGATAAAGGTGCTTGCTGTGGAAGCCTGACAACTTGGGTTCAATCCCTGAAACTCATGTAAAGGTAGAAGGTGAAAACTGACTCAACAAAATTGTCCTCTGATCTCCATATGTGCACCGTGGCACATGTACCCCACACACACACATCATATGCACACACATACATAATAATTTTTTAAAGCAATAGACTCAAGGCTAACTAGAGGGGTCTGAAGACTATTTTGGGCCCATTAAAATGCTTTCTAAAATTTAAATGGAAGATGCCCAAAATTCATTAACTGCAATTAAAAATTGGGTCACCCATTGTGATGGTTTGAATGAGACTGTCCCCCTCCCCATAGCCTCCAAGTATTTGGACATTTTTTTGTGTCCAGTTGGTGGTGTTTTGGGAGGTCTTAGAAGGTGTGACTATGCTGGAGGAAGCACATCACTGGGGGCAGGCTTAGAGAGTCCCTAAGCCTTGCCAAATCTCCAGTCCTTCTCTTGCTTCCTGTGCCTGCTTGAAGATGCGAGAGCTTAGCTTCTGCTCCTTCTCCAGCCACCGCCCCATCATGATGGACTCTTGCCACTTTGGAACCATATGCTCAAATAAACTCTTCCTTCTCTCTAAGTTGTTTTGGTCAGTGTTTCTATCATAGCAATAGAATATAACTTAAAGTACATAATGTATATATTTAGCATCACAACTGTGGTTTTCTGCAGATAATGGAAAACTGTGGTAATTAAAATTTTTTAAATTATTTTTCATTTTCTAAAATGAGTATGTTACATGTTGCTAAGAAAAATATATAATCACAGTTCTTAGAAATAAAGGTGAGGGCTAGAGAGATGGCTCAGTAGTTAAGAGCACTGACTGCTCTTGCAGAGGACCAAGTTCAGTTTCCAGCACTCATATGGCAGCTAACAACCATCTGTAACTCCAGTTCCAGAGGACCCAATGCCCTCTTCTGGCCTCTAGGGAGTACACATAAATACATGCAAACAAAACACTCATACACAGAAAATAAAACTGACTATTGTTTAAAAGTAATAAAGGTGAGTTCAATACTCTAGAAGTAGGTAGAGGTCTTACATATGCCCTGCCCTCACCTCCTGGCACCAGCAGCCTCACACCTGCTAAGCAGCTCTAAGTTCCAAGGGTGAGAGGAAATTCTAAGTTTTTCCTGTTCTACCCTGTCCCTATCCAAGATGTTGGTGACAGAAACCATTCACATACTAAAACTCATAAAACAGTAAAAATCCCCCAAAGTAAAAAAACAATTCTCTATGCATTAATAAGGAAGTAAGCCAGGTGTGGTGGCTCACGCCTGCTATCCAGCATTCCAGAGGCTAAGATGGAAAGATTCCTCTGAATTTGAAGCCAAAAGGGCCACAGCATGAGAGACCATCTCCACCCCCCAAAAGAAAAGAAAAGCAGTTTTGGCTGAAAGAAGTTCTAGTAACAAAAGGAAGCAATACTGCCTGTCCTGAGCGGTCCAGTCTGACCAGGCAGACAGCATCCACCTGGCCAGATCTCTCCACCCACCCTACAGCTGGAAAGGCAAGATTGTGTCTCTCTACAGAAATGACAACTTCTCTGCCAGAGTCTGTGTGAACATGAAATGTGACAAAGCACAGAAGAGCAATTTAGGGATGAGACTTGCACCAGGAGCCCCAGGTTCCCACCTCAAGCAGCACTGGGAACAGAGCTTCAGGGAAGTCGCCCACACTGACCCTGCTGGGCTGCTCAGCTGTGAGGAAGTGTTGCCTGAGGTTCACATTGCTGCTCCTCAAACCCCAGCCCCCCTCTGCTGCCATAGAGCCTAGCACAGAGCAAAGGCAGGAGGAGCTGCTTCCCTGTGACCCCAGAGGGGGAAGGGGGTGCTCTCCAGTCATCCCAGCTCACAGACCTCCTTTGGAACAGAGAGAGTATCTTCATTTAGCTCTTACTTTGAAAGAAAATCTTTTCTTACTTGTTAGTTGAAGGACTTTTTACTAGACAGTGGTTAATGGAGGTTCACAACCAGTCAAAGTGTAAAGAATAAGTTGTCTATGGGTCATTCAGCCAACGATAGGACACTTCTTCACCCCTCCTCCCAAGACTCAGGGAACATTGTAGAAAAAGGGGTAGAAAGACTGCAGGAGCCAGCAGTCAGGGAGGACTGGGCCAAAACAGTATCTTCTGGACATGACATAACTGCTACACTCCTGAACCCACAGCAGCTGTGGTTGGGTTGCTGCAGAAGACCCACATAACATCAAGCCAGTCAACACTGTAGCATGGAGGAGGGAGGGGCTCTCGGGGTCCTACCCTAACCATGGGAATGGCTGCTAGGGGAGAATCAGTCTTCTTTAGGGTTTGGCCTCTAGTAGGCTGCCTATGCTACCATGGGTGGCCCCCACGCCCATGTATATATGGGCGGCACACATTGGACTCAGTGGGTTATTTGAAAGAAAAAAAAGAGGGCATGAAATTGGGAAGTGGCTGCTGGGGAAGGGGATGTGGGAAGAATTGGAGGGGAGAAGAAAGGGTGAATCTGATCAAAATATTTTGTGTGCAGATATGAAATTCTCAAAGAATAAATTAACAATATAAAAATAAGATACTTATTACAAAAGTTTAAAAAAAGAAAAAGGCATTATTAAATAAACCAGCAATAAACGCTAAGGACAAAACAGTCAACAATGTTAAGTCCAGCACCATATGTTCCTTTCCAGCCTTCCAAGGGCAGGCCTCCCACTGGATTCTCACACACTTGCTGGCAGAGCAGTACATGGAAAAAAAAAATCCCGGGGGCTGGAGAGATGCTGGCTACTCTTGCAAAGGAGCTGGGTTCAATTCCCAGCACCCACATGGTGGCTAACAACCATCTGTAACTCCAGTTTCAGGGGATCCAATGCCCTCTCTGACTTCTGTGGGCACTGTGAGACACGGGTGCACTTACATACATGCAGGCAATACACTCAAACACATAAAATAAAAATAATACTTTTTTTTTCAGGAGCTGAGGACTGAACCCAGGGCCTTGTGCTTGCTAGGCAAGTGTGATAATAAATACCTTAAAAAAAAAAAATCCTTGGTGAACTTCACCCTCTAACAAATAGAGTAATCAGCCCAACCCCAGGCACTCAAGACAAGGACCCAACAAAGCCAGAACAGGAGCCCCGAACCCATAATGGTACTGCCTGTGCCTTCTCCTTTACGAAGTAATCACAGGACTGCCCCAAATAGAAAACACCAAGGTCAGAGTTCCCTAAAGCGGCCTGCCTGAATTTCACACTGCCCCTAGGAGTGCTCCAGCACATTGCATTGGCGATTTGCACAGCAGGCAGGTGAGACAGGCTGACAGCTTCCTGGGCTATTTTAGGGATAAAGGCTGCATGTCTGGAACCTGCGTTTCCAAAAAAGCAGTTCAGGAAGATATTCCTATCCACACAAGGGTTAAAGCTAGCAAGCCTGCAAGCACAGTGTTTATATTTAAGTTTTCCCAAGGGGCCCCACACCTCAAAGCACAGCCTGGGAGAGGTAAGAAAGCTGCTTGCCTGCCATTGTGGCCTGTGTTTCCCCCCCAACGCATTCTCCACCAAGCAAGCTGAGGCAGTGGAAAATCGAGAAGAGGCTAGGAAGACTTGAAGAGCTTGAAGGGCCAGGATTCTCATTGGTAACTACATGTATCTCTCCTCCACTCCTCGAAGCTGAACACCAGGTGTCTCCCTACTGTGTGCACAACCCCCATGGAGCCACAGAGCTGCTCTGATTAGAACTTAAAGCATGATGGTCCCCAGCATGCACCCCCTTCCTGCCCAGAGACTGCAAGTCTCCAAGTCATCAGAGACCTGGAGATAACGGTTATATTCTCCCTCAAGAGAAAAAACACTCTTTAGTTCAACTAATGTAGATTATGTGTACTGTTCCACGTGCATTCGCATACCTACACACCTATATCTATGCACATACACAACTGTTTACTATAGGGCAAATATAGTCCCATACCAACCTAGAATGTCGTGCACTCATCACCAGACTGCTGCAGCCACAGCAATTGCAAATGTTCTATTATGAAACCTGATGACGGATCAAACTGCCACCCTCTTCCTCTCGTCCCACTCTGCCCACCCAGTGAGGTCTGTGAAGAAAGGAGAGAGATTCAAGCTGCTTTCCTGCAGGTGTAGAGCAGTGGTTGCTAAAGCATCCCCTGATGCTTGTAGGCAGGTAGCTTGGCAAGCTTGAACCCTTCGGCTGAGTGCTGTGCTGTGTGCAGCTCCTGGACCCCTAATAAACACACCATCTCTCTCCACGATCCTAGGCACAAGGATCTTTTCTGACCACTCCAGAGATCAAGACCTATTTTAAGCCACCCTAAATCACACTCCTTACACTTAACAAGCCATCAACCTTGTGCCTCTATCCCTGATCCCAAGGTTCCCTCAGGGAGATGGTACCACAAAGAGGAAATTCTATATCAGACAAAGGCTTTAATGAGAGGATGGTACCTGTGGCAGAAAAACATCACCATAAATACATGCCAGCAAACAGCCACTAATGCCTTTGCCTAAAGGACCTCATGGTGACTCTGAGGTCCAGGCAGGAACTCAGTGGGTACCGGCAAGAAGCAGGATTTGAATGACCAGCAGCAGATGATATTATTCTTCATGACCTGTGCGCAGTGATAGTAAGCAGCTCTGCTTCAAAACTTCTCTGGGGTTACTAAGAAGTAAATAACTGCTTAAAATGTCAGTAACATGTTTACCCTTCTCACACCCAGATCTTCACCATCCTTGTTCATAACTAGGCCTTACCCAGCACAGTATCCCTATTTTACCTTGAGATGAAAGAGCCTTGCTGCATTCTCCTGGGTGGATTTAAATCCTAGGAGCTGAGATCAACACTGAATCACAGATGCTCACAGTATAAAGTCTGCCAAACCAGAGCACTGGGTTGTTACAAAGCCAATATGGAAAGCAGCTGTCCAGGGCCGGAGGCCCCTAATGAGCACAGTGGAAAATGTAGGGTGGTAAATAAAAGGTCTATTTAGAGTACTGTTAGCCACAACCAATGGTCCTCCTTTAAAACAGACCCACTCAAAGTCTTGCATGGTGATGGGGAACCTCCAAGGCCAGCTGTGGCTCTGCCCATCCACACTGCAACGTGGCAAGGTTGCAGAACACTCCCTTCAGAGCCCAGCCAACCTTTCCCAGCTCCACCTCCCTACAGCAGCAGGGTGTCCAGACCCAGTCCCAGGGCCTGTGTCTCCGCACTTGCATTCTTGATGGGTTGAACTAGAGTGTCACTACAGAGCCTGTGCTAAGCACACACCGGCTTGGGTTAATCCAAAGTACACACAACACCAAAAAATAAAATAAAAATAAAGCCACATCATGTACAAGGGCACTCCCATGTGTCCATCAACACTGGTTGCGTGTACTTCACGGATAAATTCGGTCTAACACTGGCCTGCCAGGAAGCCATGGAACCTGAAACAGCAGCACAGGGCACAACTGGGAACCTAGCCACCATCCACCTTTCAAAGAGAGCTGAACTGCTTGCTGCAAAGCAGCGATATTGTAAAATTCGTCCCTGTAAAAGCCGGCAGACGGAGGGCTTGGGGTGATTGCAGTTGTGCACAACTCCAGCAACCCTCTCTAGATAATCAGGGTCTGGACACTACACCATGAAAGTAGCTCAGGCTCGCGCCCTCCTTACACAGCGCTATTGCCTTCAGCTTCTTTTGATGCTTAGCAAGAGAGCCAATGTCAAGACAGAAGTTTCTCAGATTTACCAAAAGACGAGCTCAGTCAAGACGCCGCGGGTGGTCGGCCTCCAGCTCTGCTCTCTTTGGGTCGCGCGCCCCAGGGGCAACCTCACCCCAGCACCCGAGTCCTGCTTACTACAATCGATCCCTGCCCCAGCCCTGCCAGGCTTTCAGATCCCCTCCACCAGGAAGGCCTAACTTTACAGACCCCACAAACGGGACGCAAGACGGAATATCCACCCTCGCGTCCAGCCGCTGGCAAAGTGCTGGCGTGGCCTCCACCCACGAGGAACCTGGGACCCCTGGGCAGCAGGACTCTCCCTTTAAACCTCGGCTCCCCGGACCTCAGGTGTTTTCAGAACCTTGGGAGCCATCTGGAACCCGCCCGGCCTCCCGGCCGCGCCCTGCACCCCCACGTCCGCGCCAGAGCCTCACCACCCGTGTCCTCGAATCGCGGAGGCGGGCGATCCCGCAGCGCGGCGCTCCAGCCCGCGCCCACCTCGTCCTCCTCCGGCTCCGGGGGGTCCGCGACGCGGGGTGGCGGGGCGGCCCCCGAAGGCGCCGGGCGCTCGCGCTCATCATCCGAGGAGGCGGCCGAGGAGGAACGGGAGGCGGCCGAGGTGCTGTAGAAAGGGTTCCCACCGCTGTCCGGGCCCGACTCGCCGAACACGTCGTCCGAGATGTGCAGGCTCTCGTAGCGCGCGCGGGCCGCCTCCAGCAGCGCCGGCGCCCTCCTCCGCGCGCCCCCGCCGCCCTCAGCCATGGCCCCG
>NW_008348657.1:1123220-1124926 GCF_000622305.1 Nannospalax galili
GCGCCCTCCCCGCAGCAGCCGCGTTGCGCCTCAGACCTTCCCGGGCGCGAGCCGCCTGCCGGGCGCGCCTCCCGCACCTCCAGGCGCAGGCCAATGGAGAGCGCTGGGCTCCCGCGGGGCGGGGTGACAGGACGCCCCACCTCAGTGGGGCGGGGCGCGCGGCGGGTCTGAGGCCGGGATCGCCACGGGTAGGCTACACGCAGCCCGTCAGCTGGGAGGGAGGCGGGTCCTCGTGCTCCCGGAGCTCCGGCCCGCCCCTTGCGGAGCCGCGCCCGGCCCCCAAGCTGTCCGCCCCGCGGTTCTGAAATCCGCGCTCCAGGTGGGCGGCCCGCCGAGGCTGCGCCGCGCGCTCCTGTGAATTCCAAGCTGCCTGTCTGGCTTCCCGGAATTTCGCGGGGATGAGGAGCCGGGTCAGATGCTAAAGCAGGCTCCTTCAGCAACTGTAGTATAAGGGCGGCCGCACTGGACTGAGGTGGCTCGTCATTCCTCACTGACCTTGATACACCTTCTGAACTCAAAATATCCGTTGCTTCCAGAAGATCGATGACCATCTGCGCTCTGGCGTGGCTTCTGCACCACCTAGACACGCGCATCTGGTAGAGGACAGCTCGGTGGCCAGGACTTCAGCGCTCTAACAATAAAGCAGAGGTTTGGTCACCCCTTTTCTTTGGCAGGAACAAGTGGCCTCCCGTCATCAGACTGTCTTCTCCAACCCCTCCCCCTCCCTCACATAATGCAATAAGTCACATTAATGGTAATTGGGTCGTAAAGTCACTTTCACTCCGAAATAAAATAAATCCACGAAGATGTGAAGGGCTTGAAAACCCTACTGGGTATACTAAATGATAATTATACAAAACGGAAGCCTGCGGGTTGCTATTTCTAAGCATGTATACAGAATAAAGGTGCTGGGGCCATTCTGCCACCATCTGAGGTCGGTTCTACCTGGGCCTGAACCTTCACTCATGCCCTCCAGTCCCCAGCTGTGGCCTTCTCCACCCCAGGTCTCTGCACAGGTATTGATCCATAATAATTGCAAGCAGAATTAAAAAGAAAGGATTCACAGATCATTCTCCTGGTGTGGATTAGTTAATTAACAAGAAAGTATTTGCAAAACATTTCGACTCTTGGAAAATTATGTCACAGAAAGGGAGGTTTCTTGTTTATGTCCGGTGAACTGCCAAAGATTGTGAAGTGGGTGCACATAGCCAGACTTAATCAGAAAGGGCCATGGGGAATAAGACCTTGTAATTCAAACCCAAATCAGGGCTAAGACTCCTGTAAGATTTTGTTATGTCAAAAGAAGGGGTTCCATGTCTTTAATTCCAGTACTGGGAGGCACAGGCAGGTCTCTGTGAGTTCCAGGCCAGCCTGGTCCACATAGTGAGTTCCAGACCAGCCTGGGCTACATAGTGAGACCCTGTCTTAAAACCAAACAAACAGGGGCTGGAGAGATGGCCCAGTGGTTAAGAGCACTGACTGTTCTTGCAGAAGACCCGGGTTCGAAACCCAGCACCCACATGGCAGCTAACAACTGCCCGTAACTCTGGTTCCAGGGGATCCGACAGCCTCTTCTGTCCTCCTTGGGCATTGCATGACACAGGTGCACTTACCTACATGCAGGCAATACACGCATATACATAAAAATAAAAAATAATATATAAGCTGGGCGTGGTGGCACATGCCTTTAATCCCAGCACTCAGGA
>NW_008348657.1:1125038-1137541 GCF_000622305.1 Nannospalax galili
TTTATTTTATGTGTATGCGTGTATTGCCTGTGTGTAGGTAAGTTTAAACAAACAAACAAAGCCACTCATACCCATAAAATAAAAGTAAATAAATGAAAAAAAATTTTAAAAATGAAGAGGAGGAATCACAACAACAAAAGTTGTCAAATAATAGTCAGGTGACTGTTATTTGAGGGTCTCTTGAACTACACTGACCAACAACTGGAGGTGAGGTTTCTCCTGTCTTGTGTTTCTTGCTATATAGCCTTCAGCTATACACATGCATTCATATACAGATACTATATGTGTATTTTTGAGTAGGCTTTTGAACCAATGCATTGCCCTCTGTTTTTCACACCACCTAAGCATTATTTATCTCCTCTCTCTCTCTCTCTCTCTCTCTCTCTCTCTCTCTCTCTCTCTCTCCTCTCTCTCTCACCCACCCCCTGACTAGCCCTCCCTCCCCAGTTAAAGTACCCCTATTTTCCCCATGTCCTCCTTGATAATACCTGATTCCGTATTAATCCCTTCTTGAGTTCCTTCTTTCCATTTAGCTCCATGGTTCCTTTCCATTTTCCTGGCTCCTGCAGTTACATCAGGCAGTATACTCACATACAAGGATTTGGTGCTAAGATCCACAAATGAGAGAGAACATATGTCACTTGTTTTTCTGAGTCTGTTTACGTCACTTAGTATAACAGTTTCCAGTTCCATCCACTTACCTGCAAATTTCATGATTTCATCTTTCTTTACCACTGAGTAGAACTCCACTGTGTGAATGTACCACATTTTCATTATCCATTCATCATCGGGGGGGCATTTAGGTTGTTTCCATTTCTTAGCTGTTATGAAAAGAGCAGCAATGAACATGGATGCACAAGTGTCTCTGCAATAGGATGTGTTCTTTGGGTATATGACAAAGAGTGGTATAACTGGATCATATGATATATTTATTTGTAGTTTTTTAAAGAGTTTTCCACATTGCTTTCAGTAGTTGTTGCACCAGTTTGCAATCCCACTAGCAGTGAATGACTGTTCTCCTTTCCCTACATCCTCGTCATTTGTTCTCTTGATCTTAGTCATTCTGGGGCTGGAGAGATGGCTCAATGGTTAAGAGCACTGACTACTCTTGCAGAGGAGTTAGGTTAGATACCCAGCACCTGCATGGTGGCTAACAACTGTAACTCCAGTTCCAAGGGAATCCATTGCCCTCTTCTGACCTTCTTGGGCATTGCACAACACAGGTGCAGGCAATACATTCAAACACATAAAATAAAAATATAAATAAAATATTTTTTAAAACCATTCTGTTTGGGATAAGATTTCCTCCCAGAATGCAAAGGAAAGACCTTATTGCTGAAGACAGGACATACTTCAAACACAGGACTTGAAGCAATAGAGCTGGAACTGACCTGGAAGCCTCCTCCCTGAAGACTGGCTCTCATAAGTTTCAGAGGACACTATGCAAGCTGCCAAGGGACAAAATCAATGGCTAGTTCAACCCCAGCTTTAAAGCTTAATAAACACAACAACGTCTGGGACAGCAGTAGTGGCATTTTTATCTTGGAGGTAACCAACAGCTATCTAATTGAACTTAAAGCCCACTCAGTGGGAAGAAACTCATGTGTATACTGTAAATATAGCCAAATACACCTGGCTGGAGAAGTCATCAATCCCTGAGAAAACCCAATGTCTATCACATCCTAGACAAACAATTTCTTACTGTATACTAAATATGGATCCTTAATTTACAGACAAGTATACCTGTGTCACCACACATCAAAGAAGTTTCTTTTTACAACAGATGGAGACTGTTAGAGAGATCCACAACTGGTCACACACAGAGAATAAGTGTCTTAGTTTATTTCCCCGATGCTGTGAAAAAAATACATCAACAAGAACTCAAGGGAGAATGAGTTTATGCTGGCTCATAGTTTAAGAATGCAGTCTGTCATCTCTCTACTTCATTTTTTGTGATTGAAGGTGTGAGCTCTCTGCTTCCTGCTCCTGCCACTTGCTGCCATGCCTTCCCCGCTATGATAGACTCTTATCTCTAGAACCATAAGCCAAAATAAATTATTTCTTCCATAAGTTGCTTTTGCACATTGCATTTTATCACAGCAACAAAAAAATAAGTAATATATTGTCTTTGTTTCCTTCTAATTCAGAGTTGTTGCCCTGGCTTTTCCCATCCTGTGCCCAGGGAGTCCCCAGAGTCTGCATAATGCTTTGTTTCTTATGACTTTTCTTGTCACTGTGACAAAATATCACTTAGAAGAAGAAGGGCTTATTCTGGCCCACAGTTGAAGAAGATATAATCCATCAAGGCAGGGAAGGCATAGCAGAGTTGATGGTGCCTTAAAGCTGGGGTACTGGGAACTGGTACTGGGTACTTCTTGCTCATATCTTGGTGGATTGGGAAGCAATGTGAGTGCTGTGGACAGAAAGGTCTTCTGCAAGAACATATAAGCTCTTAACCTCTGAACCATCTCTCCAATCCCTGAAAAGAAACATTTTAAGGAGCTTTAATGCTAGTAGAAGAAAGTGAAACACATGGAACAGCAACTGAGAGTTTTTAGAGTCATGGCTAAGTGGTTTGGGAATGATTCCACAGTGAGGGAATGGATATGAAGGAGCAATTGCCACAGTAGGTTCATGTTGGAACTCAGAAAACAATGCCCCACAGCGCCATACTGTGAACTTGAGCTCTGAGGAAGAGCCCCAAAAGTGGTATTTCCTTCTGTCTCCCATTGTTCTACCACTCCAGGGAAGCCAGAGAAAACAGAATTTCTCTTCTCCAAGGCAGTCCATAGAAACCAGAATCCCTCATCCCTAAAGCCAGCCAAAGAATCTGAAAATACTGTTCTCCCATTCCCTGTCTTTCCACATAGGAATAGCCATAAAGAGAATCCTATTACGAGTTCATCAGAGTAGAGCTCATCATGAGACTCTCATCCAAGAAGAGGTCTTGCTGCACACGTGGGCACATAAAGAGGCCAAGAATCCAGCAGGCCTTGTAGGGTCTCCCCTCTCAGCCTCCACAGTTTCTCTCAATTACATTTTTACATGGCTGTCTGAGCTTCACACCTCCACGAAAAAGCAGACTGTTTCCCTGTATCTTTAGGTCTTCATTTCCCAAAGCTCCTCTGTCACATAAGGCCTGGATTAAAGAAACCTGCTATTCTCTCCCTACCCTGTCTTTTTTTTTTATTAATGGGTATATGAGCATTTGCCTGCATCCAAGTGCACCCATGTGTGCAATGCCTTGTAGAAGCCAGTAGAGGGTATCAGATCCCTTGGAACTAGAGTTGCAGATGGTTATTAGTTACCGTGGTGCTGGGAACCAAGCCTCTGTCTTCTACAAGAGCAGTCAGTAGGCAGTGCTCTTAACTGCCGAGTCAGCTCTTCAGGCCCCCTTTCCTTGTCTTTTGCTGTCAGTCTTCCACCATGACTCTCGAGTGAGAAAAGGGATGGCACCTTGCAGCCACCACCATTGGTGCTTTACTGCAGGGACACATCAAAGCTGTGGCCCCCATTTGAGGGAGAAGTAAGGAACACCATGCAGGAATAGTGGGAGACTGCAGAATCTGTCTGCATTCATCCTGTTTTATGTGATGGGAACAGAGCCATTGACTGGACCTGAGGAAGGGCTATCAACTGGACTGAACTGGTTCAGCAAACTTACCCAAGTTACTCCATTTTGTTCAGAGCCATTTTAGCAGCAACTTTGCTCGACACCAAAAGGAAAATGGGGGCAACCTTGGGTCTGGGGAAATTGTCCTAGCCATGAACCATGGAATGTGCTAATTCCAGACATTTTACATCTGGCTAACTGCTTGTTTTTGCTTCTGTAACTCACTTGCTATTTTAGGTCACCTTGACACAAAGTATAAGACCACCCTGTTATTGTATGACCACCAGGTAACTGCTGATTTCAGCTTTCTTACTATAATTGCTATGGCTAGGAAGTTGACTAACTTTAAAATTATAAAGTTGATGGCCATATTAAAAAAAAAGTAGCAGACTGGTGGAGCTAGATTGGTTGTTGATTAATAGAGTCAAAGTTCTGCTATGTTATACAAACCTGATTGGTTCACAAATGTCCTGTTTGAATAATATTTCTGTAATCCTATAAAAACTCTGACCCAACAATCACCAGGCCTGCTTCTACTCCCAAGATAGACAGCCCGGCCAGTTGAAAAATAAAATTTACCTGGCTGCTGTGGTAGTGTTGGTGATTTTTTGCGAACTCCATCCTATAACACGGACCTGAGGAAGGGGCCATAATGTCCTCACTAAAGTTGATGTTCTGGAGGCTAGATAGGATGGTGTAGCCAGAGTTGAGGGTGCTGGACCCAGAAGTGTGAGGAGAAAAGGTATGGGTTGGTCAAAATAGCTCTGAAAGAGAGTGGAAACTTGGCAACTCTGGTCTAATTCCTACTTTAGTTCTATTTTTGCCTCTAACCTTTTCTTCCCAAGTCATTCTTTCATGCAATTACCTTGAATTCCAGAAACCAAAGTATTGATCAATAAACATCTTTATAAGGACTAAAACTGCCCTAGTAACAGCAAGCTTCAAGGGGCAGATCACCCACCAATGAAGTGTTTCATTTCCGTCATGCAGCAGGTTGGAGCAGTCATCTCACAGGACAGCAGCAGCTCCTCCAGAAACCCAGGCAGAACTTCTGTGTGACACTGTTCCGGCGGGGGGGGGGTGTGAGCAAGCATCTACTCACCCCAGGTAGGGAACTGACAACGGACCAAAGTAAGGATACCACCAAAGTCCAACTCAATTAATCAATGGGTTTTATTGGAGTTTATTGGATGATGACTCAAAGACAACTGCATCACCAAAGTTATGCCAGCATAGGTGACGGCTCTCAAAACCAGAACCCTGGAGAGCACTGCATGACTTGCAGGCGGCTCAGCAGATTAGAGAGTTTTTCTTTCAGGCAGCTTGGCTCGTCCGAGAGTATCTCAGCTGTCCTCATTGCTTATATAAGTTTGAGGATGGAAGTGCCTCATGTATCTGGTCAGCTTCAGGGACTTCTAAAGCATTTGAGTTATTTACTTTCTGAGTTTTAATGTACTTCCCTTTAGAGTCTTAACAAGTTTCCCTCCAAGATGGAATGTTTATCTTGGAGGAAATTCTACACTACAGAAAGATGATAATCAGTCAGATCACTGGAGATGTCAGCAGTACACACTGCTCCCTGTTTGCTTCCCTCTTCTATAAAATCTCAAAAGTTCCTGTTAATCCATGGACGGTAATTGTGATGTTTAATACTGTTGACTTAGCAAGATCTAGAATCTCCAAGGAGACAAACCTCTGGGCATGTCTTTGAGGGAGTTTCTAGATTGGGCTAACTGAGGTTGAAAGACCCTCCCTGAAGATGGATAACATCATTCAGTAGGCTGGGATCCTGGACTATGTAAAAGGAGAAACCAGCTGAGCACCAGCATTCATCTCTCTGCTTCCTGCCTGTGGATGCCATGTGACCAGCTGCCTTACGCTCCTGCCGCCATGCCTTCCCACCATGATGGACTGTGCCCTCAAACTGTGAGCCAAAATAAACCCTTCCTTCCTTAAGTCGTTGAGTATTGTCATCAAGAAAAGCAACTAAGGCAATAGCTGAATCTCTTTATCTGTTCTTCCCAATGTGGCCACAATGGTTGATCTCCCTCTTCTGCCCTTTACCACTACTTGTCCCTGATACACTGGGACTAGTCTGTTGGGACTCCCACAGTTGAATAGGTGCTTTTGATCTAAAACTCCAGTAATAGAGAAATCCGTTTGTGTTGGTGGTGGAGAATTTAACATGGAGCATGCCAGAATAGTGCTCTTCTCCAGCTGTGTTTAGTTACCAAGACAACACAGAACCATGGGACTGGTTTACCAAATTGGAATTTTAGAAAAAGAAAATATTTTTTGAGACAGGATCTTCCTGTAGCCCCAGCTAGCCTGGAACTCACTATGTAAATCAGGCTGACCTCAGTCTAACAGAGGTCTGTCTGCCTCTGCTTCCCAAGTGCTGGAATTAAAGGCATGCACAACCATGCCCACCTTGGAAAAATTTTGTACAGAGAATAGGTTTTGAGATCTATTGCACAGCAAAGTGACTATACTATACAGTCAATAATAATGCACTGGATATGTCAGGATAACTAAGTAAATTCGTATTTTGATGACAATTAAGTGAGATGATAGATACACTAACTTGATTTAATCATGTCAGATTGGATACATATATCAATGTATCATATTGTACCTCATAAATGTAAACCAGTTTCAGTCTGCCAGTCAGAACTTAAATAAATTAAATGTGAAAACTGGGATTTTGGCTTGTGTGTTTGGAAGAAGGAAAAAGTACATGACAGATATTCACAGTGATGAACTTGGGATCTGATGAGAGGACAGTGCTGAGCCATCTCAAATTTGATTGTGATGTTGGAAGAGGGAGGAAGGAGGCATGAGGAAAGTTATCAGCCACACTGAATGCATATCAAAACCTTAACTCAGCATGGAGAGATGGCATAACACTTAAAAGCACCCGAGTTTGGGTCCCAGAACCCATGCCAGACTCTCACAATAGCCTATAGCTCCAGCTCCAGGGGATCTGATACCTCTGACTTCTGGGACACTGCACTCATACACACACACACACACACACACACACTTAAAAATAAAATAAAATCTAAAAAATAAAAATCCACCTCATCTCAACTCCACTTTGAACCCCCTCAGCCCCACCATTTTCTGCTCCAAACCCCAGCCAAGCCAAGGCCACAGACCCACCTCATGGCCTGCCCTCACCTTAAAGCTTTTCCCATTCATGGCATGTCACCCCTGACCTACAGCCAATGATAGGCCAAGATAGACATGAACTATGCTGTCCTTCAATGTTTCATCATAAAAATGCCCTTGACTCTAGGTCTAGCATACATTTTTCAATTTTTGTATTTATGTGTGTGTGTGCCTGTTGGTGTATATGCAGGTGAGTGTGTGCACATGTATGCATATGTGTATTGAGGACAGAGGTCAACTTCAGGTGTTGGCCCTCAGGTGCTGTACATCTTATTTTTTGAGGCAGGGATTGCTCCAGCTCCAGGTGCAGCCTACTGCATCATGGGAATTTTAAACACCTGTCTGAGACTGGAATTCACCTGGTAAGCTAGGCTGGTTGACCAGAAAGCCCTAGGAATTGTCTATCCTTACCTGTTACAGTGCCGAAATCCCTGGGAAACACCACTCAGACTCCAGGTGTTCCGAATTAGCTGAATTTTATTTATCTTGCCAGCGACTGCACTCTCTGGGCCAAGATTTTGAGAATGTAGCACTTGCTCAGAGGAAAGTAAAGCTTTTAAGGGTAAAATCCATATCCTGACTGATTGGTACAAGATTTACTCAAAGACAAGCACTCACGGATGTTTGTTATTGTAGATGGGCAAGCAAGCAGTTACAGAAGCCAGATAAGTCTTAACTGGAGCCTTCCTGGGATTATATAGGTGTGTTCCTCTAGGGTCAGCTCTTCCTGGAACTGCTGGCCTGGGCCAGGGTATGGGGTCTGGGACAGTTCACTAAGATGGCAGTCTTAAACAAAATAGAGGAGCTCAGGCTATCACACATCTACCAAGCACGGTAATTACAAGTGCATGATGCCATACCCAGATCTTTTGTGTAGGTTCTGGGGAACAAACTCAGGTCCTCATACTTGTGCTAACTGGGCTATTGCCCCAGCCACCATGTTTCAGTTTCTATGGTGCTCAGATTTGGGGGGCTGAAGGGACCTGTGCCAGAGCCAGGTCCCTTTCATGCCAGCATCTGGAACCACTCAACAAACCCTTTTATTGCAGAGACCCCTCAGTCTTGGGAGTTTGGGGTTAACACCAGTGAGGGAGGCAAGCAAGAATCTTGAGGAAGGACATGAAAAAGGTGAGGAAGTGACTTCTCATCACAGGGACTTTTTTTTCCTCCTTGAGTTGTTTAGTAATTAGTATTTCCATGAAGTAATCTAGGACAGCCAGACCCCCTGCCAGGCAGCACAAATAACTGTGATTAGTGTTTCAATTTACCTTTCTTTTTCAAGAATTTGAAATCTTTTTTTTTTTTTAATGAAAAGTATGAGATGTTTAGAGTGAAGGAAAAAAATATGTATTGGAAGTTCAGTTTTTGTTTTTGTTTTTGTTTTTTGTCTTTTTGAAGAAGGGCCTCCCTGTAGCCCCAGCTGTCCTGGAACTCACTATGTAGACCAGGCTGGCCTTGAACTCACAGAGATCCGCCTGCCTCTGCCTCCCAAGTGCTGGGACCTACAGGCATGTGTCAGGAAGTTCAGTTTTTATGTTCTTAGATAACAATGTAATTTAAAGCACCTGTGCTGGTTCCAAATTTCGACAATTTTTGTTTTTGAGACAGAGACAGCTATGTTGCCCATTGTGGATTTTACGGGTACCTTTCCTTCCTTCCTTCCTTCCTTCCTTCCTTCCTTCCTTCCTTCCTTCCTTGTCTTTCTTTCTCTCTCTCTCACTCTCTCTCTTCCTTTCTCTCTTTCTTCTTTTAAGACAGTCTCCCTATGTAGTCCATGCTAGCCTTTAACTCCCCAAAATCCTCCTGTGGCAGGAGAACAAGGTGAAGAGTAAGGTCCAGAAGGCCTTGCACAAAGCCTTATGAATCGAGCATGTGTGAAAAACAAGTTGGCAAAAAGGAAGAAGACCTCTGTTTAAAACTGGCTGGAGCCGCTGGCTCAGGCGCACAGGAACTCTAGAGGGCCTGAATGCAACCTTTGGTTCTAAAATGCACAACACTGAGTGGCGATTTAAGACGCTAATTAGACATGTGACCTATGAAGTTTGTAACTAGAACTACTAGAGGGCTGGAGAGATGCTGAGCAGTTACCAGCACAAACTGCTCTTGTAGAGCACCTGCTTCCAGGGGTTCACAACCACCTGTAACTCCAGCTCCAGGAGATCTGATGCCTTCACCTGGCCTTCATGGGCGCCTGCACACACATCCTTATGCTCACAGACACACATACATACACATAAATAAAACTAAAAGTAAAAAATCTGTAGGACTACATGGTAGAGCATGCTCAAGAAAGCCCATATTTATGCAAAAGAGCCAAAAAGCCTGTGCTAAGGTAACATAAAAACCCCAACTGTTTGTATAGGATGGCCATTTGAGCTGCTAAACTTTTTCTGTTCTTTGGCTGGCTTCCTCCCTTGGAAGTGTGTTCTTTCTTAAACGTTATCTCTCCTGGACGTGGCCCCCAAGAGACTATGTTCCAGTAGATGGTCCTACATCCATGCACATACAGGTAGCACTAAGTAAACTGTGTGTGTGTGTGTGTGTGTGTGTGCACTGCACGCATGTGGTAGATTTATACATACACAGGAAAAACAGTCATACACATAAAAATATTTCTCTCATTTTGTTTCCTACTATATGAGTCTCTGAGCTGGCCTGGAACTCGCTATGAAGACCAGGCTGGCCTGGATCTCACAGAGATACCTTGCCTCTGCCTCCCGAGTGCTGGGATTAAAGGTGTGCGCCACCACGCCTGGCTCATAGTGTACTCTTAGTGGTGACTGTACTCCATGTCACTTCCTTCCACTTAAGGACACCAACCAGTATCCAAGCCACAGGGGCCAAGCTTGAAGGGTAAATGCTTGTAGTGATTATTTATGTCCTGAGTGCAAGGACTGCATTCTACACTGCTTCAGATCTTGGCTCTACCCAGGAAAGAACTTTCCTTCAAGCCATGGTGTTAATTATTGTTCAGGGATCAATTAAGCTGCAAGGGGTCACACTGCGTTTACTATCATCCATATTTCCTTCAGAACTGGAAGTTCAGAGCATTTGCTTGGAGACGAGAAGGAAGGATGGGAGACATGGGAAGAGATGCCAGGAGTGTTTTCAGACAGCAACAATAGGCAGCCCTTCTGTTAAAACTGGAGTCTGGGTGTGGTTGCACATACCTTTGGTCCCAGCACTCGGGAGGCAGAGGCAGGCAGATCTCTGTGAGTTCAAGGCCAGTCTGGTCTGCATAGTGAGTTCCAGGCCAATTGGGGCTATAGAGAGACCATGTCTCAAAAAGACAAAAAAAAGAAAACCCAAAAAGCTGGAGTCAGCCCACTAAACCGAGCCTGAACTGTGTTAACCTGGAGCAGGGTGGGTGGCATTTCATATTCAGGACATAACAGAAAGTTGTTACAAGATTATGGTGAAAGACCAGACACCTACAAAAACACAACTACAAGCCAACAAGATCCAGCAGGTTGACCTGCTCCCTCACAGAAAAGAAAGAAGAGGACTAGAACCATTTACCTCTGGACCTCTGTAATATACTTCAATGTCTGGCTATTCCTCTGGTCCTTTGCACTAAGGTTATAAGCAGTGATGTTAGAGTCACAACAGTAACCACACTGTAGTCAGTGCTCCTGGGATGAGCCAACATCACCCTACTTCCTCAAATCCTGACCTTTGGATGTTTTCGGCCATCCTTCTGGGAATGCCATTTGACAGCCAAGTGACAAGTATCAGAAAGCTTGGGAGGGAGGAAGACAGGACACCTCTAGAGCAGAAAACCTGTTCCCTGATGACCAAGTACCTCCCGAGACACCCACCACCTTCCATGGATAGAGAATTCAGCTCTTAGAGACTACTCAGCCAGGACCCAAGGGACCTCTCCTCCTTTTGACTATAGACCCTCTACAGGCCCAAGAATATTGATCAAGACTTCCCTGTCAGGACTTTCCCTCCAACTCAGGGATTCTTCCCTTCCCTTCCTCTGTTGTGTAGCCAGATGCCCTGTCTAGTCTGCTAGACTGAAGTCAGAAGCCACATGCTGGTTTATTGATACAAGCAATATATTGGACCTTAATTTTAGTTTCTTTTCTTTTTTCTTTTTGTTGTTTTGTTTTCTTGGTTTTTGAGACAGTGTCTCCCTGTATCCCCAGCTGACCTGGAACTTGCTATGTAGAACAGGCTGACCTCAGTCTCACAGAGATCCACCTGCTTCTGCCTCCTGAGAGCTGGGATTAAAGGCGTCCACCACCACACCCTTCTCTAATTATAGTTTCTAAATAGTAAGGATGATCTGACAGTTAAAGAGAATGTTGAATGACATCACAGAGTTGGGGAAAATGCTGAGTGTTCTTAAATGTTACATGTTCAATCTTACCAAAATAGAGGGCAAATTGGTATTTTAAATACTAGTTATATTTTATATTCATATATGCAAATTCCATGCAAATATATGTGAATCTAAATAGAAAGGTATAGATGCAAAGATAATATGTAAAGAAATTTGACTTTTTTTTTTTTTGGTCTTTTTGAGACAGGGTCTCCCTGTTGCTCCAGCTGTCCTGGAACTCACTATGTAGACCAGGCTGGCCTTGAACTCACAGAGATCCTCCTGCCTCTGCCTCCCGAATGCTGGTATTAAAGGTGTGCGCCATCATGCCCGGCCAACATATGTTTTTATATTCATCATAAGGCCCCTTCCTACCTCCCTGAGTGGTTAAAGGGAATCGGTATTTCACCTCATAGACCTGCCAGGCCCAAAGGAGATGGGAGCACCATTCCACTGTGCAGACAGGTCATCCCTTCACAGCAAAGCAGGTGTCTACTCCAGACCCTTTAGTGCATGAAGGATTTTCTTTGAGGAGAAAAGTGGCATCAAAGGCATTGATTTGTCACAGTATTTGGGGTCCTAATTCCCAGTCATGAGTCTTCTGACTTCAGGTTGAATCCTGAGCACATGTTCTCATAATAAGCAGTAAATTGCCCATCTTTGAATCAGCAAATTAATAAATTAAAAAAATTTTTTTTCAAAATGTTTTTAATGCTTATTTTAAGAGTGTCCCCTTGGTTGTGGGGCCTTATGTTCAGTATGAAGTTGACAGCACAACAGGTTGGTGACCTCAGAGCCAATTTCCTGACCTTCCAGGCACTTTCCTAACTCACCCTATCGCGAACCCCATCACCTCACTGGCATGAGCAATGTTCTAAACCTGTTCTCCAAATTTTAGGTGCTGGGAACTTAGCCACGGAGGAGAGTGCTGCAGGTCTGCAGTTGGAAAGGGCTATAAATAAATGCTAATTGTGTTGGAATTCTTGATGTTCAGCTGCCCAGAAACTTCAACCAGACTCCTGGATAAGGGAATCTTTTTCTTCCCCATGTCTCCATAATTTTTCCTGTCTTTCTATCCTGCCATGGTGGCTGTGCTAGATAGTTTTAGTGTCAACTTTACATACCTGGGTTGAGGGACCCCCAATTGGCTAATTGCCTTCATTGGACTGGCCTGTGGCCATGTCCATGGGGCATCTTGATCGATGAGTGATGGGGGAGGGCCCAGCCCACTGTGGGTGATGCCACCCCGGGCAGGTGGGCCTGTGTTGCATAAGAAAGCAGGCTGAGCAGGGGCCAAGAGAGCAAGCCAGTAAGCAGAGTTCCTCCATTGCCTGTGCTCCAGCTCCTGCCTCCAGGTTCCTGCCCTGAGTTCCTACCTTGGGCTCCCTGATG
>NW_008348657.1:1137789-1173714 GCF_000622305.1 Nannospalax galili
GGGATATTGCTGTGACAGACCTGACCTTGGTGTTTTGGGGAGGACTGTGGAAGTGTTTGGAACTTTGGGCTGGAAAAGCCATTATGTGCTCAGAGTTTGTTGCAGTGGAGCTTGGAACAGTTATACTGAAATAGTTGTAGACGATGGAGGCCTGGCTTATGAAGCTTCAAAGGGAAGCAGAGATGATCAGGGCTGTTCATGTGAGATTTTGGATTAAGAATCTGTGGGTTCTGGTTGGCTGGGGTTGAAGAATCAGCTGTGATTAAGAGACCAGAACCTGAAGTAAAACCTTTGCTTTACTGGGACAATTGATGCTGGTTAGCTGGGGCTGAAAAATCAGCTGTAAGTAACAAGAGACCAGCATCACTGAGGTGGAGTCTTCTGGGCGGTATTTCCTCAGGGTCAGCACACAGAGGGACCCGAGCCTCTATCTCAATCAAACTGGAAGCAGGACTTGGTAATGTGTAAGAGTCTCCTGCATGGTTCTGGTGTTGAAAGCGTGAAGGGGTCACAGAGAGCAGCTGAGGCTTGGCACGCAGAGGCCAAGAAAGGCTGTAGGTGAAAGTGTAGCTTCAGTTGGAGTGAAGACCCCAAGATTGAAGGGGTCATGGAGAGAATCTGAGGCTTTGCACCCCAAGAGGCAAGAAGGGACCATTGGTGAAGGTGGCCAAGCCCCCCTCAGAAGGTTGGGAGCTTGGCTGGTACCCTGCTACTCTTGTCTTGCAGTTCTGAGCAGTTTTATCTTTGAGTTTGTATGAAGTGAGGTTAATGTTCCAGAAGCAGGCAAGTATGTGAGCAGGAACCTAGGGAGTTGTGCAGGTCGGGTTCTCTTATCCAAGAAGCTTTTGCCTAACTGTCAAAAAAGTAGGGCAGAGTTGTACGCAGTGGCACAGGCCTTTACTCCCAGCACTCAGGAGGCAGAAGCAGGTGGATCTCTGTGAGATCAAAGCCAGCCTGGGCTACATTGTCAGTGGCAGGCCAGCTGTGGCTATAGGAAGACCCTGTCTCAAATCCCTGCTCCCCCGCAAAAAAAGGTAGGACAGAATTTGTCTTCCTCATCCACTGAAGGATCCAAGTCACTGGAAATCCAACGTCAAAGGTCAAGGTGTGGGCAGGCCTGACTTCCTCAGCCCTCTCTTCTAGACTTGCCAAAGCCATCCTCTAGCTGAGTGCTCAGATGGCCGTCTCTCTGTGCAAGTCTGTGTCCTGATGTCTACTTCCTATGAGGAACCACCTAGTCCTACTGTCCTTATTTTTAACTTGTTTTCTTTCTCTCTTTTTTTTTTTTGAGATAAGCTTCTAGCCCAGGCTGGCCCCAAACTCCCTGTGTAGCTCAGGAGGACTTTGAACTTCTGATTCTCCATTTTTTGAGTGCTAGAATTATAAGCATGTGCCACCACACCCAGTTTATATAGTGCTGGGATCAAACCCAGGGCTTCATGCTTACTGGGCAAGCACCCTACATCTCCAGGCTACATCTCCAGGCTACTTTTACTTAATGATATCTGTAAAGTCCTTATCTCCAAATACAGTCACCTTCTGCGATATTGAGGGTTATGACTTCAACATACAGACTTGAGGGCTGGAAGTCACAATTCAGCTGCTAACAACAGGCAAATTGCATTTGAGGCTAATAATGTGCATTTTAAGAAACTAATATATTTTTTGTATACCTTTATCTATATACACTGATACATATTTGTAGTTTCACAGTGAACCCTTCTTTGAAATGAACGAACAGCTTACTCATATAATTTCACACATTTACAATCAAAACAAACCAACGGCCCCTAATTTGGGATCCGGCCACCTTATGTTCAATGACAGCAAAAACCTGCCTGGGGCTTTTCTTTTGTTCTAGGAGAAAATTAACTAGGAGAGGAAGTGAACATTTGGGCATCTCCGTGGTGTTTGTTTTTAATCCTTCTCAACACAGTCATCCAAATGTAATTAGCTCCTGGCTGCACAGAATAGGGATGAGGTTAATTACATGTCACTAGCCACTGTGGGCCTTTTTCATTATTGTTACTGTTTCTGTTGTTTTTATATGCAAGGGACAGGCTTCATTCAGAATCCAAAATTTTTCAAATGATAGATATTTACCAGGCATCTCCTGTACCACTGCACTTTTAATTGGCAAAAAATTAACCATCTGCCTGTGTATCTGAAAAAAGTCTGCTCTCTGCTTTGGCTCCATTGGGAACTTTCCTCTAGAAAGGATCCAGAAGGTTCATAAAGTCCCACCCCCACCAGTGTTCCTGTCAACAGTGACAGGGGATAGAAGCTCAGTTCCATGCTGTCATTTGCAAGTAAAACCAAATTCTTGGCTTTGATGAAGAAAAAAATTTCAGGATGATACAGCATGTATTATGTATTAGTTACTTTTCTGTGGCTGTGATAAAATATCACAACCAAAGTAACTTATGAAAGAAAGAGGTTTTGTTTTGTTTTTTAAGCTTAAGTTTCCAGAGGTATAGAATCCAACATGGCGGGGGAGGCAGGAAATAGGGCAAAGCTTAAAGCCTGCCTCCAGTGATGTACTTCCTCCAACAAGGCCCACCTCCTGGAGGTTCCATAACCTCTCCAAACAGCACCACCAACTGGAGACCCAGTGTTGAAATACATGAGCCTGTGGGGGATATTCCTCATTCAAACCACCACACGGTATGAAGCACAGTTGGAGCTTATTAAAAGGGATTTCAATATAGATTTTTAAGCCCAAGGGTTAAGAGAGGGGCACTTGGGAAGAGAACAAAACACACTGGAGAACGTGGGTATGTTCTTCGCAAAGAAGGGTTCAACTTCACTGTCTTTCCAATAGCCATATGTACCATCCTGGTGGGATTTGAAGCTCTTCTCTGTTAGGTTGCTAAGGAACATAATGGAGATTGAAGGGTAGTTCCTGAGGAGCACCTGTCAAGATCAAACTGATAAGGTAACCCTATAGATCACAATGCAGGAAGGTAGGATGCCTTTACTGTGAATAAAGTTAACAGTCTTGCTTGAGAGTCCCAGGAAACATTTGGGAGAGGAGCGAATTCCTCCCCAAGGTCATATACATACAGACCTTATGCCTGGTTCACTGTTGTTTTAACTTAAAATATCTATATTCCCAGAACATTAGCCCCATGTCAGCAACCTTCACAGCAAACGTTGATTGTGCTAGAATTCTGGCATCTTAGGTGGCGAGAGGCTTCAACTAGACTCAGGTGAGGGGCTCCTTTCCCTTCCATGTTGTCATGGTGCTGTCTATCCTGTCTGGTTCCCACGAGCTCTCTGTATGTTGTCTTCATCTGTACGGGAAGGTGTTCCTCACCAGCACTCTACCAGCTTCCTGTGCTCCTAGGCCACCCAAGACCCCCTTCTTCTCTCAAAGCTTCTGTTCCCTCCCTTCAAGTTTTGAGGTCCGAAGCAGAAATTGGGCCGTAGAAAAAAAAGTTCATTCCTTTTTTCTTTATTTCTTGTTTTTCTTTTAGACATGGTCTCACTATGAGTTCCTGACTGGCCTGGAACTCACTATGTGGATCAGGTTGGCTTCAAACCCACAGAAATTCACCAGTCTCTGCCTCTACACCTGGCTCTCCTTTATTTTTAAGATATATTTTATTTTTATTTATGTGTATATGTATGTATATCTCTGTATGAGCATATGCACATGTGTGCCAGAAGAGGGTATCAGATTCCCTGGAGATGGAGTTACAGGTGGTTGTGACCTAGGCAGTGTGGATGCTGGAAACCGAACTCCTTTGAAAGAGCATCAAACACTCTTAAATGCTGAGCTAATTTTCTAGCCCCAGTTCATTCTAAAACACACCAGTCTTGGGTACTACAGTAAAAGGACTGCTCTAAGCTCACTCACCTCAAACTATGGCCTCTGCAGCTATAAATCAGTCACAGTAGTCACTGCAGCTATGAAGACAGTGTCTTTTACTGAGGCAGCATGGGCTCAGCCTCTTCACAGAGTCCCCTCATCAGGTTCTGGGTGGAAGAACACAGTGTGGGCGCAAAGTGGACGGCTCTCCCATCAGAAGGAGCACCCTGAGGGGCCCTGCAGTGACTCTCAGCTGTGTCGGCAGACAACAGGCTAGACTGGCTTTTCAGTAGCTGCTACCATCAGAAGCAAAAGTGGAGCGTAAACTTCCAGCTGCCTCTGTTCCTCAAGGTGACCCTGATAAGGGACAGCAGGGACAGATAAGGGCACCATTATAGTCTGTATCAAGGCATCTGTTCTCCATCCTGTAAAGAGGACTCTGCTCCTACATGCTAATGGCTTAATGAGAACACACTGTTAATGGCTGGCGCTTTTGAGTTCATGCTCCAGCCCAGATGCTCCAGGAGGACAAAGTTGATGCTAGCAGACACTAACTAGACCCAGTGTTTCGAGAAGTGCCTGAGCCCACACATCCAGAGAAGGAAGGTGAGCCCAAGGGATGATAAAGACAGAGGCACAGACGCCACAAGTCTCAGAAATGTGGCTGACACCTGACCAGAGGAGCCAGACTGAGCTGAGGGAGTGATTGACAGTCTTTGTTTCCTCCCTGTAAGATCTGCTCCCTGGAGATGAGAGGGAAGAAAGGGGTGCTTGTTTGTTTGGAGAGGGTGTTAACCCACCACTTTCTCGGATCACCAGGTCTCTGAATAAAGCACAACTTAAATATTTTTCAAGTCCCATCTCTGCTCGCTCCTATTTGTACTGATGGTCAGCATGAGCTCTGATGTTCCTAATACGACCTCGACTCTGGCAGCTGCAAACTCTAACATGGGGAGCAGGGTCTGGGTGTGTGTTCTGATGGTCCGTGAATTTTTTTAAATTTTTTATTTTTATTTATGTGTATGAGTGTATGATGGCATGTGTGTAAGCACACCCATGTCATGCAATGCCATAGAAATCAGAAGAAGGTGTTGGATTCCCTGGAACTGGAGTTAGAGACAGTTGTCAGCCGCCACGTGGGTATTGGGACTCAAACCCGGGTCCTCTGCAAGAGCAGCCAGTGATGTTAACCCCTGAGCCATCTCCCCAGTCTCCTCCCCTCAAAAAAATTTGTTGAGAGCACCCACCACTGTAAGCATAGAAGGAAAGGTTTGTTTTGCTCCTGTAACAGGAAGATGAGGTAACAGGTAACACTGAAAGGAAGCAGGCAACATTAACGGTTTTTTGTTTGTTTGTTTGTTTGTTTGTTTTTGGCTTTTTGAGACAGGGTCTCCCAGTAGCCCCAGCTGGCCTGGAACTCGCTATGTAGACCAGGCTGGCCTCGAACTCACAGAGAACCGCCCGCCTTTGCCACCCAAGTGCTGGGATTAAAGGCATGCACCACCACACCCGGCCTCAAACTTTCCTTCTTAAGTGTTTCTGTTAGGTATTTTAGTCACAGAGATAAAAAACAAACCACAGCTGCTCCTGAGAGACCCTTCTGCTTTAGAGTGAACTTTCTTTTTATAAGTAGGAGTGCACACTGTCAATGCAAAAGCATAACTCTCACCTCAAAGGGGATGAGAGATAGGTTATTCTGGAGCCAAATATGAATGACCATGGCCTGGGAACACAGATTCGGGTTACCCCACATTCCATGTTCCAATGTGATAACAGTTTTATGGGGCTTTTAAAAGTAACAGAACAAAGAAAAGTCATAAATCAAGACACATTTCAAATACATTGGTGGATACATTTAGTAGGTAGGTCATGGCAAAGGGGGCATTTACTAGAGGTCCCAGCTGCTATCTGATGAAATTCTTAGCTTTTTGATAGGTAGGAACTGGTGATCTGCTAAGTTAATACATTCCAAAATGTTTTTATCTGTTAGCCACAAGATATGAAGTCAGAAACAAAAGTGGGCAAGGAGTGGCTATTTAATGGGCTAAAGATAGCCCAAGATAATGGCCAGGCATGGTGGCACATGCCTTTAGTTCCTTCTGTCCCTCTTGGGAGGCAGAGGTAGGCAGATCTCTGTGAGTTCAAGGCCAGCCTGGTCTACATAGCTAGTTCCAGGGCAGGAGGGGGTTCAGGGAGACCCTGTCTCAAAAAGACGAAGAAGGAGGAGGAGGAGGAAGAAGAAGAAGGTGGTCCAAGATAAATGCTAATTAGGCTCTGGAACTGCAATATTCCAAACTTTCCACAATCACTGAAGTTCTAATCAGTTGATCAGCCTTTGTAGAATGTTCAGTTTCAAGATGCAGTTTTTCTGGGAACTTTGGTTCACAACACTAAAATAACGTTAGAAAGTACAGGAGCACAAACTAAGGCTGAGATTTTAGTGTGCAGGTATTAGTGACCAAATGCCTGACAAGAAACAACTTAAGGGAGAAAGGGTTCTCTCCAGCCCCAGCTCTGCCACTTTTAAGTGTTAAAGTGTTAAACTTTTTTTTCTTTCTTTTTTTTTTTTTTCAGACAAGGTCTCTCTGTAGCCCCAGATGGCTTAGCACTCGATATGTAGACCAGGCTGGCCTCAAACACAGAGATCCACCTGCCCCTGTCTCCTGAGTGCTGGGATTAAAGGCCTGCACCACCACGCCTGGCTAAGTATTAAACTTTTCAGGGTGCACACTGTACTGGGCAGCATGATAGGTTTGCTGATCCCAGTGTTTCAGACAAGGTCTCTCTGTAGCCCCAGATGGCTTAGCACTCGATATGTAGACCAGGCTGGCCTCAAACACAGAGATCCACCTGCCCCTGTCTCCTGAGTGCTGGGATTAAAGGCCTGCACCACCACGCCTGGCTAAGTATTAAACTTTTCAGGGTGCACACTGTACTGGGCAGCATGATAGGTTTGCTGATCCCAGTGTTTCCACAATGTGGGAGCGAGATGCTGTCTGTAATGTTGTCATGGATACAGCACCACTAGTCATTTGGGTTTTTCAGTTTCATTATTATTTCATAGGACCACTTTGTGCATAATTTGACTCGCACAGTTTTGACTGAGATGTCGTCATGATTGTAACCACTGCATGTTCACAGGAACTTGTGTCCTCCAAGGGGCTTTGGTCAGCAACCCCACTGTTAGGATTCAGGGTGAGAAGCCGACCTGATAAGGAAGTAGAAATGGAATCTGACTTTCAACAGCTGCAGATAGCTTTATTAGCTATGAGGGGCACACAACCTTCCCATGGGTATGGAGGTTGGGGTGTCAGGGTTAGGGGAGGTACAGGAGGTTCCCAGAAAATCCCAGAAAAGGGGCCGCGCCTTCCCAGAACCCCAGAAAGCGGAGCCTGCCTTTTTGGGTGGTGTGGTACTTCTCCCCTGGGATCAGGGAAGGAGAGATGGGGAGTTCTGATAGGAGGTTTGACGAGAAACCACATCTTCAGGCAGGCTAATGAGAAATCAGACGTCTTTTCCTAGGGGCCATGTATTCTGATGAAGTTGTATCTCCCTTCTGCAGTGGGTGGCAGGGTGGACAGATGGTCAGTCCCTTCAGCCATGTTAGCCTGATTTCCCTTCACCCATGGCTCCACTATGGTGGGCTCAGAGTTCACGGTGAAGTTGTGTCTGTTTCTTTTACCACCTGCCCTCTGCTGCCAGGACTTGTGACACAGTAGAGTGGCTAATGATGATCCTGACCTCTGCCAAGTTCTCCTATTCACCTCTTCCTAGGCCTCTGGTTCTCAGATGTGGGCTTAGTCCCAAGATCAGGCTGTCAGCCAGAGCTTCCTGGATCCCTGCCTCAGTCGGTGTGATTCCAGAGGAGAAGGACGCTTGTTCTCACAGCCTGAGCTGGCGCTAACATCCTAACCTTTCTGTGTCACAGTGTCCCAGGGGGATGAATGAAGAGACACAGCACGGAGCCAGCAATCACAGGCTCCCCGAAGCGAGGCCGCCTGTCTAGAGAGGTAGAAATCACTATCCAGGTCAATAATGGGAAATCAGGAAATAATGACTTTCATTGTCTAAGGTGATAAAATGACAGCACTGACCATATCCATAACCTTTAGCAGACATTTACTTTGAGAATCAAAACGGTGGTTTTTAAAGGGCTCTGTCAATGAGTGGCTCCCATAAGTCCGGCTTGAAAGAAAAGATGGATCTGAGGCTTAGGGAACAGGCTTCAGAGCTGTTAACTTTGCTGTTATCTAAATTGATTCAGTTTGACCCAGTTTTGCTTTGCTTTAAGCATTTGTGGTCTCGTGGATGGACATTTTCAACATCCAAGGATCAGAAGTTTGCTTGGAAGATTGCTGGTTTAAAGGAAAGCCCCAACCTATAGGAGCAGAGAGCCAGGTGGGGGAACTGCCTTTTATTTTTAATTGTAAGATAGCAGTGACCTTATGGAATGTTTGTTTCATGCTAGATAATGGAGAGCCTACCGAATTTCATATGCTACCTTAAAAAACTCCTATCAGCACATTCTGTTTCTCATATTATACATTAAGAAACAGAGACTTCAAGATCTCCTGGCTGGAAAACACTTCCATTTGGTTAACTGGAAAGGCTTCCCAAGAGAAAAATAAGGCATCTCTTTGACTCCTGGTGTTGAATGTTTTTTATTTTTTTTTTTAATTTAATTTAAATTTTTTTTTCGTCTTTTTGAAACAGGGTCTCCCTCAGAACTCACTATGTAGACCAGGCTGGCCTTGAATTCACAGAGATTCGCCTGCCTTGCCTCCCAAGTGCTGGGACTAGAGGCGTGTGTCCAGCTGAATGTTTTATTTTTTTTAATTTATTAACCCTGTGTGTGTGTGTGTACATGTGTACGTGTGTGTGTGTGTGTACATGTGTACGTGTGTACATGTGTACGTGTGTGTGTGTGTGTGTGTACATGTGTAGGCCAACACTTCAGGTGTTGTTCCTCACCTTTTCCTTCTTTGAGACAGAAAGTCTCAAAGGCTTTTTCAGGGAGAGATCTCTCTCGCCTAGAACTCACCACGTAGGCTAGGCTGGCAGACCAGTGAGCCCTAGAGATCCTCCTGTCTCGTCCTCAGCACTGGGATGAGTGTGCATCACCAAGCCTAGCTTGTTTTTATGTTTATTTTTTTTTATGGCCCTCTTCACCAACTGGGCTATCTCTTCTCTCCTCAGTCCTTTGTTTAGTTTTTTTTAAATTTTGGTTTGTCTTTGCTTTTGTTTTGTTTTGAGATGGGGTCTCACTATGTAGCCCTGGCTAGCCTGGAGCTTGCTATGTAGACCACATTGGCCTGAAACACACAGAGATCCACCTGTCTCTGAACTTCCAAATGCTGAGAGGTTAAAGGCATGTGCCACCATACCCAGCATTATTTAGCTTTTTAAAGAATTTCTAAATATGTCTGTATGGTATTGTCCCTTTTTCATTAAATATTGAGGCTCAGCTGATAAACATTTATCAAGCAGCTTTGACTTTGCAGACAGAACAGTATCTCTGTTGCTGGAGACAACTGGATGGGTAAGATTCAACAGACAAATAAGCCAGTTAAATCTAAAATATGAGATGGTGGTGAGAGATGTAGAGAAAAGGCTCAGAGGTGGTAGAGCGGGGAATGTGCATTAAGTACCGCTAATGTTGTTACCATGGTCTTTTCTCCAAGAGACTGGGCTCTGCTGCTTCTACTCAGAAGCCAGCTCACTAGATTTCACGGTGTGGGAGATAGCGGAGGGTGGAGATGATGACCTCCACTGGAGGGCCACATGACCTCCTAGATGGCTGTGAATCACTCTTGCCAGTGGGTTTACAAAGAAGCTGTGGGTCAGCACAGGCTCAGGCAGGTTCTCCTCCACTCCTTGCCTCCTCCTATTTGTGAGAAAAAGTAGTGATAAGAGTCTTAGTGCTGGAGGGATGGTTCAGTCGGTAAAGTGCTTGCAACACAAGAATGAGGAGCTGAATTCAACCCCCAGGACCCAGATAAAATTCTGGGTGCAGTGGCACAAGTTTGTAATCCAGCACTGGAGAGGCAGAGACAGGAGAACTCCTGGATTCCCTAGCTGGTCACTTGTCTACTTGGTGAGCCCCAGGCCAATGAGAGACTCTGCCTCAAAAACAGGTGGATGGCCAGACAGGGTGGTGCTTGCCTTTAGTCCTACCACCAGGAGGCAGAGGCAGGCAGATCTCTGTGAGATTAAGGCCAACCAGTTCTACATGGTGAGTTCTAGGCTTGCTGGGGCTACAGGGAGACTGTCTCAAAGAGACAAAACAACAACAACAAAATAAAAACAGGACAGTCACCTGAAGTTGACCTCTGACCTCCATACAGACACATGTACATGCACACTTACAAACATGTGCAGCCACATGAACACTCATATACACATATCACTAACCTCCTTGTGTTACAAAGTCAATAGACATGATACCTGCAACATCTTCAGCACAAGGCCTGAAAAATAATAAACACACAAGTCTTGTTGCCATTCTTTGTTTTAAAAAATAAATTGGATTCTGGGGCTGGAGAGATAGCTCAGCAGTTAAGAGCACTGACTGCTCTTGCAGAGGACCCAGGTTTGATTCCAGCACCCATATGGTAGCTACAAACTGTCCTTAACTCCAGTTCCAGGGGAATCTGACACCTTCTCTGACCTCCGAGGCATTGCACAACATGGGTGCACTCACATACATGCAGGCAATGCACTCATACACATAAAATAAAAATACTAAATAAAACATTAAAAAATTAAAAATAAATAAATTGGACTCAATGAGGGGGAAAGAAAACCCCACAAAAGTGGATGAGTAGGGAGGTGAGGACAGATCTGGGATGAGATGTGAAGGGAGAATATGATCAAAATACATAGCATGAAACTCTCAAAGAATTAATATGAGAGAGAGAGAGAGAGAGAGAGAGAGAGAGAGAGAGATACTTGGGACCATTATGGAAGAAGGGCTAGAAAGATTGTAAGAGCCAGAGCTCAGGGAGGACCAGAGTGAAACACTGTCTTCTGGACATGATGGAACTACTGCACTCATGAGGTCATGGCAGCTATGGTTGCCTGCATAAGATCTGCACAAGATCAAGCCAGTCAACATTTCAGCATGATGGGGAGTGCAGCGCATGAGCTTCCATCCCTAGCCGAGGAGCTGTTGACAGCTGGTGGTTCTGGGAGAGGAAGAACCAGTTTTGTTTTTTTGTTTTTTGTTTTTTTTTGCTGGTGTGTCCCCTGGTAGATTAATCATATGCCAGTGGTTGATCCTGCACCTGTGAGTATGTGGGCAGCACAAATTGGACTCAGAGGGCTATAAAAAAAGGGGACATGCTGGGTGTCATGGTTCACGCCTTTAGTCCCAGCCCTTGGGAGGCAGAGGCGGGAGGGTCTATGTGATGAGTTCCAGGCTAGCTGGGGCTACGGGGAGAACCTGTCTTAAAAATACCAAAAAGGGGGGGGGCACAAAGTTGGGGAGGGGAAGAGAGGTGGGGGTGGCTTTGAGAGTAGTTAAGGGCAGAATGGGGGTGAATATGATAAAACTACATGGGGTGAAATTCTCAAAGAATAAATACAAATATTTTTTTAAGAGAAAGATTTGGACTGGGGAGATGGCTCACTGGTTAAAGTACTTGTCATACAAGTATGATTACCAGAGTCCAACTCTCCAGAACCCATGTAAGCCAAGTGGGTATGGTATCCCACCTGTGATTCCAGTGGTTGGAAAGCAGAGATATCTGGCTAGCCAGAGTAGCCATAGTGATGTACTCTCATATTGATGGGAGACTGCGTCAATGAGTAAAGTAGAGAGTGATTGAGGAATATTTCTCACATCAACCTTAGGCTTCACATGCATGTGTGCACACACATGCATGTGCATATTCAAGAACCTGCATACATATGCATCCACATATATGTGAAGGCTCATACACAAATATATGCATAATAACATACACACACAAGACAGAAAGAGAAAAAAAACTAGAGAGACTTGGGTTTGGTTTCTTATGTGATCCATTTGAGCACTTGATCCTCGCAGCCTGTTTGACACACGGGGTTTGTATGTTCCCTGAGACTTATAACTAACTACCTGGTCAGGCCTATTTGAGTCATCACTTCTGCAGGACCCTATGAGATCATTCTTTTCTTTCCAGAAGACCTCTTCCTCTTTTCTCTAGGCTGACATAGGTATGGAGCATGGTTTCCTTCCTTGATTTCTACCCCAAGTCTTGATTTCTCATGAAGCAGTCAGGTAAAAGATAAGGACAGAGAAATTGAGTGAGAGCACCCCACAGGTTTTGCACCAGCCCCTAACACTGTTGACCTGGGATACCCGCCCTGGAGTTTGCTTCACCTGCTGTTGTGCCACACTGACAGCCTGCCTCTAGGTTTCCTCCCGACAGATCTCAGCACCTACTGCCTCAAATTTCTCTTCATTTTCCTGGACAGCAGTTTAACTCTCATTTATTTTCATGTTTTCTGAAACCCTTGGTCTCAGGGTCCATCTTTGACACCCAAATGGCTCATCAATCAAGACGGTTCTTTTCCAGGCACTTTCAGTATTCCCCAGGGTTTGTCTGACAGCCTGTGCCTTCTCAGAACAGGTGGCACCTCACTCCTCCCTGTGACTTTGGGACCAATGGAAGAGAGATGCAGTTATCTCTGCTCTGCCCTTCCTGCCTCTTCCCTCCCTCTTCTTTTTGCCTTCCTGGTGCCCTCCTGTGGTGAGGTGAGGTGGCCAGGCAAGGGCTGAGGGCAACCTCGTGCAGTTACTCTGTAGAAGGTTGGCTCCACCCCTGAGCTGTGCTTTGGGGCTGTTCTTATAATGCCCAGATTGTTCTGCATGTTTACCTCAATAAGAAAGCTTCTGGGTTTTCTTTATGCCTTCTTAACAAACTGCATTCTGTTCCTATGCTATTTTGCCTTTGGAATTATGCTTCAATTATGCAGCTTAATGTTTCCCTTTTACTTTGCTTCTTTGTAATTGCTAAGCTTTCCAATTTCATTTTCTTCTAAAAATTCTTGTAGCATATACAAAAAAGAAAGGGAAAGATCACAATACTTGGGTATAAATCTAACAAAATATGTACAACACTGTGATGGTTAATACCAGTTGTCAACTGGACAGGACCTAGAATCACCTAGGAGACAAACCTCTGGGTATGTATGTGAGGGAGTTTCTAAACTGGGTTGACTGAGGAGGGAAGACTCATCCTAAATCTGGTCATCCCATGGTTTGGAATCCTGGACTGAATAAAAAGGAGAAAGCAAGTTGAGCGCCAGCCTTCATTGCTCTCTACGTCCTGACGGTGGATGCCACGTGACCAGCCACCTGAAGCTTCTGCTATCATGCTTTTTCTGCCATGACGGACTGTGTCCTCAAACCATAAGCCAAAGTAAACTCTTAGTAACTTAAAGGAGCTGGAGTTGCTTTTGTCAGGTATTTGGTCACAGCAATTTTAAAAAAGTTGCTCATTCATACAAAGACCTGTGTCAGAAAACTATGAAGATCCTATAAACAAATGCAAAGAACTAAAGAAATGAAGGACTCTTTGCATTTACAGATAGGAAGACCTATCTGTCAGACTGGAGCTTCAGTGTAGTATCCATCAAAATGTCAGCAAGCAACTTTGTGGACGCAGACAAACTGAAAACATAGACAAACTAAAGTTGGTGCAGAAAATCAAAGGACACAGAATAGCCAACCCAACACTGAAGAAGGAAAAAAGTCAGAGACCTCACAGTTCCCAACTCGGGACATCTTGACTCAGTCCAAGAAGTCTATTTTTAATGTCTGGTGCAGTTCCCTCCAGGTTCTGGTTGCTGTTGTTAATGTCCTCTAACATAATGGCACTGTTGTCAAAGAAGCTGCTCACGCGTGGTCTCAATCCTCACAGGGTGATGGGGGAACTTTCTAATCTAGAAGATTCTGAGGCTACTCGATGCATGTGTGAAGAGGCTGTGCTTTTTCTAATTTTGCAGCATAATGCCATCTCTATCTCTCTCTCCTCTGCCTCTTAAAACAAGACAATTGTGATTTCTTCAAACATACATGCTATTGACCTTTGGTTTGCTTGATGATCCAATTACAGGTTATCAGCTATGACCATCCACAGAAAAGTAACTTTAGATATCTCGGGATTAAGACAAGTTTTATACCTCTCTTTCTAGGCATGTCAATTTTTGCTTTATGTATTTTAAAATGAAGTATCACATTCCTTCCTATAAATTGAGACTTGAAATTATTATCTTTAGTAAAGTCTCTTTCAAATCTTACTTTGTTTAAAGTCTCTTTATCATCTCTTGGGGGTTAATATTTATAGGGTACATGCTTTACCAGGATCTTTATGGTGTTTGAGGTATCTTGTCATAAGACAATTGTTTTAAATTATTTTATTTTATGTGTACAAGTGTATTGCCTGCATGTATGTGAGGGCACCTGTGTCGTGAAATACTGCAGAGGTCAGAAGAAGGCTTTGGATTCCCCTGGAATTGGAGTTAAGGATGGTTTGTAGCCACCATGTGGGTGCTGGGAATTAAACCTGGTCCTCTGCAAGAGCAGTCAGTGCTCTTAACCGCTGAGCCATCTCTCTAGCCTCCTAAAATTCTTTTTTTATGTTTTTGAGACAAGGTGTTATATTTTAACCCAGGCTGGCCTCAAACTCATGGTATTATAGGAGAGTGAGGCACAGGACCTACTACATACAGATGAAGGCACCCAAGAGATTCACATGTAGAAATCAGGAAAGTTTATTCTTGCCAGCGGACTGAAGAATTGAGATGCTTCATAGTTTTCATAGATATTCTGAATCACTCTTTAACTGTTACAACATTGGTTACAGTCTACATGATTACCAGCACAGATGCTTATGTCCCTTAAGACCACCAAGGGGAAATTCTTCTGCAGGCATATGTGCAGAGGCAGATATTTAGGGCAGGGGTTAAGATAATCTTTAACAACATAATTTATTGCAGGTGCCTTGGCAAGCTAGGCAGTTGCAAACAGATGCACCACTAGATAACTGTGGTACGCATTTCTCAAGACAGCATTCTCCATTTTAGTTTTATTACGCAGTTACAAAACCACTATAAGGTAAGGACTATGTCCTGAAGTATAAAATCAGCTATAACACAAATTAGACACACAAAAAATGACATTAAAAGCATGGGTATATTTCTTTTCCCCTTCAATGGTAATCCTCTTGTCTCAGCCTCTCCCATGCTGGTTGACATTCTTTTAAATTCTAACACACCTCTAACCATGGAGTTTAGTCTACCTAATGAGCTCATTGCTGTAAACTTGTCACACCCTTTCTCTGCCCTCATGCTCTCAGCTCATCTTTCTGGGTCTACTCCTTGCTTTTTTTTTTTTTTTGGCCTTCTTTTAGGTGGAATAATCCTCTCATCCCCCACCATTCCGTTTTCCCCTCTCTTTCTTTGTTGAGAAATCACATCTCCATCCGTTTTAAAGACCTTGGTTGGTTGTGTCTTATGTTTTTCTTATTCAGCCAGCTTCCTGCCTGGTAACACAAGGCTTGTTTTCAACTTTTGCTGTTTTATGCACTCTTTACAGGAAAAGGGCTTCTGCTGTTTCTGCTGGTTCAAAGCCCTTCCCAGGCTCATGACAGCCTTCCTAGCTCTTCCAGGGCCCACATTCAACCTGTGAAGACCCAAGTCAGGCGTGTCTTTGAACAGCACTGAGTCTAGAAAACATTACACATTCTTACTTGGATCTAAAAATTAGTGTCCTTCACAATGCTGGAAACATTGCCATCCATAGTATTTTAGTTTTTTGAGACTGGGTCTCACGAAGTCAGGCTGGTCTGGAACTTAATATGTTGCCAAGGCTGATCTTGAACTCCTGATCATCTTGCCTCCACCCCCTGAGTACTGAGATTACAAATGTGTACCACCACACCCAATTTATGCAGTACTGGGGGATTGACCTCAGGGCCTTGTATACACTAGGTAAGCAGTCTACCAACTAAGCTACATCTCCATTGCCTCTGATCCTTTAAACTATGGCCCATTATTCCACTCTAGTACAGGCACAAGAGAAATGCTAACCTTATCAATTTGTTCTCTCTGTTCCTAAATCTCCTTCCTTCCCTCTCTCTAGTTCTCCCTTCTTTTTGATAGAGTCTCACTGTATAGCCCAACTGGCCTTGAACTTCTGATCTTCTTACCTTAGTCTCCCAAGTGCTGAGATTGCACGTGTACAACACGTCCAGCTGGAAAATATCCTTGCATTATCTTTTTATGGGTTTTTTTTTTGGTCTTTTTGAGACAGGGTTTCCTTGTAGCCCCAGCTGTCCTGCAACTCACTATGTAGACCAGGCTGGCCTCGAACTCACAGAGATCCGCCTGCCTCTGCCTCCCAAGTGCTGGGATTAAAGGCGTGCACCACCACGCCCGGCTTTTTTTTTGGTCTTTTTGAGGCAGGGTCTCCCTGTAGTCACAGAAGGCCTGGAACTCCCTATGTAGACCAGCCTGGCCTTGATCTTACAGAGATCTGCCTATCTCTGCCTCCCAAGTGCTAGGATTAAAGGCGTGGGCCACAATGCCCAGCTACCTTGCGCTATCTTTAATGTCCCTCTTTCCTTTGGCCATATCTAGCCTTCTGTTTAGTTCATCCATTGAGTTTTCATATTGTTTATTGCCTGTTAACTTTGACATTCAGTCCTATTTGGTTTTTAAGTACCTGCATGGTCAGTTTATATAGCTGATTGTTCCCAGACCTGTCCAGTTCCCTTTGAGGATCTGCCTCAGCTATTGGTTGATGCAGCTGATTCTCACACACAGCACCCATTTTCTTTCAGGTTTTGTCATTTGTGCTGCAAGTGGCTTATTCCCTTGGACCATTGTCTGTGGACAGTTTCTGTGACCCAGCTGATGTCCATCAAAGAGGATGGGAGGAAGGACTTGTTTTGGCTCACAGTCCATCATGGTGGCAAAGGCAAGTTCTTGCAACAGCTGCTTCTCACACAGAGGCCAGAGCAGGAAGCAGAGAGAAGCAGCAGAACTGGGCTAGAACCCTTGGTGACCTACCCCTGCCAGATCCCACATGCTCCCCAAACAGCACCACCTGTTGGAGATCAAGTGCCCAAGCACATGAGCCTAAACCCTGGCAGTGCCTGGCTCTGCTTTGGTTCTGTTCTGTCTGGATGCTACTCAGCAGCACCCTGAGAGAGAAACACTGTATTTATTCAGCTGTATGGTTATTTTAATCACTGTGATTGTTCAGGGCACTTCAGCTTCCCAATTGAGACGGGAGTTTAGTTCTGCTGGTCGAGGTGGTTGGTGCAAGCCTGTAAACGCAGCACAGGGAGGCTGAAGCAGGAGGAGCTCAAATTCAAGGTCAGGTTAGAGTGCACAGGGAGACCCTCTCTGAACAACAAAAGAGTTCAGCATTCATTTTGACAGGGGGGCTTTGGGGACTCGATGACAAAACTCAGGGCCACAGTGGCCCAGAGGTTTGCACACTGGGCCTCTCCTTTGTGACAGGCGCCTTAGATGAAACCAAACCAACAACTAGTCATTATGGGTGGTGGCATTTCTGGGATGGCACTTGGCACAAGTAGAGGAATTTTTCTAAAGTGACCAATTTAGTGTGTGTGTGCATGCACAATGCACATATGCACTTGTGTGGAAACCAGAGATCAACACTAATGTCAGGTGTCTTCCTCAATCACTTCTCCACCTCATTTTTTGAGACAGGATCTCTCAGTCTACAGTCTGGAGCTCGCCATCTAGGCTCACCTGGCTGACCAGCAAGCCCTAAGGATAACCAGAAGAGAAATTCTTCTAAGTGAGTCTGTCACAGCCAGCACTGAGGGCTCTCTCAGAGGTAAGGGAGCAGGATGAAACTCTTCAGGCTGCCAGAGGAGTTTCACAGGACCGGTTCAGAATATGGCAGCCAGGGTTATGATGAGTCCCCAGCAACACAGGGTCTTCCAGGAACAGCTCTGGGCACCTGGAGTGACAGCACCCTGCCTCCCGAGGCTCCATGTTACAGCCATTCATACCTCTCAAAGCACAGTTAGACTGAGAACACTTGGACCCTACCTCATGGGACATACTTGTCATCACACCCAGTCACACTTGACATGTGATTTAGGCTGTAAAGTGCAGCACAATAGGAGCCTGGAAATACCTAGTCACAACAGCAGTGAAATATCACAATCTTCAGCTGAGATGAGTTTTAAGACACACACACACACACACACATATACAAATATACACACATACCGACATACAGAAGAGATAAGCATGCCAGGTAAACTTGGCCTGCCGCAAGAGAAATATTTTGCTTCAGACCCCATCAAGGTCTGTCTATTACTCCTGCAGGTAGAGTGAGTGACGTAAATGCCCAGTTGTGCAAAGCATCTCCTTTAAATTACTAAAGAAGGCTGTGAGTGTTTCTGAAGGTCATGCAGCTAGCTTTGTTCAAGGAAAAGGCATTTACCTAGTGACACAGACACAGCTCCTAGCTGGAAAACATGATCTATTTAAATAAGGTGTCCTGGACGTGATGTGGCACCATCCATCCACATGCTGGCAACCACATTGTTCACTCATCTGAGGTAATTTTTCACACACAGAACAGCTGTTGGCAATGTCAAGGAGGCTGTAACCCACTTTCCCTTGGGCCCTCTCATAGCACAGTAGAAAAGTTCAGTTCAAACTGTCAGGCTTAAATTTTGGAAATTATTTTTTTTTCTCCTTGTCAGTTCACGTCTCTACAGATGTCATAAGGCTGAATATGTGTGAAAACAAACCTAGATGAATGCTGTTTGATTATGAGGCATAGAGATCTATCAGGTATCTATTTGTATTTATCATCTATCACTGATCTATATCTGTCATCCAGCTAGCTAGCATTTGTCTATTTCCTCTATCTATCTATCTATCTATCTATCTATCTATCTATCTATCTATCTATCTATCTATCTCCCTATCTCTCTATCTCTCTCTCGCTATCTCTCTATCTCTCTATCATCTATCTGCCTATCTATCATCTGTCTATACCATCCATCCACCCATCTAACCACCATCTATTATGGTTAAGTGAATTTTATAAATGGAAAGTGGGGCAGCAGAAATCCCATGCCTAGAATGGACAGGCCCCAAGTACAGTCTTACTCTCCTTCCTTTCTTCTCTTTGCCTCCTTTTTCACTCTTGTCCTACTGAAAAGCCCTTATAAATGACAGTGGCCATGCTCACCCATGGCAAAGAGTGAGAAGATGGCAGTGTAAAAGCCATGAGTCATGGCTTTTCAATGAAGCTAAATAATTTTGCTACACAGCTGAGTAATCACACTCATAAGTATTTATCCAACTTAGTTGAAAACTTATGTCCAACAACAATCTGGATTTGAATGTTTATAGCAACAGGTGTGTGTGTGTGTGTGTGTGTGTGTGTGTGCATTTTTGTGTATATGTGGATGCTAGAGGTCAGCCTTGGGTGGTGTTCCTCAGGGCATGTCCATCTTGTTTTTTTGAGATAAGGCTTCTCACTGGCCTGAAACTTTCCTGGTAAGCTGAGGTGTTGACCATTGAGCTCCCAGACCTTTCTGTCTGTCTCCCCAGTGCTGGAATTACAGATGCATGCCACCATGCCCAAATTTTTATGTGGGTGCTCGGGATCCAAACTCAGGTCCTCATGCTCGTATAGGAATAACTCTGTGTGTGTGTGTTTGTGTGTGTGTGTTCATAACACTAAGAAGTGGACTCAGTCAAGATGTTTTTTGGGACAAATATTCAAACTGTATGTACAGCAGAATATTGCTTGACAGTAGAAATAAGTGAACACTAGCAGTATGGCAACAAAAGGCCACATGGCATCCTGAGTGCAATCCAAGACAGAAAAAGGAGCTTAGGGAGAAACTGAGGAAATCAGCATAAACTATGAACTTTAGTCCATAATATTGGTATTGATTCATCCATTGTAGCAAATTACTGTGCTAATATAATATGCTAGCAATAAAGTGATTGCTTTAGGATACAGTACCCCAAAATATGGCACCATAGGTTCTGAGAAGATGGCAGAATCCAGAGTTCACGCGCACCTTGCCTGCCCTCCACCCCCAAAGCCAGATCATAAGAGCTTAGTTGACTGGATCTGGAAGAAACTAAGATATATGGCTCGGGGTGGTTCTGTGACATGGGATGATGCTCCCCTCTCCCAGAGCGGGCAGCATCTCCTGGTTCTAGGAAAGAGCATGTTGCTTGCTTGCCTACCTTCACTTCTTGCTGGTGAGTGCGTCTAATCTGTTGCTGCTGCTGCAGTGGCTGCTCCCCCCCGCCCCCATCAGAACCCAGCTTCTTCAGCCTTCCAATGTAGACTGAAGACTAGCAGCTCTGCAGGAATCCTTCAAGCCTCCACTGACAGACTGGAACTGCTAAAGTGCCTGGCCTCATGGCAGCTCTGGGTTCTCAGCCTCTCCAGCTACAGATAGCCATTGTTGGACTTCCCAGCTTGTATCATGTAAGTCAATCTAATAAATCCCCTTTGGAATGTATATTCACTCCATGGATTCTTTTCCAGTGGAATTTCTGATTTGTTACTACATCATACTTATTTTCTAGTCCTATTTCACTATAATTATTCACTTTTGGGGAGTGGAGGGGACAGGGTCTCACTCTGGAGTCCAGGCTGATCTGGAACTGGCAATGTACCTACCTCAGCCTCCCAAGTGCTGGGGTTACAGGCATGAGGTCAGGCCAGCAATATTTCCTCAGTGCTCCTAAAGTACACAGGCTTAACCAGGACAATGAATTTTCCCCCCAGGGGAAATACAATTGATCTCTTCGCTACCACAAAAAAAGCCAGTTTGCATTTAATAAGCAACGCTTGCTAACTTTGCTGGTTGCTCCTATAGGTGTCTGCTCCTGGGAGTTTCCTTTTAATTGATTGTAACCTGTTATCATTTCTCAGATTAAAGTGTACATAAAATAAACTCTTTGATATGTGTTTGTTTTATATTGGTACAGCTACCCTTTAAGAATGCGGACTTTAACAATATTAAAATAGAGTGTAATAAAATAACTGCTTTATGAGAACTGAAACATAAAGTTTGTTCATGAAGGTCTTTTTTATTGTTGTTTGTTGAGGCAGGTCTGACACAGTATCCAGGCTGGCTTAGAACTCCTCATCTTCTGGCCTTAGCTTCCCAGGCTCTGGCATCATAGACATGTGCTATCATGCATGGCTCTTACTAAAGTCTTTTTATGCTTAGTTACGGAACTGAGATTACATAATGTGGGTAATCACAAATCTTTTTTGTCTTTTTGAGACAAGGTCTCCCTGTAGCCCCAGCTGCTCTGAAATTCACTATGTAGATCAGGCTGGCCTCTAGCTCATAAAGATCTGCTTGCCTCTGCCCCCCTGATTGCTGAGATTAAAGGCATGTACCACCAAACCCGACTCAGAAGCCATTTTTTTTAAGATTAATTTTTGAAACTAAGTATGTGTGTGTCTGTGTGTAGATATGTGCCCATGAGTACAAGGGCCTGCAAAGGCCAGAAGAGGGTGTCATATCCTCTGGAGCTGGAGTTACATGTGGTTATGAGTCACTTGATTTGAGCACTGGGAACTGAACCCAGGTCCTCTGCAAAACCAGAAGTGCTCTTAATTACTGAGCCATCTCTCCAGCCCCTAGAAATTGATTTAAAAAAAAATTGGGGGCTGGAGAGATGGCTCAGCGATTGAGAACACTGGCTGTTCTTGCAGAAGACCTGGTTTCAAATCCCAGCACCCACATGGCAGCTAACAACTGTTCATAACTCCAGTTCCAGGGCAGCTTCTTCTGTCTTCCTCTGGCATTGCACGACACGGGTGCATTACCTACAAGCAGGCAATACACACATACCCATAAAATAAAAATAATAAATAAAATATTTTTAAGAAACATTTTAAATCACTTAAATCCAGGCAGTGACAGGATATGTTTATATGTTAAGCAATGGCTTCATGGCGATAGGCAGGTTAGGGCAGGACAACAGTCTAAGGAGCCATCATCACCACCTAGGTGAGAGGTGCCAGGGCTGAATTTGGATCTTGTACTTGATAGGCAAGGACTGGTCAGCAGGATCTAGTCATGAGGAAAAGAGAAAAGACTACAGTGAACATGAGATCTGGTGTTTCTTGAGCATGTGGAACTGACAAAAAGCTGGGTGTGGGGACTCATGACTATAACCCCAGCAGTCAGGAGGCTGAGGCAGGAAGTTTATTGGAAGCTGCAGGCCACCTGGGGCTATGCTGTGAGATTCTGTCTCAAAAGGAAACAAAAAACCCACATGAAAATTGCAGAAGGCCCTGTGGTGGTTGTGGGGGCACTGCTCTTCCAAGCACCCATGTTCAGTTTCCCTCCCCACATGGTTTGGTTTCTAAACCCACATGGTGTGGCTCATAACCATCTGTAACTCCAATTCCAAATTCCAAGGGATATGACCCTCTTCTGGGGGGAGGGGGGAGGGGAGGGTTGAGGAGAGGTTTTAGGGTGAATGTGTCTCTCCTGGAATGTGAGTTTATTCTGTGAGAGTAAAGAAAGCACTGTCAGAGAATTGGGAGTCAAGGTCTTCTGTGGATGATGGCCAAGCAGGCTGCTAGTCAGGGAGGGAAACAACCCAGGAGGAATAGGTGGCCAAGAACATCGCAGAGGCCAGGGAACTGTAGGCTGCCATGTTGAACACATCTGCCTCATGTCTTTCTTCCATGGAAATGTGGAAGGTGCATGAGAGAACTTTCTAGACAGAATGGGACATGGTTCTATATTCCACCCTGTTTATATAATTGCCAAAATTCTCTGGGATAATCGCTTATAATTTTGTAAGTTTGTGATAATAATATTGGAGGAAAGAATACAGGTAGAGGATGAGAGAGACAGAGGCTGGGAGGGAGGGAGTTGGGAGGAGAGAGAAGGAAGGAGGAGCTACATGGTCCCACCAGAGCATACTGGGTGCTGCTTGTGACTAGAACTTTGGTGTTACACAGGGAAGGGGTAGGAGCGGGGTTGGGACAGCTGAGCGGCATTGCACATGCTTAGTAAGTGAGTGGCCCTGGGTTTAGTCCCCAGTGTGCATGTGTGTAATGTGGCATGTATGTGATGCAGCAAATCAGAAATGTGTTGTTTTAGGAACAAAGATTTTTACTGTAGAAGGAGGGAGGGGCTGATATGAAATAAAAAAGGCAGAGAAGGTTCCTATGGACTGGATTTGAAGCTAGGGAAGACAGTATGAACCCAGTTTATACTGACACACAGACATATACATGGAAACAGACACATACAGAAACACACACAGACACACACATGAGCACATGCATGAAAACAGACACACACAAGAACACACAGACATACAGACACACACAGAGACATATACACAGAAACAGACACAGAAACACACACGAGCACATGCATGAAAACTCGCCCCCCCTGCCCCGCTCTCTCTCTGGCAGGAAGGAAGGCTAAGTCCTGCACTGAGGACCAAGCTCCAGCTTTTTCCCTGCAGACAGAGAAGATGCCTGAGCAAGGCTGTGTAGGTAAGTTAGGCCTAGGCCTGGCAAGACTGCCTTGGTGATGAATAAGGTGCCGGGAACTGGACATCTGCTGTAGCCAGGGCATGGTGCAGGAGGTAACTGAAAATGTGATGCAGTGTTATTTTTAACATCCCCACAGGAGGGAAGAGCTTTCCTCTGGTTGCTAAGGAAATTGTGTTCTGAGTGGTTAGTGTGGCTGCTACTTTTGAGAGTCTTGAGGGGAAACCAGGAAACTTTATAGGTCAATCTGGCTTGTGTGTTCCGCCTGTCTACCTGCCAACATGCAGCCATTTCTCTCCCCACACTTGCATGGTGTGTTCACAGCAGCCCTGGAAAATGCTGGCTCTTTGGTGGAAGACTCCTGCTGCCTAGGGAAGGCCAGTCCAACAAGCCAGGTGGGGACTGCAGGAAGGTCCTGGAACAGGCAAGACACCCTTGCAGTCATTGGAAGCACCCAGGCCGAGGATGGGATGTGATCACACTTGGAACACACATCAAGGTGATCATCACAGTTGGTGGAATCCCAAATCTCTGAGCTTAGGCAGAAGCTCCAAGTGATTCCTCCCTGGGGCACTAAGGGAAGAATTCCAAATTCCCTGGGCTGTGGAGACAGGCATCAGGACAGTTGGCCTAGTCTGTAGTCTGAGTCATAGCTGGGCTGTCCCGTCATTTCCTCCTGACCTCCATTAGCACCTTTTCCATTCTACAGCCTTGACCTAAATCTGATGTCAAGTGCTGATAAACATGACTTCATGCAGACATGCTGCCTTTGGCACATATTCTGCATTCCTGACCTGTTTCTTCCAGAAACAACAGGTATGGGAAAGAAGGCCTGCCTTTGTTTCTGACTTAAACCTGGCAGAGTAAATGGGAATGCTGGGCAAACACCCACCTTCTCTCTGCCACATTCCAAACCTAGCCCAAACACACCCCAACAGCAAGACAGAGGAGCCCAAGCTAGCCCCAACTCCCCCCACCCCCTTGCGTGTCAGGGACCAAAGCCCCCCAACCCCCTGCAGGACAAAAAGGCCAAAGCTAGCCCCAGTCTTCCCCTGTGCAGATCAGTGGGGCCTTCAGCAACTATTTAGACCCGTGAACCTCCCCATCACACACAAGGGCCCCAACCTGGGGGCACTAGAATGATGATGGAATAACCAAGAGGAGGAGGATGCTGTCCGGAGGCAGGCAGGTCACCTCAGCAGGGTGGAGCCTCGTGTTCTGCCATGTCTTTTCCTTCCCACTGGGTCATGGTTTGAATACAGGCGAGTCAGCATGAGTCGATTCAGCAGTAATGACCAACTGGATCAAAATTGTTTTGCCACATTGAAGGCTCTTCCTACTTCACTGGTGACTGAGTCACCACCCAGAGCTCCTGTCCCCTCCAGTCCCTCTTTCTGCCCCTGTGGTATCCCCTCCATCCCTGCTTTCTGATCCTGCTATCCTTTGGAGCCCCAGTTTATCTCTCCACCCTCAGCTTCCATGCCACCACCTTTCTCCATTGAAAAGCATGGAGGTGGGTACCCAGGATGCCAGGACCAGTAGGGCCTAGCAAGCACAAGAGGGAAGGCAAAGGCTAGGTCCATCAACACCTCCTTCCTAGCCCTCCACCTGTCTCCACATACCTGAAGGGTAGGGATGGCTGTCCCTGAGTAGCAGCTGAGAGCAGCCATTTCCTAAGACTACTGGAGGGGAAGTAGCTGTCCTGTGGGAAGGGAGGGCAGAATGTTCTAGGAGGGAGGCAGGGGCAGACCTTTACATTTAATAGAAATAGCACTCTTTCCTACCACCCCAAGTGTCACTGCTCTAGGGACTAGCAGGGGCAGCTCCACGGTGAATTCTCCCCTGTATTCCTCTGGAATCTGAAATACAGATTGATATTGGTCACTGGCATTAACCAGTGCAGGGAACACAAGAGAAGGGCTGTTTTTCATAGAAGTTCAAGATAACTCACTACACAAAAAAAGATATGGCACTTTGGCCTAGGTGACTTTAGAAAGATCATTTCTTCAATGTGAATAGGACAGGTATATGACCTCATTACCACCACTGCAACCACCAATGCCATTTCCATTACTGTCACCACCATCACCACCATTATCACCTCTGTTACTACCACCACCATCTCTATCACCACCATCACTACCACCATCATCACCATCACGATTACCATTACTACTACTATTACCACCACTATCACCACCATAACCACCATCACTACCACCATCACCACCATCACAACCACCATAACCACCGTCACTACCACTATCACCACCATCCCCCCATAACCACCATCACCACCACCACCATTACCACCATCATCATCACAATATCATTGCCACCATCACCACTATCACCACCATCATCACTTTTATCAACACCACCATCACTACTACCAATACCACCTCTATCACCATCACCACCATCATTACCTCCACTACCACTACTGTCATTACCTCCACCATCACCACAATAGTGATTGGGTGTACTTGGGCACAGAAGAGGCTTGTCTGTGTTATCTCGCAGGAGCAGGAACAGAGAATAATAGGGAGTCCTGAGACAGCAGTGAGGGACACCATAGGACTGCAGGTGAATGATCTGGGTCCTTCTACTGGGCAACAGCCTAGGTTTGGGAGTTGGACCTGAGCATTTGCATCTGGAGACCCAGAAGAGCAGGACAAAGTGGGGCTAGTTAGGACAGAGGGAGAGAGAGGAAAGGGAGACATTCTGAAGGGTTGTGGGGGCTCTGGTCCTACAAGGAGGGGAAACCACAGCATCACTCAATGTGTAGCTGCCTGTCCCTTCTTAGCCGCCTGTTCCTTCTATGAACAAGATGCTGAGGGAGGGAGAAGGAGGGGAAGAGATGTGGGGAGAGGAGGGAGGAGAGAGAGGGAGGGAGGAGAAAGAGGGAGGGAGGGAGGAGAGGGGGGATCCTCCTAACCTGCTCTGGGAGACTCTGTCACACATGTGATGCAGTGAGGAACCACTTTCTGGAATCTCTTTCTCAGAACAAGCATGCCAGATTGAATCTTTAGAATCTTGCATTTGATAATATGATATACACTGATAAAATCCTGCTCATTGGGCAGGAATCAACTCATCAGGCAGGCTGTGAATTTGCATGTTCTAGATCACCAGTGACCAAGGCGTTTTCTTAGGTGCACTTTAATCTGCATGCTGATTGCCTTCCCTTTTTCCTGGGTGTAGCACCTGCCACTTAGCACCAGAAAGGGCCACTGGGAGAGGGCAGAGGAGGGAGCAGAGTCCAGTCTCTGCAGGGCTGACATGTACCACTCACTCTGCCTGTCAGCCTTCTTTGTATCTGCCCCCAGGAGTCTGAGAGAGGATTTCAGAACAAAATGAGGGCTCCAGGAAAGCATTTCAGTAAATATGTAATTCCATGACTTTTAGTATATTTCAGAATTGGGGAACTGCCAGCAAAATCAAATCAATCTGAGACATTTTTTCATTCCTGTGCATTCTAACAATGGTCTCTCCATCCCTCAACACGGTCTCCTCCCTCCTGCCCAGCCCCCAGCAGTGCTCATCTATTTCTAGTCTGGACATTTTGCACAGATGGAAACATATAACATGCTCTTTTTTTCCTGGCTGGGATCTTTCATTTAACATCATGTTTTTATTTGTTCTTTTTTTTCTTCCCCATACAGTGCTGGCAATGGAATGTAGGGTCTCATACATGCTAGCCACATGCTCTACCACTGAGCTACACTCCAAGACTTTTTCTTTTTTAAAAAAATATTTTATTTGGGGCTGGAGAGATGGCTCAGCAGTTAAGATCACTGACTGTACTTGCAGAAGACCCAGGATTGAATCCCAGCACCCACATGGCAGCTAACAACTGTCCGTAACTCCAGTTCCAGGGGATCTGACAGTCTCTTCTGTCCTCCTCCAGCACTGCACGACACGGGTACACTTACATACATGCAGGCAATACACGTGTACACATAAAATAAAAATAATAACTGGAGCTCTGCATGGTTGTTAGGCACCATGTGGGTGCTGGGAATCAAACTCAGGTCCCCTACAAGAGCAGCTTGTGCTTTTAACTGAGTCATCTCTCTACTCCTAAAACATTTCTTTTGAGGCGGGGTCTCCCCAAGTTGCCCAGGCTGGCCTAGAACTCAGGGTCTTCCTGTCTCAGCTTCCCGAGTCCACTCTGCTTAGCATCACCCTTTCAAAGTTTCTTTGATATTTTTTCCAGACACTTCCAGGAGTGGGGTCAAGGCAGACCTGTGTATGGGGGTTGGAGAAAGAGCAGAACCCCAGAAAAGCTGAGTGAGGACCAGCCGGAAGCCCAGTCAGCCAGAATGAAGAGAGGGCAAGGTAGGGTGGCATTAAGGGTGGGGGTTGTAGGAGCAGACCCTGGCAAGAAGGGCCAAGTGGCAGGTGGGAATCATGAAGCTCTAGTTTAGGTAGGCATGAAGAATAATCTGGAACAGAGCTTCTGACACTGTTCCACTCATGACTCCTTTTAAAAAATGTGTGTGAGTGCTTTGCCTGCATGTATATAAGTATACCACATGCATGCAATGAGGCCAAAAGAGAGCATTGGAACCCCTGGAACTGGAGTTACAGATGGTTATTAGCAGCCATGTAGGTGCTGGGAAATGAACCCGGGTCCTCTGCAGGAGCAGTTAGTGCTGTTAACCCCTGAGCCATCTTCCAGCCCCTCATTTTTGCCAGAGAATATTTTCCATGACTCAGGGTATATAGGTATATAAGTGTATAAATAAAACAGTCATTGATAGAATAACTCATAGAAATTATTTTAAAGCAATTCTTTGGTATACATATAATTTTGCCATTATTAAAGATGAAAGTAAAATTGAACACCAATGAGATCAATGTGCTTGTTTATGTTTAAATAAATCTTGGTTGAATATTTGACACTGTAGGACAGAGAACATCTTCAATGTTTTTCAGAATTGATCGATATTTGATTTCATAATCCTCAATGCTAAGAATGCCACTTTGTGTGAGCTCATGGTATAAAATATCAGAAGTATGTTTAAGGCCATTTCAGAAATCATTGGACGTTATATCCTAATTCCAAGGCAGAATTTTTAATATTATGCGTATGAGTATATTGCCTGAATGTATGTAGACGTACCCATGCCATGCAATGGCCATGGAGGTCAGAAGAAGGTGTTAGATTCCCCTAGAACTGGAGTTACAGACAGTTAGCTGCTATATGGGTGCTGAGAGTCAAACATGGGTCCTCTGCAAGTGCAGCCAGTGCTCTTAACTGCTGAGCCACCTCTCCAGCCCCATTAAACGATTTGGGGGGGGGTAAATTTTGTATTGAATTTTTGTGTATTTCATACAGAACATCTTAATAATCTTTATATACCCTTCCCCATGTGTTTTAAAGAAACTTGAGTCTGCAATTCAAATAGCAATTCTAACACAATATAATTCAAGGTACAGTTATCTGCTACATGCTAAGGAATGAGGGTAGGAAAATATTAAAAGTTACTTTCTGTAATTAAACCATTATATTTCTATAAGGGCAGAAAAGTTTTTATGTACAGTAAACACACTGCAGTTCATAACATACAGTAGTTTTGAATCTGAGCTGAGGTATCTTAAACAGTGTTTGTTGGTGTTTTGTGATGTGACGGCATGCATGGTGCAAAGCACGCATGTGTGTTCAGAGCCAAGACGGCCTTGGAGTCACATGGGACACAGGTGAGCACCACTGAAAACACCTTGGATTATGTGTTTGATTTTGGATTCATTTTCAGTTGTTGAACTTTCACTGTTGCCAAAGTTTCTGTGACCCCCATGTTCAGTTATACGATCCCATGTTGTTATGAACCACAGTTTAAGAAGCTGGAATTCAGAAATTTTCCATTCAGTACTTGAGGTCTGGCACTTGATAGGAATCTTAGATTTTAAAGAGCCTGTGTCTCAACCCTTCAGTTCACAGATTGGGAGAGTCAGGCCCAGAATGACTAGGAGTTTGATTTTGTTGTTGTTGTTGTTGTTGTTTGTTGTTTTTTGGGGGAGTATTTTTATTTTTATTTTTTTGAGACAAGGTTTCCCTGTAGCCCCAGATGACCTGGAACTCGCTATATACACCAGGCTGGCTTTGTTATAAAATCATGTTAAACTCAATTCATGACTGGGTGTTCACCTTGCAGCCTCCCTAACAAAGTGGGCAGCTGCTCTGCACCCTGTCCCTGCTCAGCCTGGCAACCGCAGCAATCTGATATAGTATTATAAGGTTGTTTCAATCACTTAAATCTTCATGGAGTCAAGAATTCTCAAAGCTCTGGGCTTTAGTGACCAATGTGTCCTGAAGCCTTCCTGTCCAGTGAGTCAGGAGCCGCTGGAGGCACTGAAAGGACCTTACTTTTAAACCTCAAGGCCCCAGGGTTCAATCCAATAGGCTTTGAAAATAATATCAGGAAGGCTTGCTAAAACAAGCCTTTTCTTATATCTTCTTAAAGTCTGCAGCATATATGTGTGAAAATTTGTCTCTATTTAGGGTACTGTTATTTCCAAAGGCTCAGCTGCTGTCCCTGAGCTCGGGGGTGGGGCGGTCACGGAACTCTAATTGCTGGGTTTCTTCTTTCTCCTCATCTCCTCCCCATGGCCTCCTTAAGTGTGATGCAGTAATTCAGCCTTATATTAAAAAAAAAACAAAAAACCCAGGGTTGGGGAGACAGCTCAGTTGGTAAAGTGCTTACTTTGCAAGCACGAGGACCTGAGTTCAGTCCCCAGAACCCATATAGCAAGCCAGGCTAGGTAATCCCAGCACTGGGGAAGTGAAGACACGAGGATCCCTAGGGCTCATTGGCTAGCCAGTCTAGCCTAATTGGTGAGTTCAAGATAAAGACACCCATCTCAGAGGAGGTGGACAGTGTTTTTGAGGATGATACCTGAGGTTATCCTCTGGCCTTCACCTGCACACATGCACTGCCCTCCCCCTTCCATGAACACTCACACAAACATACATAAACAACTCATCAAATGATTATAGGCTCATCTCGTCCAGGGGCTTATGAAGCTCCCACTGATTCTTTCCCTCATTTCTAGACTGGGGCTTAAGCTCTGAAAGTACCAGTTTTCTATCTGTCCACAGTGCAGAGGGTGATGGAGAAGACCCTAAGGGTTAGAGAGAGCAAACACAACATTGAAGGATCTCGAGGTCCTCCTACCTGCTGGCTGCACCTTGCAATGAAATAAACTACAGCATGACCCTGTCCAAAGCCCAAGGGAAGGAACTCTGGGAAGGAAGAGGGGAGTGGGCACAGGAGGTAACTGCACCCCAACTACATCTGGTCCATATTCTGCTTGATCACTTCCTGTCAAGTGCAGTAAGCATGAGTTTCCTTCTTAGGGGGAGCTGTGCATCTAAGTACCCCTACCCACTGGGACTCTAGGGAAGAGGTGTTGATTGCATTATTGGTTCCCATAGACCCAGTGTGATACTGGCAAGAATGTTCACTCACTCACTGACTGACTGATTGATAAAGGGAGCCAAGTTTGGGTTACTCTCTACTCTGACCTCTCTACCAGGTGCGCCAGGTGGGCAGGTTAAAGGCTCCATCTTCTGTCTTGGACTCTACCTATACCAACTATAAATTTGGGAGTGCCGAGGACCTCCTCATATTTGATATTTAATTTACCATTCTGACTCACAGGTTCACTGAGAGCTATATTTAGAGTCAGAGCCACATCGGAGTGGGGACTTGCAGTCAAATAAAGAGACACAAGGGCAAAGTCAAGACGGTCCTGAGCACAGAAGCTCTGTCCCACTGAGTCAGGGTCTACTACCCTCCTGGTACTTCAGTATACCCACCAATCAGGAAGGACCAAGCAGATTACTGGCTACAGGTCTGAACTCACACTTCAGCCCCTCCCAGGGTTCAGGAAGGTTTGACCATCTAATTACATGCCCAGGAACTGTGTTGACCACACAGTTCAGAACAAGGGGAAGCTTACTTCTACATTAGTGAAAACAAGGATAGCTTCCTAGGAGAGTTGTGAGGCTTGGGGTACTGAGCAGAGACCCTACCTTGGAGTACCTGGCAGTCAGTGAAAGTGCTGCCTTTGGCTAAGAGGGGAACGATGGAAAACAGGAAGCACTGCTGGGTGACTTGTTCACTGGTAATGGCCTCATCCAGACACTAGCAATGTTTACTGAAGTTGAACTTGCATTTACAGAAGTGGGCTCAACGGAAACAAAGTATACAGAGATGCATGTGCGAGAGCTCAGAGCAGCATGTCCACATGGCCCAGGTACATCAGCCTCAGCTCTCACAGTAGGACATACCCAGCATGAAATGCAAGCTTTGTCACACACCACACATGTTGTGGGAAATCCCACAACATGCTATGAAGTGAAGTTTCTTCATATGGGGGTGGGGTGGGGGTGGGGACATATATGAAGAAGGAAAACAGGTGAATCCTGGGTGTGAAACACAGGCACACTGGAGGCCACTCTTGCTGGTGAGGCCTATGACAAGGCCAGGTCAGCTGGGACTTCTGACAGTTGATGCTGGCACCTGGCTGTTGATATGGGCGCTGGTTACCCTGGTAGACCTGCCCATAGAATTTGTCAGACTATGTACAATGTCTGTGCACATCCTGATATACCTATTATAATTCAGTAAGCATTTTTGGAGACATAATCTCACGTAGCTCAGGCTGGCCTTGAAACAGAAGATGACCTTAAACTTTTGATCCACCTGTCTGCCCCTACCTGGGATTATAGGTGTGTGCCACCATGTCCAGTTTATGCAGTGCTGTGATCAAAATCAGGGCTTCCTGCATGCTAGGCAAGCACTCTGCCAATTGAGCTTCATCCCCGGCATACAATAATATTTCTTTTGAAAGACATTGTTTAAAAACTAAGAAACGGTGGCTGGAGAGATGGCTCAGCAATTAAGAGCTCTGACTACTCTTGCAGAGGATCCAAGTTCAATTCCCACCACTCACATGGTGGCTAACAACTGTCCTTAACTCCAGTTCCAGGGAAATTCAGTGCCCTCTTCTGACCTCTGCATGTACTGCACGACATGGGTGCACTTACATACACGCAGGCAATACACTCATGCACATAAAATAAAAATAATAAATTTTTAAAAACTAAGAATGACGAAAAATTAACCCATTATGAAACTAATGAACCTCAGTATAACTGACCTTGAATATAATAACCCTGTTCTGTATGGTGGATGAATAGGCATTAACTAATGTATTTTGAGAAGCACCTTATGTACCCCTAATAATAAGTGTGTCTGTTGATATATGTAGGAATAACAGGACTTTGTAACAGTGCTTTTACAGTTTTAGCCTTATATGCTTCTACTTTAAGTCTGTGTTTGAAAGTTGTAAAAAAGAAAATCTTCCATTCTGAGTTCATTCTCAGGCTGACACAGGACAGGACAGACAAAAATCACAAAACCACAGTCTGCTAGCACCTTGAAAAATGCTGCCTCTGGGGGCTGGAGGGGTGGCTTAGTGGTTAGGAGCACTGGGTGCTCTTGCAGAGGACTCTTACAGAGTTCAGTTCCCAGCACCCACATGACAGCTAACAACCATCTGTAACTCCAGTTCCAGGGGATCCAACGCCCTCTTCTGACCTCTGTGGGCATTGCACAATACTAGTGTACATATGTACATTCAGGGAATAAACTCATCCATATAAAATAAAATAATACATAAAAAATATTTTTTTGAAATAGGGTCTCCCTGTAGCTTCAGCTGGCCTAGAACTCACTATGTAGACCAGGCTGGCCTTGAACTCACAGAGATCGCCTGTCTCTGCCTTCTGCGTGCTGGGAATAAAGGCATGTGCCACCATGCCCGGCCATAAAATATTTTTTTTTAAATGAGGCCAATATGGTGCCTTTAATCTAAGCACCCGGGAGGCAGAGGCTGGTGAATTCTGTGAGTTCAGGATCAGCCTGGTCTACATGGTAAATTCCAGGCTAGGGTGGGGCTACAGGGAGACCCGGTCTCAAAAAGACCAAAAAGAAAAAAAAGAAAAATGTTGCTTCTTGTTTCCCAGGAAACATCTGCCCACAATGTGTCTTAATTGTTAAAACTGACTGAGCTTGCACTTGCATCAACAATATATCATGTTACAGGGAATGTCACAATCTCGTCCCGTACTTGCCCAAAATATAAGCTTTTGTAAAACACTGAACATTTAAATTTCCTATAATAGCCTAAAGGGTATGTACACATCTGTGCTGAAAGTCTCAAATTCACCAACATGGCTACTGCCAAAGGATAACATGAAAAGATCCTATAAAATCCTGTATGTATTTCTGGTCAGGGCTTCAGTTTCTCCAGAGCAGGAGCTCAAATGGAGGTCCACACCCAATAAAGGAAAATCTCTGCTCTCTGAATATGGATTGAATCTTCCCACTGAACCATCTTAATTTAATTCCTGTAGGGAAGAAATGGCTCAGTAGTTAAGAGTATTTGCTGTTCTTGCACAGGACCCAGGTTCGGTTCCAAGCACCCACACTTAGAGGGCTGTCTGGCAGAGAAACTACCTGTAACTTCAGCTCCAGGGTATCCAACTCCCTCTTCTGATTTCCTTGGGCACCTGAACTCACATGTACATACTCCTACACAGACACATAATTAAAAGTTTTCTAAAAAAAATATACAATTAAAGAAGCTAGGTGTGATGGCGCATAGCTTTAGTACCAGCACTCGGGAGGCAGAGGCAGAGGCAGGCAGATCTCTGTGAGCTAGAGGCCAGCCTGGTCTACATAGTGAGTGCCAGGCCAACTGGGGCTACAGGGAGAGCCCATCTCAAAAAGACCAAACATATATTTGGTCATATTAGCTATTTAGCTGTGTTTCACTATGGACGTGGCCCTACTGGGTTTGGGAGCAGTAGCCTTATTCTCTGGATGCTCCTCTCCACAGCCAGACTCAGCTCAGTTACATAAACCTTGTTGTGCTTTCTCAAGACCTCTTTGGAGGGATGGATATAAGTCACTTGGGGAGACAGGCAGCCACCAGAGTGTGGAATTGCAGGTTCACCTTGGCTGTGCTGTCTTTCAGAGAGAAACATGGAGCAGCAGAGAGTTGTGTGTTTGTGTCCTGCCAGGTCACAGAGGAAGAACACAGGCCTGACTCTGGCTGAACATGCCATCCAGAAATACCTGGGATCTCTGTCAGGTGGGAGTCTCCATGGGAACAGGGAGGGCTTGTGGACAACCAAATCTGGGTGTTTGAAGGAAATGTGAATCATTCTGAAATCATACACTACTGTCCCTGAAAAGAGGAGAGTGAGGGGAAGAGAGCTGAGTAGCAGGAGGAGGGAGGGAAGGCAGGGTCCCTTGGCATCAGGGAGGGGAGCTAGGAGAACATCCACAGGAGCTACTGAAGCAGGACTCTGCAGCTCTCACAGATCCTGAGAGTAATGAGAGATTATATTAGTGCAGAGATTTAATTCTCACAGCAACCCTGTGAAATAAGTAGTCATCACGGGACTTCCTCAAATGTAAGATGTCGGTAATTAAAAATGCACATTATCCCTGCATGTCATGGAGAAAGCAAACATTTGACAGGGAAACTCCACCACTGCTCCAATTACCTAATGCTTTGCAGCAAGCTGCCCCAGGCTCAGGGGCTCAGAGCTACCATTGGATGGCATCTCACAGCTCTATGGCTGACTAGACTCGCTCAAGTGGCTCTCCCTTGGTGTCTCTTTTCAAGTCAGTTAGACATCAATGGGGCTGCCCAGCTCCACACATGTGTAGTTGTACCCAGCCCTACAGATGGGTGGACTCCCACAATGGCCCCTCACATACATGAGGTTAAAGCTACATTCATATACAGTGTCTCTTACAAACATGAAGCTGGGTAAATCAGCTTCACATGAGATTCATATGTGGGGGAAAATGATAAGATCCCTAGGGTGAGATGCCTGTATAGCAGCGGGGACCCCAAGAGACAGAAACTGACCAATACTGTTGCCCCAAAGCACTATGAATAGCTGCATGGCTGGCCTGGGCTTCCTTACATATGTGTGACCTCAGAAATTCCCAGAACAAATGTCTTCTATTGTTAATTGCTGAGTCATCTCTCCAACTCCCAATAAACAACAATATTTTAAAAGTACTTGAAAGATAAAGGTTTACTCTCTATGATATACACAAGTACATTCTCCTTGGAGTCAATAAAAAGGAGGACGAGGGGACACTGATTCTTGAGGAAGCCGCAGGCACACGTAGGAAGTCTCAAAAATGTTCAGCCTTTCCAGTAGCTAGGAAAATAGAAAACAAAACAACAAGGAAATGCTAGTTTTCACCCTAAGCTGTGTTAGAAAAGGTGATTGATGGTGACCAGGACTGGCAAGGACGTGGAAATTTGTGTACTCGATGCTACACAACGTAATAAATTAGTTCACTGTTTTTAGGGAGCTGGTAATTTTTTTTTGAATTTTTAAAAATAATTTATTTAATAACAACATACTTAGAAGAAGCATATCATTACAACACAATTGACATATTCAATAACGGTTTCCTGAGGTAGGATGCATCTCTTTCAAAATTGGCTGTAAATTTTTAGGTTT